>NC_050576.1:223898974-224216314 GCF_011100635.1 Trichosurus vulpecula
GTTAGGTATTTGTAGATATGGCCCTTGGCTGCTGAGCTGTTGTGAGCCTCAAAAGTCACACTATTAGAGCCCATACCTGGTCCAGAATATAATCGGGTCTAACTTCCAGAACAATGCTTGGTAGGAGTGAAAATTGAGGCAGAAACCTAGGGGTGTGACCCATGAACAATGTTTGACTTCCTTCTCTGTGACCTGCATGATCCTCTGGCTCAAACCCAAATCACATACTCCAAGAAGGCCAGGGTAGAGAGCTGTGTGGGTGTGCACACAAGTCTGTTTGTATCTGTGTGTGTGTGTGTGTGCATCCAGAAGGAAAAAAAAGAGATATGCTTTCAGGAGGTAAATTTTAATATCTATCCTTTATTCATAAGTCCTAGTTACACATCATGAACTATCTCTCCACCATCTGACTCCAGTCTCCTTTGATCCAAAAGAAACAAAAGCATCTGAGATCAAATGAACCCCTTACAATTGGGTGTACCAGTTCTGTTCTACCAGGAATGGGAACCTTCCATTTGGAGTCTGAGCAAATGGGACCCAGAGAGTGTGGTTGGCCCAGGGAAATGAAAAAGGAGGTTCAAGGCTTTTGATGCAAAAACTTCTGGACGTAAACTTCTATTGTGTTGAATTTTCCAGAGCTCTCTCTCTCTAACTTGGAAGTTATGCATGCTTGATGTAGAAAACTACATTCTTTCTGCTTCGGGGCACAGTACTCGTCATAATAGCACACTCACAGAAACACACATGCACACATATATGTGTGTTATACACATGTATCCATGTATGTTGGGCAGCTAGGTGGCAGATGGGAAGGTGCCAGGCCTGCAGTCATAAAGACTTGAGTTCAAATGTGACCTCTGACACTTACCAGCAGTGTGACCCTGGGCAAGTCACTTAACCCTATTTGCCTTAGTTTCTCATCTGTTAAAAAAAAATTAGTTGGGGAAGGAAGTGGCAAACCACTCCAGTATCTTTGCCAAGAAAACCCCAGATGGGGTCATGAAGAGTCGAACATGGCTGAAATGCCTGAATAGCAACAAAAATATATGTGTATTCATGTGTGTGTCTGTGTTTGCATGTTTTATTTTTCTAGAGTGAAGAACAACTGATGTTTGCATGTATACAGGTGTGCATCTACATGAGCATCCATGTGCATACACACACGTGTACACATACATGTATGGTGTATTGTGCATGTATGTGTTGTGCGTATGCCTGTATTCCGAAAGTTTTAGTGCAGTTTTAAGCTTTAATAGTCTTTGGGATACCCTGCACATACACACATACATACCTGAACATGTATGTAGCCTAGGTTCACGCCCAATTAACTGATCTACCCTTTCTCTATTTTGTGGGTGACAGTGCTTAGAGGTATACATTTTCCCTTAAGAACAACTTCGTTGTCCCATTGTTCTCATTTTCTTTAATTAAATTATCTATTGTTTCTGTGATATGTTCTTGGACCTACCCATACTTAGGGTTAAGTTATTTAGGCTCCATTTAAGTTTGAGTCCTTCCTTCAGAGGCCCTTTAATGATCCTAATTTACATTGTGTTATTACAGGCAAAGGGTGTAGTCAATACTTCCTTTGTGCATTTGTTTGTGAAGTTTTTAATGCCCTGACACATGAACAGTTTTTCTTAGGGTGACACATATAGCTGAGGAATAAGACTTCAAACATGAGTGGAGTATCATAGCGGTCAAAACATGTCACTGGTTAATGAAATCATAGCAGTCAACATATGCCACTGGTTAATGAAAAAAAAAAGTCTCCCCCTTCCCTTGGCCCTTCGTTCCATTGAATGAAAAAAACATTTGAAAAATGTTTACAATGTGCAAAATACCTCCCCAATCACAGAAACTGCTTTTCTTAATGAAGGCCAAAACTGTTTGGTTAGATGCCATCTAAATTCTTTTCTAACCCTTAAGTTTATGATCCTGTTATTCTATGAGCATATAATGTAATCAGTTCCAAATGGATGTTCAATCCAAGCATTTTTAAAAAATTAAACTTTTTCAATCAATAAAAATCTACTTTCTCTCCCTTCCATTCTCCCCTCACCCCACTCTTAAATGAGAAAACAAAATCCCTGTTACAAACACGTATAGTCAAGCAAAGTTAATTTCCCCATTGGCCATTAAAAAAAGGTTTCAGTCAACACTGAGTCCATTATTTCTCTGTTAGGAGGTGGGTAGCGTATTTCATCCTGAGTTTGGAATTGTGGTTGGTCAATTGCATTGATCAGAGTTCTAAAGTCTTTCAAAGTTGTCTGTACAATATTATTGTTACTGTATAAATAATTCACCCCATTCTGCTCACTTTTTCATCAGTTCACATATATGTTCCCAGGTTTCTCTGAAACCATATCCTTCATTATTTTACTATTCTATCACATTCATAACGTGGTCAGCCATTCCCCACTTGAAGGGCACTCTCTCAGTTTCCAATTCTTTGCTACCACAAAAAGAGCTGCTATAACTAATTTTGTACATATTGGTCCTTTTTCTCTTTCTGTTGTCTCTTTGGAATATACAACTAGTAACATTATCAATGAGTCAAATTTAATAACCTTTGAGGCACAGTTCCAAATTGTTTTCCAGAATGGGTAAATTGGTTCATAATTTATGCAATCTAAACATAAAGAGTCATATTAAAAATGCAGGGGAATGGAAGGAGGTACATTCAAGAACTATGGTCAGGGGCGTAATTCCAGGGGTATGCCAATAAATTTAATAACTGGCTGTCCAAAAACATAAAAAAGAATGCATGAAACACTTTTAAGTTTAATCTGTATTATCAACACTTCTCCACCACTTTCTTAAGTCTAGAAAATAAATGGAATGAACAAAACCCTGAATAATAATATTTCCAAGGTGAAAATACTCACACCAGCTCTCAGGAGCTGATTATGACTGTCTCCAGCACACCCTTGGATAACTCTTAACCAAGCAAGGGAATAAGGTTAATCATGAAAGAGAAAATCCACTGTTTGGCCACATTTTCAATGGTTCAATAATCTTGTCTATATGGATGAAACATGCAACAATACAGATCACATATAACCTAATTGTGTTGATGATTCTGGATGACTGGTCCCTATTTGGAGCAGCTAGGTGGTGCAGCGGTTAGTGCTGGACCTAGCGTCTGGAAGACCTGAGCTCAAACCTACCCTCAGATGCTTGCAGTGTGTGTGTGTGTGTGTGTGTGTGTGTGTGTGTGTGTGTGTGTGACTCTTCACTTCTGTCTGCTTCAGTTTCCTCATTTGCAACCTGGGGATAACAGCACCTATCTCCCAGGGTTGTTATAAGGATCAAATGAAATAATAATTGTAAAGTGCTTAGCACAGCGCCTGGCACACAGTAGGTGCTTTATAAATGTTAGCAATTATGATTATTATTATCTTATAAATTTACCACAGAGGGTCCACAGATGACATCATGAACATACAAACGGTCATATAGCAGTTATTCCTTTCTCTTGCCACATGACTGTGGACTCACCACATTTTGATTTCTTTGATATTCTCCTTTATTCTGACTTCTTTTTTGTCATTGTCTTCTTGTTATGTGAGGCTCACATCCTACTGTCTGACCTATTCTGAGCTCACAGATGCCTGAGGTTTCTCCTCCAGATCCTCTTTGCTCAAACTCTAATTTATTTACCCAAGGAATTGATAGGACGACTCCCCCTCTCTAAAACAGGAATTGGGATTGTGGGAAACTCCCTCCTACTGTCCCATTACATTTTCATTCCCTTCATTAGCCACAGGCTCAAACACCTGATCATTGTCCACCTGACGGTGATGCTTCCTTTCAAGTCAACCCAGCAGATACTGGCCATTGTAGACACGGAAAATGTCCTAGCAGTCTGCTAAAGTCTATGATCTCCTTCTCAGAATTCTGTAACAGATAAAAATATCTTACAAAGAAAACCAATTATATTGAAATATAGTTATCAAAATATTTTTAAAAAGTTCATGGACTTCAAGTTAAGAACCCTTGTCCTAGACGATGTCGATTCTAAAATTTATCTACCCAGATTGTTCCTGCCTTTTTCACTCTGCAGCACCTGGAGCCCTCATGAAGAGTTTCCAGGCGGTGGTCCCCGTCCTGCTCCCGCAGCACTAGGTGGGCAAGGCTCAAAGTCAGAGCTCCACAGTGCATTCTCCCCTCCTCTCCTCTCTCCTTGGCTGGATCCTCCATCTGCTATTAGAACTCTGTCTCTGACTAGCTAAAAAAAAAAATAGCCAAAATAAGACAGAGTTGAAGTCTCAGATGTTGTTTTGCTGTACATTCTAATACAGTTATGATTTCAGTCCTTTCAATTCCTTACCCCCTTATCAATGTGGTGGAATGCATGCCATGTGTGTCCATGGTTCCCTGGCATTTCTCCTACGACACCCCCCCCCCCCCCCCACTGAGTCCAGCACATTCAGAACACAGCCTCTTCCTCAGAGCCTCTCCCAAGACCAGAGCCACCAACCCCACTCTGCTGCTGGTGAGAATCTGTCTGCTGTTACACACTCAGCTCCACTGTGGGTTTGTTAAATGCAGCATCTGATTAAGGATAGCCATTGCCTTTCTGCCTGCTGGTTTCCCAATCAGCAGCCATTTCACGCTGGTCAGCAGTGCTTCCTGAATCCCTAGGTGCTGCTTTACAGAGGAGAAGGAAAGCTCTCATTTCAATCCTGACCTCAGTCATATTGAAGGGCTCACTACAGGCAGCTTTTCTTTGCACTCACTATCCTTGGGAAGCCTATTATTAGCAAGGAGAAGCTCCTGAAAGATCTCCTCATAAAACATTGATCAGAAAATATCCCATGAGAAAAAAGCTAACACTGCCATCTAGTGGTTAGAAATCTATGGCTTCTGTTCCCACCCTCTGAAGCAACTCAGAGACTAGTCCTTTCTCTTGGGAAGTAGAAGATACCTGCTATCTCCCCTAAATCCTCTTTTCTCCACACTAAGTATCCCCAGAATCATAATCTTTCACCATCCTGGTTGTCTTCCTTTAGAGACTTTCCAGTTTATCTGTGTCCCTTCCAAAATACCCATAGGAATCCCTCAGTGTCAATGTCTCAAAGCCCATTGCTCCGATGTTGATGTCAGCACTGGACTAGGAGTCAGGAGAATGAAGCTGAAGTTTCAGCTTGGCCATTTAGAAGCTCTGTGACCTCTAGCAGGCCACGACTTGTCCCCATTTATTATACCTTGTGTCTCAGTACCTCACATTTACCAGGGAACTAGGGTCTAAATCCACTACTCTGTTCTGGAGGTGTGAGAAGGTCCCATGCCTCTATATCAATTGGTTGGTGTACACACACACACACACACACACACACACACACGTATATATAAAGGCTTTTAAGCCTTTTCCCTGAGCTTCCATATTCACCACTGATTTTTTCCGCCCTGTGGCTCTTCCTTCTTTCTCTCCTCTCACAGTCATATTTATATGTATGTATGTGTGTGTGTGTGTGTGTGTGTGTGTGTGTGTATAAAATTGACGTTTACCACCAACGAAGTCCTATCACAATTTTGGGGCCACTTTGGGTTTTTTAAAGTAATGCTAAGGGAGCTCTTGCTGTTACAGATCCTACTAAGTTGGAAAGGCTTTAAAAGCAAAGTGGCATGGGGAATCCAGCACTGGCCTTTGAGTCAAGAAGAACTGAGTCTGAAACTGTAAAATGGGGATCATCATAACCCTTAATGGGAGAAAATATGTAAAGCACTTTGTAAATTCTAAGGTGTACATAAGTATTAGCTATTATTATGTACCCAGCAATGAAATGTATATCTAACATCTGAAGACTACGTTGACTCGGTTTGGAGAGACTCGTTACCAGATTGACTAAAAATGGAGGTTTCAAAGGCTATCTGGTAGTAGAGGTGTCCTAATTATTCAATGGTAAAGGGAATGCCCTGCTACTGGATGCTTGAGGAATCACAGTTTAATGTTTTTATGGATTGTGCTAAAGGTCACTCCAATTTTTTTAAAGGAAGCTATATGTTTTTATTTAAATAGCTCAATAATGCTCTATTTATCATTTAAAAAAACCCCAGTCAAATCCCAGAGCTATGAAAAATCAAGGACAGTCTGGATAGTAACCAAGGAACAAACCCAATTATACTGATGGAATCAGTCAGAACTGCTTAAGGGCAGAATTTCATTTGTGAAGCAGTTGGCATAACCCAAGTGTACTGTTGTTATTTGGTCTGATCTCACTAGAAATGGGGATCTATAGGACATCTCTCTGGATCTTAGGCATAGTGACAGCCCTTGCCAAGCACAGACATTGTAATATTCTGAGAATAGTTTAATACACTAGGTGGGGCTGTGGAACAAGTCAGATTGAGCGGCCAATCACCCCTGAACTGGGGCGCCAATCTGAGCATGCCCAGGAAATTTGATCCCTTCATATGGGTGGAGTTTTCCTAGAAACACACTCCCCATGCTTTTCAGAGGCATTTTCTTTTCCGATCCAGGGTTCTCTGCTTTCCCAGAGAAACAAAGAGTGGTGCATGCCTGAGCTTGCTTCCAGACTAGGTCTTTTATTCATGCACTTTTTTTTAAACTACAGATATCTGAATCTTGAATTTTGTTTTTTTCTGGCTTGTAAAAGTCCAGTACCAGAACTTTGCCCTAATAGCTTCCCCCCCCCCCCCGCCCCCTCCCAGCTCTAGCTGCTTCCATGTCTGGATTAAATATTTCTGTCTCTAAAGCAGGGAATGTTTTCTCCTTTTCATCTAGATACATGAGCAATAAGTAAAATATAACAAATAGTTTAGATTTACGTTGGCTAATTTTTTTAATCTTTTAACTTTGAAACAACAGTATGCGCTTAGGATAAAGGCCAAGGCCTCCCAAGCTCTGAATGAAACACAGATTCTAAAGTGAGTAAATAACCAATGGGGACATTTGGCTTCCTCTTTGAAGAGAGAGGTCGGGAAAGAATGTGTCACTGCTCTCTGAATCTCTCAATCTGGGTTCCAGATTCATCCCAGTTATGCCTGCTAGGCTCATTAGATCCAAGTCTTCTACCTTCTGCCTTTGTGTCTTGCTCGCGATGGTTTCTGGGGGAGGCAGAGCTTGGGTGTCTGGGCACTGCCCATTCATAGGGTGAGATCTCTCCCTCCAAGTTTCTCTGTCTCTTTTACCACAGACAGATTGCACATATAAGATGAACCTTAAGTTCCTCTTCAGTACTGATATCTATCTCCCCTCTACAAGCCTTCTCTACAAGTCTTTCTAGAGACCCTTGATAGGTTTTTATATACCTTTCTAAGGCCTGCCCCAGTCTGTTGCAGTCACTGCTGACAGGGCCAGTTAGCACCTGAGACTGGGTTATTCTGGTAAGCATATTCCTTTCTTCTTACCCAGAGAGTTATTTTTCCTCTGAGAAGCTTTTAGTTTGAAACATGAAATAATTCCAAAGACCTTTAACATAGTGAGTGGAGAGTGTGCCTAAGGTAGATTTTTTTTTCCACTAGTCAGAGTGGATTACATACACTATGCTTTTAGAGATATGAGTACTACCGAATACTACAAGAAGCCACAAGGCAAGTTATGAGACACTCAGGAATGGAAACTTGGAAAACAGTGGAGAATGGACTTTTATTGGGATTCTCGAGACTGGATTAACCAGCTAATTGACACTTAAGTTGGGGCAGCTAGGTGGTGCCTGGGCCTGGAGTCAGGAAGATCTGAGTTTTCAAATCCAGCCTCAGACACTTAGTAGCTGTGTGACCTTGGGCAAGTCAGTTAGAGTTCTTCATCTGTAAAATGCAGATATAATGGAGAAGGAAATGGCAAATCACTTTGGTATCTTTGCCAAGAAAACTCCATGGGGTTTTGTAGAGTTGGACATGATAGAAAAACAACCGTACTATGTTCTTCTTTTTGTGGTAGAACAACAACTAGCGTTTATATAGTGCTTTAAGATTTGCAAAGCACTTCACAAAACTCATTCTGTCCTCACAACAATCTTGAGCAGGAGGAGCTATTATTATCCCCACTTTACAGATGAGGAAACTCAATCAGGCAAGAATCCAGACCAAGGACTTGTTCAGGGTCACACAGCTGATAAGTGTCTGAGTTAGGATTTGAACTCCCAAGTCCAGAACTCTATTCACTACATGCCTCCCTGCTTCTAGAACGCATTCTGCAATTTGAAACAAAAGGCTCCTCTGGAACTTGAGATGTGTTGAGGAGCATCAGGGGGTGGAGATGATTTCTCTGCAATCTGCTATGCATTGCAAATTCTGGTTACACCACAAAGGATTAGTTTTGGGATTGAGTCATTTGGCCTAGATTCAGATTGGGAAAGAGGAATTGGGAGTGAAAAATAAGACCAAGATTAAGACAGCTGCTCCTGTATTTCACATAATTTCTGTTCTCATCCAGCAATTTCTTGATCCCCTCACGGATCTGTCATAGGAGCAGAAGAACCATAAGGGCCATAGAGTGTCCAGGAAGTCAAGGTCTGAAAAGTATGATTGATGTAGGCATGTGAGTTGTTCACCAGGTGCATGCTGACAGTTTGGTACAGGAAGGCACATGACTCCTTGGTCAAATGTGAAGTCTGTCTGGTAGACACTGACGGTCAGTGACCAAGTAGTTGTCTACCAGCCCCAGCTTCTTAGTGCTGAACTGCCTATTGCAGTAACTATGGTACAACTGTAATCATCCTCATCAGATCCCCGATGATCTTTGGGCCTCCTTGTGGTTATGGGTTGTCCTTCATGTCTGGAATTCTCTCCCTCCTTACCTCTGCCTCCTGGTTTCCTTTAAATCTCAGCTAAAATTCCACTTTCTTCAAGAAGCTTTTCCCCGGCCTCCTTAATGTTAGTGCCTCCCCTCTGAGATTATCTCCAGTTTATCACAAGTATACATACATATGTATGTATGTACACACACACACACATACACACACACACACACACACACACACACACTCTGGTTTATTTGTACAAAGTTGTTTGCCTATTGTCTCCCTCTCCTTTAGACTGTAAGCTCATTGAGGACGGGGACTGTTTTTGCCCTTCTTTGTATACCCAACACTCATTACAATGTGTGGCACATAGTAGGCATTTAATAAATGTTTGTTGACTTGACTATTAGAGGAAAAAAATGGATCTTTCATAAAATTAACAACTTCCAAGCTTTCTTATTGAGGAAAGTAGACATGGTAGAATGAAAATACGAGAGAAAAGAAAAACCTTGAAAGGTAAAGAAGTTTGAATGCTTGTATCTGAAGCGGGGAGAGCAGACAATTGTTTTCCCTTCAAAATCCCAAGATATTTAAAGATCAAAGAGGGACTATAAAAGCACAAACTCAGGACCCCTTTTTTGAGAGGGAGAGAGAAAAAAGGGGGGAAGGGAAGAATATGCAAAGAAAGAATGGAGAGATGGAAATAACTGGCTCTTTCTCATAATTGTCACATGACAGAAGACTGTATAAGCATGGAGTAGGAAGAGTGGGTATCACATGAACTTCATTCTTTTTTTTTTTGGAGGGGGGAAGGCAGGGCAATTGGGGTTAAGTGACTTGCCCAAGGTCACACAGCTAGTAAGTGTGTCAAGTGTCTGAGGCTGGATTTGAACCCAGGTCCTCCTGACTCCAGGGCCCCTAGCTGCCCCATGAACTTCATTCTTAGCTGAACAAAAGTTGGGGTGGTGAGGAAGAGTAGAAATATAGTAGCAGAGAAGTTAGTATAGTAAACAAGGAGAGTGCAGAGAGGGTTTGAAAGAGGGGATGAGTTGGGGTGGGAATACTCACTAAAAATGAACTTTAACTCTGGAAGGTTGATTACAAAGGTGAGAATAAACAGAAATAGAAAGGTCAATCCATAGAGATCTGAGTTTGAGTGGGGGGAAGAGGAGGAAGGGAGAAAATTAGGTTTGGGAAAGTTCCAAGTATCTATTGCTAGTGTTAGTTTCATTTCCTTTCTATTCCCACTTTCTTTTTCCTTATGGGGGAGAGGGGTGAGGATAAAAGAGGAGAAATATTATTATAAAATATGATAAAGAAAAATAAAACAATCATAACCATGAATGTGATTGGGACAACTTCATTCAAAAAACAGAGTAGTGTAGCAGAATGAATCAGAAAGCAAAACCATGTTGTTCAAATGTTGGAGCTTCTCTATAACTTTGGCAAGAATATACCATTTTCTGCCCTCTTGAAATTTGTTATTTGAGCGTCATTAGACAGTAAACATTTATTAAATGCCTTCTGTGTTCCAGGTACTCCTTGCTCTTATGGAATTCACAATCTAACAGGGGAGACAACATGCAAATGACTATGTACAAATAAGCTATCTATAGCATAAATTGGAAATTTATTGATAATAAGATGCTGCAATCACTTTTTTAATATACTATGTTATGGAGATACTTGTTTTATTTCATGAATTAAAATTTTTTTTTAAAAAAAAGATGAATTAGTTGATCTTTGGAAGGACTGACTTTTTCCTTTCTGTAGGAAGGAGTCACTTGCTGTCCAGACATATAAAAATTAATAGAGCTGGCTGGAAAAAAAGATTATGCTGGTTAGATTATCATGGTTATAATATGTTTTAAGTAATCTTAAATAATTTAATGTATGGTGGCAGATAGTGTTAAGTGGGCATTTTGCTTTATTGAACTAATTTTTTTTTTAAATCAACAAGCAATAAGCTCAATGGAACCTTTATTTTCTATATCTTTCAGTCAATTATATAATGTTAAGATATGATATACTGTAGAACACCAGTTTTGAAAGTCCACATGTTCTCTACTAATATGCTCATTAAGGATGCCTTGAATTGTATTTAGATGATTATCATTAAAATTTCATATGGATGGGAAAGTAGCAATTTTCTCAGTTGTCTTTTTGATTTATTATTTTTTTTGGTATTAAAAGTCTATGACATTTCCCCCCTTTCTTTAGTATTTTCCTCTGCCTCCTTCCCTCCTTCCTTCTCTCCTTCCTTCCTTCTTTCCTTCCTTCCTTCCTTCCTTCTTTCCTTCCTTCCTTCCTTCATGCTACTCTTTCTTCTTATCTTTATGAGTTTATTTCTTAATGTTATTTCACCCCTAAAACTGGAATTATTCTTGTTGACTTGGTCTAATCTATCTGATTTTCTCATCTTTGTTCTCTCTAGTGCTATTTCTATGTCTCCTCTATAAGCACACCCAGGACTGTGATCCTAGAGTCCAAGTGTGGTGGCCCTACTTTTATTGGTGGTTAAAAAGGTTTGTTATAAAAATCTTTGCAAATCTGTTCCATCGTGTGTGTGTGTGTGTGTGTGTGTGTGTGTGTGTGTGTGTGTGTATTTCTTCCCATTTTCATCCTTATATGCTCTGGCTATCATCCCTCCCCATTTATTAAGTAAAATTTTTGCTGACCAAGGCTCTTTTGATTTCCTTTTTGTGGTTACCAATTTACATCTGATAAGCTTCTGTATGAAATTATTGTAATCTCTCTGATCATAGGATCATAGTATTTATAGCTAGAAGGGACAAAAAAAGCCATGTAGTCCAATCTTCTCGTTTTACAAATGAAGAAACTGAGGCCAAAGGAGATTAAGTGACTTGCCCAAGATCACACGTGGTGTCAGAGGTGAGATTTTAACCTAAGTCCTCTGACCTCAGGGAGCCAGTACTTTTGCTACTGTACTATATCACCAAATATTAATTATAGTCCTAATTATAGTCTTACATCTGAATGATTTTTGACAGTTTGTTGGGTACATTTTTTTAATTTAAATTTATTTATTTGACATATTTAGTTTTTAGCATTGATTTTCACAATAGTTTTTGTTGGGTACATTTAAAACATCCAGATACAAACAGTATGGGAGTGAGGGGGTATCTATTTAGATCTATCTCTCTATTTTTTTTTTTTACTCATGTATTCTTTTGAGCTTGAGGCTTCCTGAAGTCAGGCCCAGCCTTCTGCCACAACTCTAACTTAGAATCGCAGCCCTGGCATGTGACAAGAAGCTGGAGGCAATGTTGGTCTGAAGTTTCCATCTAAGTTAATATGTATGTTGAATTTCCTTAGTGTGAGGGCAGGAGTTGGGATGGATAGATTGTGAGCCATGCATTGAACTCCTTGAGGAAGGGTTGATAAATGATGGCTGGGGTCTGGATTGAGTGATAGATTTGGCTAGCATAAACCTCAAAAAAAAAGTTGCTGAGTGACAGTGAAGAGTCTGGAAGCGACAATTGGAAGCAAAGAATGTCCTGAGCCCTTTCCTCCATCTTCCCACCCCTGTGACCAGTGAGTCTAGGAGTCTGAGTGAAATGCAATGAATACTGGAAAGGATGGCCAAGAAAGCAGGGAAAGAAACATCAGGAAAGAGACAATTCTCAGTGAGTGGTTAAACACGGAAAGAGTGAGAAAGGAAGAGATTCAGATAAAAGGAAGTTATTAAATTATGGATTAGTCATTCTAGAGCACATGGTAGAAGGGACAGGAAGATTTGGAATGGAATATTGTGGGGCTTGCCTTGGGAGTAAGAGAGAAGTTAGTTGGATTGGGGAATGAGGTTCAGAATCACTGTAACAGAGAGTATAAGGGGCAGGAGTAGGCTAACCATTGAGGAATGAGCCCAGGAAGAGTTCCAGTGATTGGAGAAACGTACCCTAAGGAAGAGTTATGATTAGATTGTTTCAGTTTCTTCTTTGAAGGACCTTGTGGCTGACAGTGATGTGATACAGAGCCACGTGCCACATTAAAGCTCGTCTCCAAAAGGTATCTTCCTTGCATGTATCAAAATTATACAATGAAAGATGTAACAAAATGGATAACAGTGTTTGGTGACCTTTTGGTCATTAATGTCAGGGAAGGCATAAAATAGAGAGATGTATGTTTGTCAAAGGTGTTCACTACTGTCATGGAGGAAGTCCAACACAAAGTCCAGCTCTATGTCTCAGCAACTTCTACCCATTTCACACAGGGTACAAGAAAATCAATCTGGTTTAACACCAGGAACAGTATTCACCTTCAGGTCCCTGACTTTCTTCTGGCTTCAACTCACACCTTTGGACAGCCCCAGACTAAGGGAGCAACCTCCATCCTGGGATCACAGCATCCTTCTTGCTAGCTCTGCTATTTCTGGCTTTTTAACCCTGGATTTACAATCTATTCGAAATCAACAGAATAGATTAAAGGAGAATGCAAGAACATAACATACTAAAAACTTGTGAGGAAACCAGAGAACTTAAGAGATGAAACAAGGCAGAAGCATTTGTGTCAGTATGGACAGAAGCCAAAATGATAACATGGTTTCCTTAAGAATAGGTCATGACAGTATTACCTCGCTTCTATTTTAGATAGGATTAGTTGACTGTTAAAAAGAATTCTGTACCTAGGATTTTAGCAAAACATTTAGTAACATTTCTTTTGCTACACTTGTGGACAAGATGGAGAGGCAAGGGTTTGACAGGATACAATTATGTAGATTCAGACCTGGATGAATGGTTGAGCCCAGTAGCTTAATGTCAACAAGGAAGGAGAGTTCCAGTGTTCTCCCCTTGGTACTGCCTATTTAACTCTTCATCAGTGACTTTGATCAAGGCTTACAGAAAATGCAATTTAAATTTGCCGAAGAAGTAAAGCTCAAAAGGTAGCTAGTATAATGGGTGTTAGAGATAGGATCAGAAAAAAAAAATCTCTCTAGACTATAACATTTGGCTTGTATCTATAAAGATGGCATTCAATAGAGATCAACAAAAAAACCCCATATACTTGGTTTTAAACCATCAGCTTCACAATTGTAAGGAGGAGTGAGGTACGGTTAATGGTTTGTCGAAAAAGAGATCTAGTTTTAGTGGACTATAAAGTCAGTAAGAGTGAACAATGTGATAAAGTATTGAAAAAACCAAATGTGATTTTATATCACATTGTTTACAGTCTTTGAGTTGACAGAGTTGCTGTGCTGTGCTCTGGTCAGATCACATCTGGAACATTGTATGGTCACTACATTTTAGGAGAAACTTTGGCAAGTTGGAGAACATCCAGGGCAGATGAAGTAGGAGTGTGAAGTGCTTTTGTTGGGGGAGAAGTGAACCCAGGGATGTAGAAATCCCAAACCAAAGTTCCCAAGGCAAGGCCACCTAGAATGAATTCGTGGACCCAAGCATTCTTTAAGTCAAGGAGGCAAAGATTTACGTATATAAAGTGGGCAAGAGTTCTTAGGGAACCTGCAACAATACAGGGCTACAGGGAAAGTTTAAGTACAAGATTTAGAGGTGAAATCTGTCAATTAGGTGTTTTGGGGTGGGATCAGGGAGTGGTCAAGGCATGATTAGGGGTTGGTCAGTTCTTAAAGGAACATGCACTTTTTGTATCTACTGCGCAGGTATCTTACCCAGAGTTCATAGGGAAATAGCCCACAGGGGGGCTACCTGGAGGTGTGGTTTTGCCTGTGAAACATCTTTAAGTCACCAAAAGTTCATGGCTGACTGGGAATATCCAGGTGGATTCCATCATGTGTCTTGTTAGACAAGACTAATGTAAGGGAGTATACATTTGACTATGCCTAGGATATATGTTAGACTTAGTGTATGGTCAGTTATCAACACCTGGGAATCAAACTATAATTGGGCATAGCTGCTTACTGAAAAAGACGCAGAGATAATTTTGGGGCATGCTGCCCTTTAGCTATAGAAAGGCTGCCTGGGAAAGAATATGTTTTGAGAACTAGTTGTTTTGGTAAGGCATGCTGCCCTTGAACTGGAGAGAGGCTGCCTGGGCCAATACTTTGAAGCTAGGGAGAGATGTGATTTTAGAACTAGAGTTCAGGCACAGGCACCCAGGCAGAGGCTAAGGGGAGATGTGATGTTAGAATTAGGGTCCAAGCACAAGCACCCCATCACTTTGAGAGCTGATTGAAAGAACTGGTAAAGTATATCCTGGAGAAGAAAAGACTTAGGGGAACATGTTTATCTGTCTTCCAGTATTTGAAGAGTTTTCATCTGAAATAGAAATTGGTTTTATGGCTTTGAAAGACAGAACTAAGAAAGTTCATGTAAAATCCTTGAGGTCAGAGATAATTTCACTTTTTGGGTTGCTGTTGTTTGTATCTCCACTGCCTGGCACAGTGCCTTGAAAAGAATATGTGCTTAATGAATGTTGAATTAAATTTGAATCGCAGAGGAAAATATAGGCTCAACATAAGGCAAAATTTTTAAACAGAACGTTGAATAGAGTTCCTTAAGCAAAGAACTTACTGGAGTTTTTTCAGCAAAGATTTTATGATTATTTATTGGGTATGTTGCAGAGTGGATTCTTGTTTAGGTATGAGTTGGATTAGCTGGAGGTCCCTTCAACTCTGAGATTCTGTGCTCCTGCTTAATTCCATAAATCTTCTAATTTGTCCGTAAATCTCTTCATTCCTGTAAGAGGGAGAGGGGCTTTTGAGTCTGCCCAAAGAGTTCTGCTAATAATGACTGGCCTTACTGGTTTAGTGCCCTGTTACATTCTTCTGACTTCTTGAGTTCTTGTTCCTCTTCAATTTATTTTTTTTGGTGGGGGGAGCTTCCTCTTCTGCTTTACTTCATTTCCTCTCCCCCAACTTTAGCTGGGGTCCTCCTTTCTTCCTCCATCTCTCTCTCACTTCTTTCATCTTCTTTCCTGATTTCTCCTCTTTGAAGTTCTCTTCAAGCTTGTATCTTCCTACCTTCCTCTGATTTCTACTTGGATTCTCCTTTTCCTCATCTCCCTCCTTTTTGAATCCTCCTGGATTACTTCTACTTCCTCATTTCTTTTTCTTTTCTCTTCATTCCTTATTCTTGGGTCATTGACTTATTCTTGTGCCCTACTCTTCTCCCCACTCAATTCTTTTTTTTAAATAGAATTTTATTTTTTTCCAATTACATGTAAAGATAGTTTTCAACATTCATTTTTTCTAAGATTTTGAGTTACAAATTTTTCTCTCTCCCTCTTCTCCTTCCTCTCCCCAAAGTGGCAACCAATCTGATATAAGCTATACATGTGTAATCATGTTAAACATATTTCCACATTAGTCATGTTGGGAAAGAGGAAACAAAACAAAAAGGAAAAACCACGAAGAAAAAATGAAAACAAAACCAAGTGAAAATGGTATGCTTCAATCTGCATTCAGACTCCATAGTTCTTTCTGTGGATGTAGGATAGCATTTTCCATCATGAGTCTTTTGGAATTGTCTTGGATTATTGTAGTGCTAAGAAGAGCTAAGTCCGTCATGGTTGATCATTGCACAATGTTGCTGTTACTGCATACAGTGTTCTCCTGATTCTGCTCACTTCACTCAGCATCAGTTCATGTAAGCCTATTCTTATAGCACAATAGTATTCCATTATATTCATATACCACAACTCATTCAGCATCCCCCAATTGATGGGCATTCCCTCAATTTCCAGTTCTTTGCCACCATAAAAAAAGCTGCTATAAATACTTTTGCACATGTAGGTACTTTCCCCTTTTTTATGATCTCTTTGGGATATAGACCTAGTCCCATTCTTAAGTCTTAAACCCGCCAAATCTCCCTCTTTGCTTCTAGAAACAAGGGGGGAAGTGACAGGAGAGGCAGATTTTGGCTTGATATAGGGAAAACCTTTCTAACAATTAGAGCTATTTCATAGTAGAATGAGCTGTAATCAAGTGAAGCCTGAATGATCATGTGTCAGATGTGTTGTAGAGCAGTGGTTTGATAAGATGACCTTTGAAGTCCTTTTGATTCTGTGATTCTGAGCCAGTCAGGTAATTCTGAGGTATAGGTAGCTTAATTCCCAAGGATTTAGCCATAATAGAGAGATACCTATCTACTGAGGTTTCATGCAGTAAGCAGTTAGATGCTAGATGTGTTGTTAGAGAGTGGAAATAATTCAAGCCTAAGAGAGGAAGTGAATAAAAGTGGGCACTACCATGGAAACACCTAATCTTTGGAACTCTCTGTGCTAGGCCTGCAAAGCTCTTAATCCACCCTTCATGAAGGTGCAAAGCCCTGCTTGTTTACTTGTATGAGAACATTACAGAGATTCCAGCACCTCTGGTCCTGCTCCAGTAGGAGCAGGGTTCCATTGTTCCTTTGGGTCCAGAACTACCTCCCACAAAGCAGGCATTATCAAAGGTAGCAGAGAACAAATAATCTTTGCATTAGAGCAGAGCTCACCAAGCCTGTTCACTAGTATAATTCTAGTTGACTTTCTCCTCTTAGACTCCAGATTTCACTTGTGTATCTAGACTTGTGGTATCAGCCATATACAGAAGAACCTCTGTTCCTGCATCCTTCCAGCCAAACCTGTCTATAACATGGCATGCCTCTGTGATCAGAGCTGCAACAACAAATTTGGTATCAGAGGACCTGGATTCAAATCAAACTTGTGTTATTTACTAGCTCTGTGACCTCAGGCAAATAATTTTACATCCCAGAATGCTAATTTTTTTTTATAAAATAAAAATAAAATGGCTGGACTAAATTATTTTAGGATTCCTTTCATCTCTAATTCCTTTGTTTCCTCCATGCCATAACTGAAAGTTTTCTTAGAGTTTCTGTGGCTGGCAAAATTCACCATCTAGTGGTAATTTTGATTTGTGAGTTTCTTCTGGAACTTCTATTTTGAGAAAGTACTCAGGCTAGCCCTCTGCTTCACTCCCCTCTCAGCTCTGCTCTTGACTCTTTGAACTCTTCCATGTACCAGTAGTCTATTTACTTTGGAAGATCTCCCCCCAACTCTCCCCATAGACCTTTCTGCTCCTGATTTCTCCTCCATGGCCCCATGTAGGTACTTCTCCTCTAACTCCTCCATTACTGGTTCTCAGTTTACTCTTAGGTGTTCTCTCCTCCCATTAGAATGTAAGCTTCTTGAATGACTTATGAATTCTCATCAATACAATGGAACCAATGACAGTTCCAGAGGACTCATGGATGAAACATGCTACCCACTTCCAGACAGAGGTGATGGACCCAAGAGTGCAGAATAAAGCTTGTGGGCTTGTTTGTTTTTTAATTAGGGGGTAGGGTGGGTGGGTGGGGAGGAGAGCATAACCGACGCAGGAATTTCTTTTGTTTGACTCTACAAGATTGTAATGGGTTTTGTTTTTCTTACTTTCTTACTGGTGGTGGGTTAAGGGGTGGAGGTGAGAGGGAGAGAATTTGGAGCTGAAAATAAAAATAAAATAATAAAAATTAAATTGGAAAAAAATACAAGTTCCTTGTGGGCAAGGATTACTTTTCTTTATTCTTGTATTTGTATATAGTGTCTACTGCATAGTAGGTGCTTAATAAATACTTATTGATTTGATTTGCTGGTTGACCCCCTTTGGCTAGTCATTTAGGTCTTTGGATTTGGTTGGTCTGGTCCTTGGATGACAAAAAACGCAATTTGTTACTGGGTCTGTACCCAGAACCTCTCCAACTTGGAAGGACCTGCCAAAGCTTCATGGAATAATTTTCCAGAGCCCAGAATCACTGCCATGGCTAGGATGAAGCATCAGATGGGAACCTTAATGGAGGCTTTCTGAATTGAGGTAAAATAAATTACATTTTCTTTTGAGAACTTTATTAAAAAGTCTTGAACTAGTTGGAGGCACTGTGGAATATTGGCAAATTTGAGTCAGGAATCATTTACCTTAGACTGTTGAATTTGATAGCTTACTTGGGCTATTTTAAAAAAAGTTTTCCTTACTGTGAATTCAGTATGTTTTCTTACTTGAATTGGGTTGAGTTGCCTGTTTTCCTGTGAAGTGGGTACACCAAAGACACCTTTTTATTTGTTTGGTTGTCAGCCATCAGGCCTGGGGGTGGAAGGGATGGGGTCTTAGTGTGGAGCATTGTGTTCAACAACCTATGAAATCAAATCAAATAGAACCATAGTCTCTTTGCTGGTGTTGGATCTATCCCTACCAGCAGCAGCCAGTGCTTCCTGCCAGACTTTGGCTGAGAAACATAAAGGTGCATTTGTGCTTAGGGCAACTTTCTGTGTTGAGTCACAATTGACCACTCAATCCCTGTAAGAAAACAGTTTATTTCCATCACGGCAAAAGGACTCATCTGGTCATCATCGTGTTACCTGTCCTCTGGGACACTTAATTTCTCCTTGACCCCACAGGCCACCACAGCAAAAAACAACTCTGGAAAAAAGGTGCGAATGTAGATGGCAGCCTTGGGGATGGGGTTGGCTATGAAAACCTCCTGCTTCTTCCTCCTTATTGTCTTCATCACTTCTTCAGCTACTTCCACAGGATGGACCCCATAGGCGAACTTCCTAAAAAAGACTGAGAGACCAAGGAGAGAGAAGAAATGACTAATAATAAGGAAATGCAAATTAAAACAACTCTAAGCTTTTATTTCACACTCAGCAAATGGCACAGATGACAAAAAATGGAAACAGTCATGCTATGGAAAGACTGGTATGCTGTGGGTAGAATTTGATTTGGTCCAACCTTTCTCTAAAACAATTTGGGATTATATAAAAAAATTACTAAAATGACTGTCTCTTTTGATCCAGAGATAAGCATATACTCCAGGGAAGTCAAAGACAGAAAGAAGAGTTTCATATATGCCAAAGAGAGGGATGATTATATGGATTTTTAAGTAGAAATAGTTGGCAGAATACCAAAAGAATAGAAATTGGTCCAACTCCACAATACTCTCCAGAAACCTTGGGTATCAGAGAACTATAGAATGTCAGAAAAATAGGAAAGGACTTTAAAAATAATGTAGCACAAGTCACTCATTTCAAAGATGATGCAACTGAGGCCTAGAGTGTAGGTGATTTCTTTAAGGTCTCACAATAACTGAGTCACAGGAGCAGGAGTAGAACCTGGGGTCTTCAGCTTTCAGTGTGGAAGCTATTAGTTAGAAGCCAGCATTTGAACTCAAGTCCTCTGACTCTAGTGATTCCTGCTCCCTCCAACATTCCCCACATTTTTTTTTCACTATTTTTAATGTTTCTCAGTCTCCCTTGTTCTGGCTTAAGGGTCGCAGGGGAGAAAGGAGAGTTGATAGAATTGTGTTCTAACATCTCCCCAAACCAATGGTGTTCATCCTAGTGCCATACTTGGTGAATTAGAAAACCCACTCTGGGCCCTGTCTTTGCTCTGTCCCCAGATTCCAGAGAATTCACAAGTCACTATAATTTGCATCCCAGAATTCAGGGCAGCCAGAGAAGAGAGCCCTGGAGCTGGCAGGATCATCCTGGATCCTGACTCTTAAGCACTTGTGGGCACGAGAAACCAGAATGCCTGGTATGCTACAACTCCACCTCACTACAGATGCCTAAGACATCTCTAGAGGACTTTGGGCCTTCAGCCTCTCATGGGTTAGAGGGTATTTTTAAAGTCCCTTCTAGAAGCTTCAGTGAAACCAGGACTGGATTAAGATTCAGAGGTCTGGACTTGAATGCCAGTTCTGCCACTCAATAGCTTTATCACCTTGAGTAAGTAAAGTCAACTTCCTGGACTTCAACATATGTCAGGTTCCTTCTGGCTCCATGTCCCATAATATGACCCATGGTTTTGGAGCACCTCAAGCTAAGAACTTTGTGAACCTAGGCTAGACAGGACTTATCTCAGAACCAATTTTCTTAATCCTTTCTGTGTCGTGGATCCTCTTGGCCATCCATATGCTTTTTATGGATTCCTTCTCAGTAAATGTTTTTAAATGCCTAAGGTGAAATATGTAGGATTATAAAGGAAACTAAGTATATTAAAATACAATTATACATTTAAAAAAATTCACAGAACCCCTGCCTCATATCCAATCATTCCATTGCTCTCTCTACACTCTCCAGGTTCTTGACCTATATTACAATTAGGAACTCCCCAACGTCTTCCAATCCAGACCCACATATTCTGGGCTATGTCACGATCCCTTCCCAATGGAAATGCACCTTGGATGTAGGTACTGTGATAGAGGAATTGTTACACAAAAAAATAGTGGTGGGTGGCACGGAATTTGCAACCCCAAATAGTGGATTCAGAAGAGAAGGATTATTCCCAAAAGTCATGATGTTAGGGTGCCTGGAGCACTGACAAGAGGTCTTTTCCGGGATCTGTCCCTACTGTCTTTTTCCTCTGACCCATTCCCTGTGTAAGTCAGAAATCTCACATTTCCAAATGGAAGCTTCCCAGTTCCCTGTCTCTGTATATGTGTGGTAGGATCTGATGAAAGTTGGGCTCACGGTGCTGACAACCACTTCAAATTCTTCAACTTCTGCTCGAAGACAATCAAAAAACCCCTGGGCAGCATGTTTTGAGGCAGCATCTAGAAGACAAACAAAGCAGAGATGAGCACACGAAAGGCCTTGTTTCTTCTTTTCTCTTTTTTCTGTGATACAGGAGAGTCTCTCAAGGGACCTGGAGAATATGGTGTCCCATTTCTAGGGCTAGGTTTTAATGAGATGGGGTAGAAGAGATGTTTAATGCTCCCTAAATAGACTTTATCCCATTGACACATATCTCTATACATCTACTCATGCTTTAGCAAAGGGACTGACATCGTGTTCTAGAAGTCTGGTAGTTCATTGGTGTGTCGGCAAGCAAAATGGCCTTTGTTTTCTTTGAGTAACTCAATTTATTTCATTGAGCCTTACTAGGTGCTGGGCCCTTGGGGGCCCAGGGAGGGCCTGGTTTGCATGTCTGGGACAGCAGAGGCTTTTGGACCACGTGGGTTTGGGTCTGCCTCTTTGTGGCAATTCATGGGGCTGGTGGGGGGGGGTGGGAGGTGGGGGGGAAGGTGTTGACTCCAGAGCCATGCCCTGTTGGGTGTTGACCTGGTCTGTGCGGATGTGAACCTCCCAGGATCCTAGGGAGGAAGGGCCAACTCAAGAACCAATCGGCTCTGGTCATTCAGACAATGCTTGATGATGTCAAAAACCCTATAAGAGGAGAGAAGACAGCTTGAAGACCCCTTTTTCCCTTTTTTTGGTTGGAGCTCTTTGTGGCAGCAGTGGTGGCACGTGACTCTGGGCCAGCCCTTGTTCCAAGCTGAACCTAAATGCTGGTAACTATGAATTGTATTGGGTCTGTCCGTTGATATTTGTAATTTTTTTGTATTTTGTTCTGAAGTTCAGGGTGCTGGATTTTTCCCCTGAAGTAAGTGAATGAATCTGTATTTGGTCTGTCTATTGATGCTTGTGATTTGTTTGTATTTGTTCTGAAGTTCGGGGTGCTGGCTTTTTCCCCTGAACTAACTGAGTGCTTTCTGTATGCTCCCCTGAACTAAGTGAATGCTGTCTGTATGCTGGATTAAAGTAAGCTTGTCAACCCCTTCACCTTGCTTTCCTTGGATAAGCAGATCAAAAGAACTTGTGCGTTCCCGGCGTGCTGGCAGCCTCCTGGATACTGGCTGTGGGTGGATTTTATGCCCCCACAGAAGCTGCTAGCCGGATTGTTAAAACAATTGGTTCCTTTTTTTTTGGTGTTTCCTCATTTTTATTCTTTTTTAAAAAATATAATGTATTTCAAACATTCTTTTCCTTTTAAATTTTGAGTTCCAAATTCTCTCACTCCCTTCTATCCCTCCCATGCCCATTGAGAAGATAAGCAATATTATATCAATTATACATGTGAAATCATGCAAAACCCATTTCCATATTGGCCATACCAGAAAAAAGCAAGAAAAATAAAGTAAGAAAATTATATTTCAATTTACACTCAGAGTTCATTGGTTCTCTCTCTGGAGACAGCATTTTTCATCATGGCTCAATGTCTTGGATCACTATATTGATCAGAGTAGCCATTTGATCACTATTACAACATTGCTGTTATTGTGCACAATGATCTCCCACTTCTCACTTCACTTTGCATTAGGACATATAGGTCTTGTCATGTTTTTCTGAAACTATTTCCCTTATCATTTCTTATAGCACAATAGTATTCCATCACAATTCTGTACCACGATTTGTTCAGCCATTTCCCAATTGATGAGTATCCCCTTGATTTTCAATTTTGTGCTACCACAAAAGCTACTATAGATATTTTTGTACATATAGGTCCTTTTCCTTTTTCTTTGATCTCTATGCGGTACAAACCTAATAGCAGTACTTCTAGATCAAATCATGTGCACAGTTTTATAGCCCTTTGGTCATACTTTCAAATTGTTCTTCAGAATGATTGCACCAAAATTCACTATTCTGCCAGCATTTCATTAAGTGTACCATTTTTCCCCCTCATCCCCTCCAGCACTTGTCTTTTCTGTTAGATGTGAGGCACTACCTTGGAGTTGTTTTAAATTGCCTTTACCTAATCAATAGTGATTTAGAGCATTTTTTTTTCATCTGACTATAACTAGCTTTGGTTTCTTCTTCTGAAAACTGCCATACCATTTGACCATTTATCAATTGGGGAATGGCTCTTATTTTTATAAATTTGACCCAGTTCTATACTCAGTATATATTGGAGAAATGAGACCTTTATTAGAGAAACTGTCAGTAAAATTTTTTTGATATTATTTCATTATTTATGGTACATTTTAGCAATAGCACACTATGTAGTTTCCCTGATTATTGGTTTTAACTATTTTTTTGCTTTTGCTTTGTCTGAGAACATGATTGCTACCTTGCCTTTTTTTACTTCGGCTGAAGCATATTTGATTCTGATACAACCCTTTATTTTAACTCTGTGTATGTCTTCTGTTTCAAATGTGTCTTTTATAACATATTATTGGATTCTGGCTTCTAATCCATTCTGCAATCTGCTTGTTTTATGGGTGAGCTCATCCCATTCACATTCACAGTTATGATTACTGTGCATTGCCCTCCATCCAATTTTCTTCTATTTCTTCTTTCCTCTCTCTTTTTATCTTGTTCCTCCTCAAAAGTCTATTTTGCTTCTAATCACTGCCTCTCTTAATATGCCCCTTCTTTTATCATCCCCACTCCCTTCTCTCATCCCCTTCTTTTCCCCATTTCCATATTGGTTAGTTATGTTTCTTTTTTTTTGAATTTTTTTTTAAAATTTATTTAATATATTTAGTTTTCAGCATTGATTTTCACAAAAGTTTGAATTACAAATTTTTTCCCCGTTTCTACCCTCCCCCCACTCCAAGATGGCATGTATTCTGGTTGCCCCATTCCCCAGTCAGCCCTCCCATCTGTCACCCCACTCCCCTCCCATTCCCCTTTCCCTTCTTCTCTTGTAGGGCAAGATAAATTTCTATGCTCCCTTGCCTGTGTATCTTATTTCCTAGTTGCATGCAAAAACTTTTTTTTGTTGTTGTTTTTGAACATCTGTTTTTAAAACTTTGAGTTCCAAATTCTCTCCCCTCTTCCCTCCCCACCCACCCTCCCTAAGAAGTCAAGCAATTCAACATAGGCCACATGCATATCATTATATAAAACCCTTCCACAGTACTCATGTTGTGAAAGATTAACTGTGTTTTGCTCCTTCCTAACCTATCCCCCTTTATTGAATTTTCTTCCTTGACCCTGTCCCTTTTCGAAAATGTTTGTTTTTGATTACCTCTTCCCCCCATCTGCCCTCCCTTCTATCATCCCCCCTTTTTTATCTTCTTCCTCCTTCTTTCCTGTGGGGTAAGATACCCAATTGAGTGTGTATGGTATTCCCTCCTCAGGTCAAATCTGATGAGAGCAAGATTTACTCATTCCCCCTCACCTGCACCCTCTTCCCTTCCTACAGAACCACTTTTTCTTGCCACTTTTATGCGAGATAATTTACGTCATTCTATCTCTCCCTTTCTCCCTCTCTCAATATATTCCTCTCTTATCCCTTAAATTGATTTTATCTTTTTTAGATATCATCCCTTCATATTCAACTCACCCTGTGCCCTTTGTGTGTGTGTATGTACATATATATACATACCTACATATATACATACATAGACACACACATATGTATATATATGTATACACATATATGTATATGCATATTCCTTTCAGCTACTATGATATTGAGGTCTCATGAATCATACACATCATCTTTCTGTGTAGGAATGTAAACAAAACAGTTCAACTTTAGTAAGTCCCTTATGATTTCTCTTTCTTGATTACCTTTTCATGCTTCTCTTGATTCCTGTGTTTGAAAGTCAAATTTTCTATTCAGCTCTGCTCTTTTCACTGAGAAAGCTTGAAAGTCCTCTATTTTATTGAAAATCCATATTTTGCCTTGAAGCATAATACTCAGTTTTGCGGGGTAGGTGATTCTTGGTTTTAATCCTAGCTCCATTGACCTCTGGAATATCATATTACAAGCCATTCGGTCCCTTAATGTGGAAGCGGCCAGATCCTGTGTTATCCTGATTGTTTTTTCCACAATATTCAAATTGTTTCTTTCTGGCTGCTTGCAGTATTTTCTCCTTGATCTGGGAGCTCTGGAATTTGGTGACAATGTTCCTAGGAGTTTTCCTTTTGGGATCTATTTGAGGAGGTGATCTGTGGATTCTTTCAATCTCTATTTTACCCTCTGGTTCTAGAATATCAGGGCAGTTCTTCTTGATAATTTCTTGAAAGATAATATCTAGGCTCTTTTTTTGATCATGGCTTTCAGGTAGTCCAATAATTTTTAAATTATCTCTCCTGGATCTATTTTCTAGGTCAGTGGTTTTTCCAATGAGATATTTCACATTGTTTTCCATTTTTTCATTCCTTTGGTTCTGTTTTATAATATCTTGATTTCTTATAAAGTCACTAGCTTCCGCTTGTTCCAATCTCATTTTTAAGGTAGTATTTTCTTCAGTGGTCTTTTGGACCTCCTTTTCCATTTGGCTAATTTTGCCTTTCAAGGCATTCTTCTCCTCATTGGCTTTTTGGAGTTCTTTTGACATTTGAGTTAGTCTATTTTTTAAAGTGTTGTTTTCTTCAATATTTTTTTCAGTATTTCTTTAGCAAGTCATTGACTTGTTTTTCATGGTTTTCTTGCATCCTTCTCATTTCTCTTCCCAATTTTTCCTCTACTTCTCTAACTTGCTTTTCCAACTCCTTTTTGAGTTCTTCCATGGCCTGAGACCAGTTCATGTTTTTCTTGGAGGCTTTTGGTGTAGGCTGTTGAACTTTGTTGACTTCTTCTGGCTGTATGTTTTGGTCTTCTTTGTCACCGAAGAAAGATTCCAAAGTCTGAGACTGAATCTGGGTGCATTTTCGCTGCCTGGCCATGTTCCCAGCCAACTTACTTGACCCTTGAGTTTTTCGTTGGGGTATGACTGCTTGTAGAGCAAAGAGTACTTTGTTCCAAGCTTGAGGGGATGTGCCGTTGATTTCAGAGCTATTTATATACAGCCAGTTCTGCCACACCTGCACTCCTCCTTCCTCAAGAACCACCAACCCGGTCCTGAAGCAAATCTTCAGCAGGCTCTGCACTCCTGCTCTGATCCGCCACTTAATTCCTCCCACCACGTGGGCCTGGGCCTGGAAGTAACTGCAGCTGTAGTTCTGTAGCTGCACCTCCCCCGCTGCCCCTGGGGCAGTGGCCGAACCACGAACTCTGTCCCCCGCAGCTTTTCCCACTTACTTTCTCTGTTGTCTTTGGTGTTTGTGGGTTAAGACGTCTGGTAACTGCCTCAGCTCACTGATTCCGGGTGCTAGGGCCTGTCCTGCCCGGCTCCTGGTCTGGTTGGTCCTGCTGCCTCCCATGCTGAGCTCTGCTTCCCTCCACTCTCTGTGTGATAGACCTCATCCAGCAGCCATCCAAGCTGTCCTGGGCTGGATCCCTGCTTCCCTCTGCTATTTTGTGGGTTCTTCAGTTCTAGAATTTGTTCAGAGCCATTTTTTTTAGGTTTTTGGAGGGACGTGGTGGGGAGCTCACGTAAGTCCCTGCTTTCCAGCCGCCATCTTGGCTCCACCCCCGGAAGTGGTTAGTTATGTTTCTATACACAAGTGAGTATGTATATATTCTTCCTTCTTTGAATAAATTCTGATGATAGTGAGGTATTGCCTGCCACTCCCCTCTCCCAATTTTCTCCTTCATTGTAAAAGCTTTTTCTTGCATGCCTCTCATATGAGAAAAATTTCCCCACCCTCTCCCTTCCACCTTCTCCCAGTATATCTGTTTCATTTTTTTTCTGGAGATCATTCCAACAAGATTGACTTACACCCATGATCTCTGTCTATGTAAACTCCATTTAACTGCTCTAATATTTATAAAATCCTTAGGAGTTATATGTATCATCCCATATGGTATATAAGCAGTTTAACTTCATTAAGTTCCTTATGATTACTCTTTCATGTTTACCTTTTTATGTTTCTCTTAAGTCTCATTTTTGAATGTCAAATTTTCTATTTAATTCTGGTCTTTTTCATCAGGAATATTTGAAAGTCCTCTATTTCATTAAGTATCCATTTTCCCCCTGAAGAATTGTACTCAGTTTTACTGGGTAGGTAATATTATCCTGGTTACAAATCTAGCTCCTTTACCTTCCAGCATATCACATTCCAAGCCCTCCAGCCCTTTAATGTGGAAGCCACTAAATCTTGTATGATCCTGACTGTGGCCCCACAGTATTTGAATGGTTTCTTTCTGGCTGCTTGAAGTGTTTTCTCTTTGACCTGTGAGCTCAGGAATTTGGCTATATTATTCCTGGGAGTTTTCATTTTGGAATCTCTTTTGGGAGGTGATAGGTAGATTCTTTCAGTCTCTATTTTACCCTCTGCATCTAAGATATTTCCTTGATAATTTCTTTAAATATGATGTCTAGGCTCTTTTTCTATCATGACTTTTAGGTACTCCAATAATTCTTCTTTTTTTATACTGGAAAACTGTTTATTGTAGGTGGAGTGGGATAGCTGGACACAGTTTAGATGATTCCAATTTTGTTGGCAACATCTAAAGCATCATAGTCTGGAGCAAGTTGGACATAGGCCTTCTTCTGTCCATCAGGCCGGGATCAGCATGTTGACCTTGATCATGTAGATATCCTACAGCTTCTTTACCGCCTGCTTGATCTGATGTTTGTTGGGCTTGACATCCACAGTGAAGACTAGGGTGTTGTTGTCCTCAGTCTTCTTCATAGCAGACTCAGTGTTACAAGGGGATATGAATGATGGCATAGTGATCAAGTTTGTTTCTCTGAGGGGCACTTTTCTGAGAATATTTGGGCTGCCTTCGAAGTCTTAGTATCTCGAGTCTCCAGAAGGTAGGGTATGTTCAGATCTTCTTTTTGTGGCTGTGGACACCCTTCAATACTGCCTTCTTGGCCTTCAGGGCCTTGGATGTGGCTTCTGTTTTGGGTGTGTGTGTGGGGGGGACAACAGCAACCTTTGACACCATCTTGGGGGAAAGGTATTCCAATAATTCTTAATTGCTTTTCTGATGTAATATTTAATATTTTCTTCTATTTTTTCATTCTTTTAACTTTGCTTTATTGTTTCTTAATGTTTCATGGAGTCATTAGCTTCCACTTCCCGAATTCTAATTTTTAAGGAATTATTTTCTTCAGGGAGCCTCTTTTTCCATTTTGCCAATTCTGCTTTTTAAGGTGTCATTTTCTTCAGTATTTTTGGTGCCTATTTTACCAAGCTTTAATTCTCTTTTCATAATTTTCTTGCATCACTCCAATTTCTTTTTACCAACTTCTCCTCTATCACTCCTGACTTTTTAAAAAAACTCTTCTAAGCATTCTTGTTGGGTTTGGGTCCAATTGGCATTTTTCTTTGAGGTTTTTTTCTGGTAGCTGTCTTCTTCTGAGTGTGTTTTTCCTTGCTACTATAGTAGTTTTTTATGGTCAAATTATTTTTTGTTGTTTGCTCATTTTTTCAGCCTATTTCTTGCCTTTGAACTTGTTAAAGTTGGGTTCTGCTAACCTGGGAGTGGGGAGGTATGTCCTGAGCTTCAGACTTTTTCATGTTGCTGTTTTCAGAGCTAATTCTAGGGATCTGTAAATTTTTAGTGCTTCCAAGGTGGTGTGATCCTGGGAGAGGTATGGTCACTGCTCTCCATGGTCTACATTCTGATCTTCTCTGCAGCCACAAGAGCTAGCTCTCTCTTTGCCATGGAACTGTGACTAGGGCCTCTGCTCCTTTATGACCAACCATCAGTGCTCCTCACCACCCTGGAACTGCAACCCAGAACTGCATATGAGCAATAAAGTTGTCAATTGGTGTGTTGGCAACCAAAAATGGGCTCCTTAGCACTTAGTCAACAAGTGCCCTTGACTAGTTTAGCTTTTTCCCCTGAACTGAATACTGTTTGTATGTTGGACTGGAGTAAGCTTGTCGGCCCCTTCACCTTGCTTCCCTTGCTTAAGCTGATGGAAAGAACCTGTGCTTTCCTGGTCAACCCCTTCACCTTGCTTAAGCTGATGGAAAGAACCTGTGCTTTCCTGGTCAACCCCTTCACCTTGCTTAAGCAGATTGAAAGAACCTGTGCTTTCCCCGTGTACCTTACACCCCCGCAGAAGCCAGATGGTTAAAAGCAGCTCCCGTTGGAGCCAGAGGCTGCTACAGCTATAGCCACAGCCACAGCCACAGCCACAGCCACAGCCACAGCCACAGCCACAGCCACAGCCACAGCCACAGCCACAGCCACAGCCACAGCCGAAGCAGGAGCTGCCAGTAGCAGAGCTGACCTACAGGAGGAAGCTGAACAAGGACTTCAGGCCAGTGTGTAATCTTTTACCATAGAGGGGGAAGCATGATTTTGCTTTACGCCATCATGCTTTTCTGTAGCCTCCTGGTTACTCTTTCAAGGCGTACTTATTGGGCCTGGAAGCTTTTGATCAATATATCAAAATGGGGTTGCTGGTTCATGGGTTGGTTACTGTGGAGCCTAAATATATGTTTTGATTCTTCTGCCTTCTACTTTGAGAGTTTCTTATATCCGGCAGTTCTGAACCTTTCAGACATGTTTATGATCCTATTTGAGATCATAAACTCTGCCCTCCTAATACAATTGGCAACTGGCTGTACTCAGGGCCAGCAAAGGGCTTCCTGTAATCTCTTTCTGTCCAGTTGTCCAAATCCCTTATGATCTCTGGGCTGAGAGCTCCCAAAGCTACTGCTGTGGCCTCTGTTGCCACTGTGTGTGTGGGCTCTGGACAGGCTTCCACCCTGGTGTCACAGACTTCTCCTACTGACCTCTTCAGTTTTCCTAGGCTGCAGAAATGTCTTACCATGATCTTTTGTTGGCTCTGCCATTCCAAAACTTGATTTGAGGCATTATTTCAGAGTTGTTTGGAGGGGAATATTGGGAGAGTTCATCTGGGTGGTTGCCCCTGTTATGTTAATGGGAATGGGAAGATCTTAGCAGCTACTGTTGGTATTGTGTTGGTGATATAGCCCTTAATCCACCATGTCAGCCAGTTAATTGGTTCTTATCTTAACATGGTGTCCATGCACCCTCAAGAGGTCTATGGATAAATTTCAGGGGTCTGTGAACTTAGAACATGAAAATTGTATCTTAGTTTTAATTAACCTTTGGTTTCCTTTGTAATCCTATGTATTTTATATATACATATATATAGATAGATACATATATATAAACATTATTCTGATAATGTGTCTATAGGCTTCACCAGACTTCCAAGATAGGAATTTTAATAGGTAGAAGTGAAAAAGGAATGGATTGCAGGAGTGGAGGGATAGCTTTTGTAATGGCATGAAGATAGGACATACAGTGTTGTACATAGGAAATGGAAAACAGGACAATTCAGCTAGAATATAGGGTACAAAATAGAAGAATATGCAATAAGCTTGGAAAGAGGAGCAGTATTGTGAGGGTCTTTTAAATTCTAAAGTAAGAGGGTCCTCCTGGAGTTTCTTAAGTAAGGGACGTATTCAAATTTGTGCTTTAGGGCTGCTTTGTGGAGGATAGATTGAAGAGTAGAGAGACTTGAGGAAGGAGATCAATCAGGAAACCACTACAGTAGTCAAGCAAGAGGTCATGAAGGCCTGAATAAGGGGGGGTGATTAAAAGAATGGAAAGAATTTATCTCATTTAGCCATTTGAGAAACTAATCCAGGTGGAATGGACAAGACTTGGCTATTGATTGGATGTCAATGGGGAGGGAGAGGGAAGACTTGATGACTTGAAAGTTGTAGACTTAGGTAAGTGGAAAGAAGAGTGGTGCCCTGAATAGAAAGAGATATTAGAAAGAGAGGAAGGGTAGAAGATAATAAGATATATATTGGGCATGCTTGGTTTGAAATGATTATGGGAATTCTAATTGAAGATGTTCAATGGGAAGTTGGTAGTGTAGGCTTGTAAGTCACAACTTGGACTGGAGCTCTATGTATCGAACTGGGAATTTTCTACACAGAAGAGATTGTTGAAACACTGGGAGCTAATAAGCAAAACAGTCTCTGCCCTCAAGGAGTTTACATTCTAATGAATGAAGATAACACGTAAAAGGAGCAAGAAGGGATAAGGTCATGTTATGGAAATGGCTGGGGAGTAGCATGGTGGCCTGGTTCAACCAAAGATAAGGTAAATGCTCACCTGACAGAGAATGAGTTTAAGTCCTATGACTATGAACAAGTGAGTTGGCCTCTCAGTTAAGAGTATAAAAAAGTTGCATTGGTAGTAACAGTTTCCTCTTTAAAAAAAATAATTTATTTTTAGTTTTCGACATTCACTTCCATAAGCTTTGGAGTTTTAAATTTTCTCTGCCTCCCTCCCGCTCCCCAAGACAGTGTGCAATCCGATATAGGTGCTACACATACATTCTTATTAAACATATTTTCACATCAGTCATGTTGTAAAGAAGAAATAGAAAGAATGGGAGGAATCATGAGAAAGAAAAAGCAAAACAAAACAAAACAAAAAAAAGAGAGCAAATAGCATGCTTTGATCTGCATTCAGACTCCATAGTTCTTTCTCTGGATGTGGATAGCACTTTCTATCATAAGTCTTTTGGAATTGTCTTAGATCCTTGCATTGCTGAGAAGAGATAAGTCATTGCACAATGTGGCTGTTACTGTGTACAATGTTCTTGTTCTGCTCACTTCACTCAGCATCACTTCATATAAGTCTTTCCGGGTTTTTCTGAAGTCCTCCTGCTCATCATTTCTTATAGCACTATAGTATTCCATTACATTCATATGTAATACGAATATACCATATATCACAACTTGTTTAGCCATTCCTCAATTGATGGGCATCCCCTCAATTTCCAATTCTTGACCACCACAAAAAGAGCTGCTATAAATATTTTTGTACATGTGGGTCTTTTCCCCATTTTTATGATCTCTTTGGGATACAGCCCTAGAAGTGGTATTGCTGGGTCAAAGGGTATATACATTTTTATAGCCCTTTGGGCATAGTTCCAAATTGCTCTCCAGAATGGTTGGATCAATTCACAACTCCACCAACAATGCATTAGTGTTCCAATTTTCCCACATCTTCTCCAGCATTTATCATTTTCCTGTCTTGTCATGTTATCTAATCTGTTAGGTGTGATGTGGTACTTAAGAGCTATTTTGATTTGCACTTCTCTAATCAATAGTGATTTAGAGCATTTTTTCATATGATTATAGATATCTTTCATTTCTTCTTCTGAAAACTTCCACTTATCAATTGGGGAATGACATATATTCTTGTAAATTTGACTCGGTTCTCTATATATTTGAGAAATGAGGCCTTTATCAGAGACACTGGTATAACAGCTTTCTCTAAGGGAGTTCCCTACACTAGTGTAATCACAGGTCCAGACTCTTTCCTTTTATTATCCCTTGCAGATAGCTCAACAAGAACTGATTTCTACATATGAGTCATAAAATAAGCATCATTTTTGGATGCTGGATGGGTCTTGGTACTTACGAAAACACTAGACTAGACCCAGAGGCTTTTCACTGGGTAAAAAATTACCAGTTGTGGGGTGGTGGCTTCCAAGTCTCTCAAAAAGGGAAAAGATTGAATACTCTGGAAAACGTGGCTAAATTCATCCTTTTCCCCACCATCCTTTCCCGCATCCCAACATTTTTTCACATCCTCTATTCTCTATTCCCTTTATATACTATATTTCATCTCCTACTCATCTTTTAAAATCATCTACAGTGAAGCTTTCTACGACTACAATGTGTGATGATATCTTCTCCCCCAATACAACAGTATTGTGCTACAAGTAAAAATCATCTGAGAATTGGAACTGTTTAAAAGTAGAGTGGTCTTCATTTTTTCCCTCATTGGAGGTCTTCAAGCAGAAGCTAGACTACATGTTCACTTGCATAAGATGTAAAGGAAATTATCATTTAGATTTTACTAGGCAGCTACCAGGTCTTTCCTAAATCTAAGACTAGGCGATACTATTCAGCTGTCACTTAGTGTCTTTTACCTAGAATTGTAGCTTGTATAGATTCAACAATTTCAACAATTTGTGAAATGTATGTTAAATATGTATAGCTAGGTATTGGGGAAGACACAAAGGACTTTAACTAAGCACTTATGAAATTTACATTCTAGCAGGGATATAAAACATCTATACAAGTAACTAAAATACATAGTGATACAAGGTAAATGCTCTAGAGAAAAAGAAAACACTGTGTGAGGTTAGGGAGGGAAAAAGGGGAAAGGTTTGTGGAGAAGGTTGCATCTAAATTGGGCTTGAAAGGATGGGTAAAGAAGGTGTGTAAAATGTCCATACTCTCAACCCGGAGATCTTGCTGCTAGCCATATACCCCCAAGAAGTCAAAGACAGAAAGGTCCAACATATGCCAAAATATTCACAGCAGCTTTTTTTTTGTAAATGCAAAGAATTGACAATTAAGTATCGCAGAATGAAAGATATTTGGAGATGGAAGGGTGTCTCAGTGTCCGTGTTACCCAACTCATACATGAAAGGTATCCCTGCCATAAGGGCAGCTAGATGGTACAGTGGATAGAGTGCCAGCCCTGGAGTCAGGAAGACTCATCTTTGTGAGTTCAAATCTGGCCTCAGATGCTATCCACGTTACCCTGGGCAAGTCACTTAACCCTGTTTGCCTCAGTTTCCTCATCTGTAAATGTGGTCAAAAAGGAAACGGCAAACCACCCTAGTATCTTCGCCAAGAAAACCTCCAATGGGGTCACAAAGGGCTTTTCTGGCACGACTGAACAACAGCAGCAACAACAACGTCCCTGCCATAACATACCTGCTAAGTTGTCATCCAGCTTCCATCTGAAGACCAATGAGGATGGAAAACCTGTCACCTTCAGAGGCAATGTATTCTAGTGTTGGATAACTCTCGACTAGTAAGGTTTTCCTGACATCAAGCCTACATGTTCCGTGCTCCTGGTTCTCTTCTTTGAGGTCACAGAAAAGTCTATTCCCTCTTTCACATGACAGTGCTTCACACATTTGAAGATAGCTATTGTGTCCGGTCCCCCATTCCCCTGCCTTTTAGTCATTTATTCTCTAGGCTAAATATCTCTGGTTCCTACAACTGATCCTCATTTGAGAAGGATTCAAAGGCTCTTCACCATTCTTGAAAGTGTAAATTTCCTTCCATTTTCTCTGTACTATCGTGTTCAGAATTGAACATAATTCTCCAAATAAAGTCCGACAAGGGTGGAGTATAGTGGGCCTGCCACTTCCCTATTCCTGGAAACCATGCCTCCCCTAATGGATAATGATTTCTTTTTGCTTTTCTATTACACTACTGTCTCATATTGACTTTGAAGTCAACCAAAACACCCAGATTTTTTTCAGACAAATTGCTAATAATGCCACACTCATTTTGTATTTACAAAGTAGATTTTAAAAAATTAAAGCATAAGTCTGTCTTATCAATATCCGTTCAGTGATCTCACCTATCAGTATTTTTTTGGATCCTGATATTATCATGTTGAATATTAATTATTCCTCCCAGCTTCCTCTCATCTGTAAATCCGAAAAATCTTTTTCACCAAAGGACCAATCACAGTTTGCAACTGACCCTCATTGGAAAATTGGAGACTTCTTCCACATTGACACTGAACTATTTACAACTACTCTTTGAGACTGATTCAAGCAGTTTTGAATCCATCTAATTGTATTATTATCTAATTCACATTTTTCCATCTTCCTTAGAAGAATAATATGAGATACTCCGTCATAGGCTTTTCTAAAAAATCCAGGTAAACTCTATCTAGGGCCATATAGGTGGCAGAATAGATGGAATATTGAGTCTGGAATGAGACAGACTCATCTTCCTGAGCTCAAATCTGGCCTAAGACACTTACTAGCTGTGTGACCCCAGGTGAGTCATATAACCCTGTTTGCCTCAGTTTCCTCATCTGTAAAATGAGCTGGAGAAGGAAATGGCAAACCACTCCAGTATCTTTGACAATAAAACTCCACATGGGGTCATGAAGAGTTGGACATGAATAAAAAAGGCCTGAACAACAACAAAAAAAAACTCTATCAAGCACACCCTCCTCAGAAACTGATTTGATAATCTTGTTAAAAAAGGAATTATGAAAGAAATCACAAAAGTAAACCTCCATGATGTCTTAGAACTAGAGGGCAAAGCAGAAATGGAAAGAATCTATTCATCACCTTCTGAAAGAAATCCAAAATGACAATTTCTAGGAATATTATAACCAAAATCCAGAGCTCCCAGGTCATATTTGTCTTGGGTATGGACTGCCTATTAGTTTTTATTTATGCCATTTTCCAGTGCAATGGTGGTTTTTCTTGGCAGAGAAAATAGAAGTAAAATAAGTATTAAGCATTTCTGTAGGTGCTTATCAAGTGAAGAATGAGTAAGCAATATATGGTAATGAACGGAATAGAATATTCCTGTGCTGCTGTAAGGAAAGATGAATATAATGTAGAGAAGCCTGGGAATACTTATTTAAACTGATTCAAAATGAAGTAGCCTGGACTAAGACGATGATATGTACAATGACCATAACAATATAAATGGAAAGAGTATTGCAGCCTCTCCCTAGCACAATTAAATGCCACATAATATAATGACCAAGGTTGGCTTCCAAAAAGAAAGGAGTAAATAAATGCACCTTCTCACAACTATGAAGAAATGAAGATTTCGTGACTAAATGAAAGATGGAGGAGGTCACAAGATAAAATGGACTCTGTTGATCATATAATGTTAAAAAGGTTTTGCACAAACAAAACTGATGAAGTTAAAATTAGAAGGGAAATATTTAACTAGGAAAAAATTTTCTGCAAAGGTGTTTTTTCTGGTAAAGATTTCATGTCTAAGACATATGAGGAACTGATTCAAATTTATAAGAATAAGAGCTATTTTTATCAACAACCCACATTAAAAATATTCTAAATAACCAATAACTAGAGAAACGCAAATGTTTTAAATTAATTTTTTCAATTAACAAGCATTTTTTCTTCATATTTCTATTTTAAAAAAGGAAAATAAGGTTACTCCCGTTTGTTCTAATTCTTCTATACAACATAGCTAATGTGAAAATATGCTTAATAGGAATATATATATGTAGAGTCTATATTGGATTGCATGCTATCTTGGAGAGGGGAAGAGGAGGGAGGGGGAGAAAATTTAAAACTTATGGAAGTGAATATTGAAAACTAAAAATAAATTAATTATTTAAAAAAAGAAAATAAAATCTTTGTAGTAAATACTCAAAGGCAAGCAAAATGAATTCCCATATTCACCATTTCCAAAGTCGTGTGTCTCATTCTGGTTATTTAGTCCATTTTTATCTATGAGGAGGTGGATGGAAACTTAGAGTTGCTTTAATTTGCATTCCTACAGTTATTAATGATTTAAGGCATTTTTATATATTACAAATAGCTTGAATTTCTTCCCTTTCAATTGAGGAATGGCTCTTACTCTTATAAATTTGAACCAGTTTCTTATGTATCTTGAAAATGAGACCTTTATCAGGGAAACTTGGTGCAAAGATTCTTTTTCACCTGTTAACTATTTCTCTTTTAATATTAGCTATATTGGATAAATGTAAATTGAAGAAAATCTAAGGTTTCAATCTCATGCCCACCAGATTATCAAAGATGACAAAAAGAAAATTATGGTATTGGAGGAACTTGAGGAAAACAAGGACACTAATTAATGCATTATTTGGTGGTGCTATGAATTACCAATTTGAGAAGTCATTTGGAAATATGCCACCAAAGTCACTCAACTGTGAATACCCTTTGATTGAACTATATCAATCAATATACATTTACTGAGCACCTACTATGTGTCAACCACTGTGATAAGTGCTAGGGATACAAGAGGCAAAAGACAGTTGCTACTCTCAAGAAGCTTACAGTCTAATGGGCAAGATAACATGCAAACAAGTATACACAAGGATACATACAACACATATACATATATACACACATGCATATATAAATAAATAATATGTAAATATAAATATAAACAGACAAATTATATATATGATTGGAGAAGACTTGGAGTAAATGAAAGGGTTTTAGCTGAGACTTAAAAGAATCTAGGGAGGTCTACTGACCTTCTTCATGGAACCAAGGGCAGGGAGAGAATGTTTTTGCCATGGGAAACAGCCAGAGAAAATGCCCAGTGCCCAGACATGGTGTATCTTGCTTGTGGAACAGCCAGGAGGCCAATGTCACTGGATATTTTGGGGAGTAAGGTGTCCCATACACAAAGAGATCAAAGGCAGAAGAAAAAGATCCATATGTACAAAAATAATTATAGCAGCCACACCCCCCACCATGGTAGCAAAGACCTGGAAACTAAAGGGAGACCTATTAACTGGGAAATAAATAAAAAATTATAATTTATGAATTAATGAAGTATTATTGAAACCCAAGAATTGGTGAAAGAGGTGATTTCAGAGAAACCTGGGAAGAATGGCATGAACTTATGCAGGGTTAAGTGAATAGAACCAGAAGAACAATTTCTACAATTACAACAACATTGTAAAGAGAAACAACTTTGAAAGATTTAATAACTCTGCTCTGTGCAATGATCAACCATGATTCTGGAGGACTGATGAGGAAGCATGCTAACTATCTACTGAGAGAAGGATGATGGACTTAAGATTCAGAATGATGCACACTTGTCTGACACAACCAATATGGCCATTTGTTTTGCATATTTGCTATGAGAATTCTATATTTTTTTTCCCTTTCGTTTTCCCCAATTAAGAATGGGTGTGAGGGAAAAGAGGTCTGGCATAGGATAGGTTTACACCAGGAGTAGGGAACCTGTGGCTTTGAGGCCACATGTGCCCTCTAGGTCCTTAAGTGTGGCCCTTTGACTGAATCCAAACTTCATAGAACAAGGGGATTTGGATTTGTCCTGTGAAGTTTGGACTTAGTCAAAGGGCCCCACTTGAGAACCTAGAGGGCTACGTGTGGTCTCAAGGCCACAGAGTCCCCAACCTTGGTTTACATAACACACACACACACACACACACACACACACACACACACACACGCAGAGGACAGAGAAAGAAAAGAATTAAAAATGTTATTGAAGTGTTTTTTAAAGAACAAAAGAGAGCAGAAGGAAGACTACATAGAAGCATAAACAAGTAGGAAAGCTTTGAAAGTTAAAGGTTGAAATAATTGTATATTTTAAATAAAAGTAAGCTGTATATATTTGAGATTTGCTATTTCATGTGCAATCTTTTTTTTCTGTTCTATTCTATAGATGGAAATTTTTGTTTTATTTGGTATGTGTTAAGTTCAAGATAAAAAAAAAATCATGCCCCTCCCTCCTTATTAGTATGAAACATTGCATATACTATCATGCTTAGTTGATGTGTTGGTTGCTTCTTTAAGTTCTTTGTTACATATTATTCTTTTAGACATGGGGGAGGAAGCGATATCTTTCGGGGTGATATAAAACAAAATATATCAATAAAAAATTTAAAAATGAAGGATGGACATGAATTCAGCAGGTAACAAGAGGGAAGATATGACATTTCAGACTTAGGAGACAGACTAAGGAAAAATATACAAAGGCAGGAAAGTATGGTTTTGGGGAGGAGGTGGACATAGATGATTTCTCTTTGACCGGCAAGCAGAATGCCATGAGGTCAAATAAGGTTGGCAAGGCTGGGTGGTGCTAGGTTATGGCATCCTTTACTATACAAAGGAGTTTGAACTTTATTCAATAGATAGTAAGGAGCCAAAGAAAATTTCTGATAAAAGAGACACTACAACTGTACAAAAAAGGGATTATTTTGTTTGCTCTGTGAAGGATGGATTAGAGATAGAAGAGATTGGAAGTAGGATGGCATGTTAGAAGACTGCTTCATAGGACTAGGCGGGTAATAATGGAGGCCCAAACAAGAGCTGTATCAGAGATATTTTCATCATTTCTCACCTACTAGATTGTAAGCTCCTTAAGAAGCATGGATTATTTCATCAGTCTTTGAAAACTGCAAAAGGTCCACCATAGAGCCTTATACGTAATAAATTCTCAACAAATATTTATGAAATAAAAGCATGAATGACAAAAACAGCAATCTCCAAGGTAGAATGCACACAAGTCTTCATGTGTAATACAGTCTGCTGGAATCTAAAATATCCAAACCTAAAATATCAGAATCTGAAATATCAGAGGAAGGCAGCACAACTGTTCCAGCCCCTGGCAGCTGCTGCCTGCCTTTGCTGTTCTCTTTCTTCCTGTCTATGCTCAGTGTGAGCTCTGGAGGGTGGTTGGCTAGGAATGTTCCTCCCCAGGCAGACATGCAAACAGGCAGGCAGTTATTCCCTACCTGTGCTGGGCTCTTACCAGTGGGACTGAGGTTCAGGTAGCCAAGAACAGAACTGTATCACATCTGCAAGACAACCCTGCGCCTTAAACCTACTGAACAACTTAGAAGTAAATAAAGGTCATCCATGACTAGGAAACCAGAGCCTACCCAGGCATCTTGCCATCTGCCCTGTTTCAGCCGTTCCTCTTTAATCTGGAATGGGTAGACCTCTGGACCTGTCACTTGATCTTCTGAGACCATGTTCTATCTCCATTCCCACCCCTGACCCTGAAATCAAGGAAAACAGAAATTTGCTAGACTAGTTTAATCAATTTTTTTTAATTAAGTGAATGGGATTGAAAAAGGAGTATGGTGATTTAGTAAACAAAGCCAATGATAAATACACTTCTTCTATTTGGATCTATGTGTCTTTGTGAAATCCTTTTTCAGTTGTTACAGACATTAAAACTTATCAAAATAAAATGAATTTAGAACAAAGACCTTTGAATCACTATATCATAAAGTGTTAAGATTTTTAAAAATAATGAAGCATATTCAATCACATTGGTTTAACTAAGATACTCTTTTTAGTCTTTATAATCTTGTAAAAAAGATTTTTATACTTCTAATAAAACTTTAAATTATTTTAAAATATTCATTTCATCCCTTTAAATTACTCTATTTTCAATATTTTATAATGTACATTTGTAATATTAAGGTGGGACTCTTTTTTTTACTGTTTTCTTTTTGAGAATGCTAAAGTAATAAAGTGCCTTTGATTAAGTCTTACTAGGTACAAAGCCCCAGGCCCACACCCTTTTGCTGAATAGGTGTGAATCCTTTGGGCCCTGAACAGGGTATAAAAAGTCAGAGGTTAGTGTTTTGTTTAGGGCTCTCACTCACTGGAAAAGTGTGATTTGACTACATGAGACTCTGGGCAGCCATTGGCTCCCCAGCTTTGGAAAACCCAGATGTTGGTGCTTCTCTGATAACTATGTATAGTATGATTTGGTTAGACAGAAATGTTGGTCTGTTTGTATTGTCTCTGTTTGTAATTTCTGTTTGTATTTGCTCTGAAGTTCAGGGTGCTGGCTTTTTCCCCCTGAACTAAGTGAATGATATATGTATATTTAATTAAAGTAAGATTGTTAACTTTAAAGTTGCTTGCCTTAGAAAAGCAGATCAAAGAACCTGTGCTGGCAGCTCTTGTTGCTGGTTTTGTTGGGTCATACATCCTTACAGCAGCTGCTAGCAACATTGTTGTCATTACAACATAATATGTTAGTTTAGTAATACATGTATGTTAGGAGTACAAACGAAAAATATTTTTATTCATCAGGTACATATTCAAAAATGTTTGGAGACCAGTGGACTAAAAGACATCCTAGGTCTGGAAACCTCAGTTTGCAGCCACACAGAGTGCGACATTTTGGTTTAGCAACTTACATGCAGTTCGAAGTGGAATTCCAAATTTCCCCTGAATGTTACTGACCAATACGATCTGGCCTGTTCTTCGGGAGATCATGTTAGGAAGCAGGGCTGCAAAATACAGAAACATCAGCGGCAATGAAATAAATGTCTTTATTATAGTTACCAAATATTACCTGTAAGTTCCTGGTTTATGAATAAGATATGAATAAGACTAATACAGAAGGCAGCTAGATGGTGCAGTAAAGAGAGCCCTGGAGTTGGAGTCAGGAAAGCATGTCTAACTCCAGCCTCAGATACTTATTAGCTGTGTGATCCTGGTTAATTCACTTAATCTCTCTGAGCCTCCTTTTCATCATTTGTATAATAGGTATAATGATAGCACTGACCTCTTAGGATTGTTATGAGAATAAAATGAGGTAACATGTTTAAAGTACTTAGCTCAATGCCTGGGTCATTTTTGTTGTCTTTCAGTTGTGTGCAACTCTTCATAGCCCCTTTTGGGGTTTTCTCGGCAGAGATACTGGAGTGGTTTGCCATTTCTGTCTCTAGCTCATTTTACAGATGAGGAAACTGAGGCCAACAGGGTTAAATTACTTGCCCAGGGTTACACGGCTAGTAAGTGTCTGAAGCCAGATTTGAACTCTGGAAGACTCATCTTCCTGACTCCAGGCTTGGCACTCCATTCACTGTGCCACCTAGCTGCCCACCTGGTACATAGTAGTCACTTAATAAAAGCTTTTTTTTTTTAAAGCACAATCTTCAAGAAGTTATGTGTTTCTCCTCCATGTGTCCAAAAAAAAAAGAATCTTAGAAATCATTCTGAGAAGGCCCAGTAACCTATGAGATAATGGAAAAATGTTTTCCTTTGTGAAACATGCATAAACTGTGATTGTAGGTTTTAGCCTCTGGCTTTATGGGTCAGTGGATTAAATGGTGAGTTACGTGATGTAATTTGATGCATGGTTGATTGATTTCTTGCTTACCAATTTTTTTCATCTACTTTTACCAGTATCTGAAATTGTGCCGTCATATGTATTTCTTTTTGGATTTCCTTGGCTTTGTGGTCTTTGGGACTTTCCTATTAAATGCTAATATCTTTAAGAGAGGTAATAACTTAAGGCAGTGTTTCTTAACTTTTTTTTGTCATGGATCCTTTGGAAGTCTGGTAAAGCTTATGGATCCCTTCTCAAAACAACATTTTTAAAGAATTGAAGGGAATGATAAATTTCAGTTAAAGTCTAGTGAAAATGAAGATGTAACTTTTTTCCCCCTTCCAAGTTCATGGACCCTCTGAATTTTATCCACAGACTCATTGGTTAAGAACTCCTACATTAAGCATTAAGGTCTCTTTTAGCAGGGGATGAGCACAGTCAACTAGTTTCCAAAATGACAATCGAGAACAACTGGGTCCCAGGATGCAAACTTTAGAAGATTAAAGAAAAATGAATCATTATTATTTTCTATAACCAAAGGATAAATTAAATGAGTCAATTAAATTTTAATTAAATAAATAAATCAATTTAAATTTATTCCCTATGCTGAACAAAATTGGTCTCAGTATCCACTCTGTGTACCTCTAATTGATTGTCTGTATAGAATTTGGCAGCTAGGTGGTGCAGTGGATGGAGTGCCAGGCCTAAAGTCAGGAAGACCAGCCTCAGATACTTATGTAAAGGCAATCAATAAGTGAAAAGATCTTTCTTTACTAATTAGGTGTGAAGACCCAGGCTGGTTAGCAAACTAGATGGCTAGTTTAAGAGAGGCAGGGAAGCCCCCAGAGCCCTGAGGGGAGTTGCTAAGACCAGAGCCAATGGTATGCAGATAAGTTCTGGTCAATCAGATGATGTTCTAGTCCATCAGATGACATCTAAGGACTGTGTAAAAAGAGAGAACAGAGCTTGGAGAAGCAGACATGGTGGAAGCAGGAAAAGGAGAAGCAGGAGAAGGAGGAGCAGCCCAGCAGAAGCCAGAGTTGTAGAAGCTGGAGGAGCAGAAGCTGAGGAGCAGAAGAAGCTGAAGCAGCAGGCGCTGAAGAAGTCCAGAAGCTGAAGGAGAAGCAGAGGCTGGAGAAACTGAGGATTAGGAGAAGCAGAAACTGAGGACTGAGGACTGAGAGCAGGAATGGAGAGCCAAGAACCAGCTTCTGGAGCATACAGACTAGAGAGTGCTGAGCAGGGGCTTGGGACCTGTGAATGATCTTCTTACAGGAGGGCCCTAGCATTGGAGGGAAGCACAAGTATGGTTTGGCTTGCTACCATAGTATTTTTCTGTAACCTCCTGGTTACTGTTGTGAGTTGGGCTTATTGGTTCTGGAAAGTTTTTGCCACAATATTGAATTGGGGGCATTGGTCCTTGGGTCTAGTCCTTTGGAGTGTAAATAAATGCTTTAATTCCTCTGCCTTCTACTTAGAGAATTCCTTATATCCTGTGATTCCAAACCATTCAGGCATGCTCATGGTCTTCTTTGAGGTCATGAACTTTGTCTTAATGATATAACTTACTAGCTGTCTGACCCCGGACAAGTCACTTAACCCTGTCTGCCTCAGTTTCCTCACCTGTAAAAGGAGCTGGAGAAGGAAATGGTGAACCACTCCAGTATCTTTGCCAAGAAAACCCCAAATGGGATTACAGAGTCAGACACAAGTGCAATGACTGAATAACAACATAGAATTTGGACCCCAATAGATTCCCATGCCTATGGTTCAGTAATTTGTCATATTCAAGATAATTTACCCAAGAGTGTACTTTTGTCCATAAATCATTAATGAGGCCACATACAGAAGAAAATGGGAATGATATAGCTGTAACATGCTTAGGAAGAAGTCTTAATTTTTTAAATGACAGCAAAATAATATAATAGAAATTATGATAATAATGAATACTTATATAGTGCATATTTATCCTCATATATATGTTTTATATATATATACATACATATATATAAAACATACCTATATGTATATTTATCTTCACATAAACACTGTGTGCTAAGTAGGGCAAGCCTCATTATTTCTATTGATGAGAGAAATAATTATTTCTCTCGTATTAATAACCAATTATTAAATTCGGATTAAGGTTTTCCCTTTCTTGTGGTTGTGATTTGTCCTTTGTTCTTGAAGAGGACTATGACATCAAGGAGATGATGACATGACTTGCAATTGACTTTGATTTGAGTGAGGGAGGGCTGTGCAAGGTCACCAGCCTCACTTTCTCCTCCAGAGCCATCTGGATCCAGTGGCCAGATATCAATCAGGATGACTGGAGATGACCCAGGATGCAGTGGGAGACCTTGGCCCTTTTACACTAAGGTCTTTTCAGGTTCTCAGTTTGAGTGAGGTAATGCCCATTCAGGGAACAGGCCTCCTTAAGAAGTGAGTCAAGGGATGGGCCCTTTAATAAAAAAAAAATTCATACTGGGAGGGGAAGACCCTCAGGGTTGCTGGTTGCTGTTTCTCTTTTTTCCCTATCTATTCTCCATTCAAAGCCCAGTCTCTCAAGGACATTTCTGACCTTGCCCAAAAATTTACCCACCATCTTATCTAAGTGGAATTCTTACCCCACCATTGTTCACTGTTCATTGACTGAGTGGAGGATAGATCCTTTTGGATAGATTACCCAAGGTGAGAGTAGTTTGGCTTGACATGAGTTTCTCTTTGTCCATGAATGACATATAAAAATCGTGTCCCTAGCCCCTCATTAGAATAATCCCACTCCTGATTATACTATTCATTCTCGCATTAATTGTTAACCAATCATAGTTTATTTCTGTCTGTCAGAACCACCCACTCTTCCAAGGGGATATAAGCATTGATTGGCCTCCATGATTTGTCTTTGGTTTATAAGAGAAAACCAAATGACCACCTTCTTATTAACTATGCAAGGTATAATTAATAAAGTGATTGATAATTATCCAGAAATTATGTCCTTTGAACTTTTCATGTCACAACAAGAAAATTAAGCCTCACAAAGGTTAAATGGCTTAGCTAAAGTCACATAGTAAGTAGTGGAGCATATTCTTGATCCCAAGGCTAGTGCATTTCCCATCACATTATACTACCACTCATGCAATAGGTAGCGTTTATATATTGCATTAAGGTTTGCAAAGTGCTTTACATATATAATCTCATTTGGGCCTTAAAACAACTCTATGAGGTTAAAACAACTCTATGAGACACTATTATTATCTTCATTTTACAGATAAGGACACTGAGGCAAAGAGAAGTTAAGTGAATTGTCCAGGGTAACACTATTAATAAGTATTATTGAAAGTTATGCTGAGTCGGTGACTTATTGTTCCCAGACCTGCTTATCAATCAGTGTTGGGGTAGGTGTCACCCAGACTGCAGCTTTTTTATCACCTACTATTCATCATAAGTCACTCTTTACCTGTTTGCACCTGTTATACATCACACACAGACATTTGGGGAGAAACTGAGCTGTAATGTCCATCCCCTTTTGCTGACCTGGACCTTTTGTAATTGTCTTTATTTTATTATGAGGATGATTAATAAAAGTTGGCTCCATCTTGAAACCTTTGCTGATCTCCAGTAATTAACCCATCAACTTGTTCCTTCCTTGACAATTGGGATTTTCCAGAGGAGGGCAACCAGGAGAGTAAAGTCCATCCATAAGAGGACTGTTGTGGGAGCTGGGGAATGTTTATCCCGAAGGAGAAAAAACTCAGGAGGAAAACAAGAGCTGTCTCCAGATATTTTAAATGATATCATATGGAGGAGGGATTAGATTTGTTCTGCTTGACCCCAGGAGGAAGAACTAGGAGTGATAAGTAGAAGTTCAAAGAGGTCAGTTTGTACTTGATGTATTTTTAATAAACTCTTTTAATTCTCTTTTCTCTGAGTTTTGCCTCTTTAATCGAGGTGAAAGCTTGAACAAAGAATTTTCCTTCTAATTGTATTTGCCTGTGGGGTCCCAACTGGGGAAAAGTCATAATACACAGTAAGAAGTGAAAAGCCATTAACTTAAAAGGTGGAAAGCCATACATGGTGACCTGTTAAAAATCATAATTTAGACACTGAGTCATAACTTATATAACATGTCCAGTAACAGCCACAACAGAAACATGGTGACCAGTTCATGACCAGCACATTATGACCAGTACACAATTCTGTATTTGGGCATTTACCCATCAACATTGGCTTAATTCCCAAGCTCAGAAATGAGCTCATTACTAAGCAGAAACTCCAAACCCCAGAAACCCACCAATCAGTAGTGTTGTGTTCTATGGCTCTACCTCCCTTTGTTTGATTGCTATAATTATCACTGGGCTTTCCTGGATCTTTGCAGAGGATCCATCATTGGCCTGGCTGCCAGTCCAGACCACTGAACTCTTATCTGAACTTTTGGCATACTGGCCCCCAATGTAAGTAACCCAAGTGATTAAACTACTACCTATAATCAGTCTGGAGCTCCTTGGCCTCTTCCTTTGGTATCAAACTTGTCCCACTATTTGGGAGAGAGATGCATCATTCCCTAGGTAGGAGAATTCTGGACCTTACACTGCCCAATGATTATAGCTATAGGTTAATGCTAGACTTTTGTCCCAGCAGTGGTGCAGGTCCAGTGCTACAAAGCCTGTGGAAGAACAGTAACAGGAGAAATTTCTTCATGATTTGTTAATTCAACTGAAAGTAATGGCTGAATGGGAGTATGGGCATAGCTCCCAGAGAGAGGGAGCCAATGGTGTTCTTGTTAGAGTATGGCATCTGAAAGGTTGCAAGATGATACTGTGAAAGAGATGAGTGTCAGAGCATGACTCAAGTCCATGTCTTCCCTCCAGGTTCAGTGGTCTTTCCTTTAAAGCAAAAATTCTTAACTTTCTTTGCATCATGCACTCTTTTGACAATATGGTGATGCCTATACACCCCTTCTCAGAATAATATTTTAAATGAATGAAATAAAATGCATAAGATCATAAAGGGGGCCAATTATATTGAAATACAGTTACAAAAAACTCCACCAAAAACAAACAAGTTAATGGATCCCTTAAAACTCCCAGCCTTCCAGGATGCAATGCATGAGGCTGCTTAAGCATATAGTTGGCCCTTAATGAATGCTGATTGATTGATTTATTAATTGATTGATTGCTAATGCAGCCATTGTTCTATATCATTTACCTGTTCAGAAAAGTCTAGTGGTCCTTATTATCCCTAAGATAACACACACACTCCTCTCCTTGGCTTTAAAAGCTTTTTACAACCTGTCTCCAGCCTACCTTTCCAGATATATTTTAAATCACTCTTCTTCATGCATGCTATGCTTTTCCCAGTATACATTATTCTAGTTTGCACTTCCACGGCTTTTTATAGGAGGTCCCTTACTCAAGCACCACCCCCTACAGGTCTTTTCTGATCCTCCTAGGTACTAGTATTAGATGCTAGGGATATAAAGGCAAAAGAAAAACAATATCTAACTCAAGGAACTTATGTTTGAATGGGTAGAGGGAGGCAATATGCATATAAACAAAACATATAAATCAAATGCAAGGTATCCTTGGGCACTAGTTGCTCTGGGGAATCAGGAAAGGCCATTTGCAGAAGGTGCTGAGTGGAATCTTGCAGGAAAACAGAGATTCCAAAAATAAGGGAGAAGGAGATACCATTCTAGGAACACGGAATAGAGTGAGGGGAGGAAAGGAGGGAAGAGCAGGGCAGCCAACACAAAGGCAAAGAGGGTTGCGTAGTATGTCTGGACCATCAAGTACACACATGGGTGTAATAATTATATAAGCATAGAATTTTAGAGTTGAAAGGAACCTCAGAGGCATTACTGCCTAACCTATACATGAAAAGAATTCTCACTATAATATACCTAACAAATAGTAGTTGAGCCACTGCTTGAAGATCTTCAAGAAAGGAGAAATGACAACCTTTCAAAGTAGCTCCTTCCACTCTCTGATAGTTCTAATTGTTAAGAAGCTTTTCTAGACATCAAATCCAAAGTGACCTCTTTGCAACTTCTACTTATTGCTCCTAGTTCTTCCCCCTGGGGTCAAACAGGACAAATCTAATCCCTCCACCATATAGTATCATTTAAAATATTTGGAGACAGCTCTTGTGTTCCTCCTGAGTTTTTTCTCCTTCAGGATAAACATTCCCCAGTTCCCACAACAGTCCTCTTAGGGATGGACTCAAGGCCCTTCACTCTCCTGGTTGCCCTTCTCTGGAAAATCCCATTTGTCAATATTCTTCTTAAACCTTGATGATCAGAACTGAACATAGTTCTCCAGATGAAGTCTTTCAAGGACAGAGTACAGTGAGATTGCCACCTCCCTATTCCTGGAAGCTATGTCTCTCTTAATGTAGCCTCAAATAGAGCTGTCTTTTTTTGGCTGCCTCATCACACTTCTGACTCATACTAAGCCAGCAGTCCATTAAAACCTAGAGCTTTTGAAGATAAACTGCTCCCTAACAATGTCACCTTTGTTTTGTATTTGTGATGTTGATTTTTTGGTATCCAAAGGGTAAGATTTTACATTTATCCTTATTGAAGCTCATTTTATTAGTTTCCGCTTGTGTATATGCCCTGTATATTATTTCTGCCAGCTTTGTGTCACCTACAAATTTGATGAGCATGCTATCTATGCCTTTATCCAAGTCAGCGTTAAACAATGTTAAGCATAGCCCCCAGGCATATTACAATGAAGACCTTCAGCCACATTGACATAGAACCGTTAACAGTTAACAGGCTGGTCATTCAACCAGTTCTGAACCTATTCAATTTTAGCATCTAGTCTATTTCTGGGTCAGGAAGACATGGATTGAAATTCCATCTCTAAGGCTGATTAGCAGTATCATCATGAGCAATCCACAACTTCTCTGAACCTTCATAAACTCTCTAAGACTTATCTGCTAAGTTGTAGATGGAATGTGATCTGTTTTGGTGGATGGGGGTTCCCAGTCAACAAAATTACAGATCTTTGATGTATATGCACATACTAATTATATAGAATGATGATTTGTATTATATCACCCTTGCTAGAGAGTAAGCTCCATGAGGGCAGGGGACTTTTCTTAATTATCTTATTATCTTCCTCCATGACTACATTGTTATCCATCGTAGTCATTTAATGAATGTTCATTGAATGAATGGATGAATGAAAATAAACCACAGTATGAAGGCTGAAGACAGGTAGTCCAATCTTTTAATTTTAGAGATGGAGAAAAGTGACAGCAAGCTAGTGGCAGAGCTGTGAATAAACCCTGGGGCTCCTGAATTCTAACTCTTTCTAGCACATTGGATGTGTGTATCCAGTATTTTTGGACACTATGTTAAAATGAATTGAGATTGTTTCCAAAGGAAGGAAGAAATGGATGGTCACCAGGGTGTCTATAGGAGAGAACCATTTCCTGGGAATCAAAGGCTGAGAATTCTTGAGGAAAAGGTCTAAGCCACAATACCTTTGGTCAATGTGATGGGTCCAAAGTAGTTGACATCCATAATCTTTTTGTCGAGCTCCAGGGAGATATTCTGTGCAGGGCCTTTCACTTTCATGCTTGCATTGTTAATGAGAATGTCCACACAGCCATAGCAATCTAAGATTTCTTTGGCAACATCCTGGACACAGCTGATGTCTGAGAGATCCAAGAGGACCAGCTTTGGTGTAAATGTCTGATGAACAAATGAAAAAGATAGGATCAGCATGTGGATGGTTTCCCATCCAGGAGACAAGTGTTTTTATCCACAGAGAATGGCTGGACCTTAAAGAGACAGCTGGTTAGACAAATTCTTCACCATAAGTCATACTTACAGCTCATCTCTCTATAATACTTTATAGTCTGTTAAGCCTCACAACAATTCTGTGTGGTAGATTTTTTTGTTGTTCTTGTTGTGGGATTCAGACTTGTAGTTTCATCAATGTAATGAACTCTCATGTGGAAAGGGGGTTCTTTCTTTCCATCAATGAAGATCAGTAATTTGCAATCTTTTTAATTTATTTTTTTTTCAAATTACATGTAAAAAGAATTTTAAAAATTTATTTTTAAAAAATTTAAGCTTCAAATACTCTTCCTCCCTCCCTTCCCTCCTCCTTGTGAAGACCAGCAATATGATACAAATTACACATGCACAGTCTTGCAAAACATAATTCCATATTAGTCATGTGTGACTTAAGAGTCTTAAAGAGTTGCCTGAGGGCAATGAGAGGTTAAAAAACTTTCCCATAGTTATCTAGTAAGGGTGGGCATGAAGGCTTGAACCCAAGCTTCCTAACTCCAAATCCAGTGTTCTACCACAGAAGTTCAGAGTCAAAAGTGACTGGAGTGGTATACCTGTCTAACCTGTGTGTGAGGGAGTAATCCTCTTTATAACATTTTGTCCATCGTCATCCAGTCTCTGATCCCTATGATGGAGAGCTCACTATTTCCCAAGGTAGTCCATTATATTTTTGGATAATTGTTAGAAATTTTTTTCATTATGTTGGGCTAAGATCTGCCTCCTTGTAACTTCCATCTAGTTCTGTCCTTTGAGTGACTAGTGATAATAAATATAACTGTCTAGTAGTACCCTGGAGACTCAAGAGCACTATTCTTTTTTTAAAAAAATTATTTGTTTGTTTTTAGTTTTCAACATTCATTTCTATATGATTTTGATTTCTAAATTTTCTTCTCCTCCCTCTGATCCCCCCTCCCCAAGATGGTGTGCAATCAATATTAGCTATACATGTACAGACATATTAAACATATTTCCATGTTAGTCATGTTGTAAAGAAGAATTAGAACCAAAGGGAAAAACCATGAGAAAGAAGAAACAAAAAAGAGAGAAAACAGCATGCTTCAATCTGCATTCAGACTCCATAGTTCTTTCTCTACATGAGGATAGCATTTTTCCATCATGAGTTTTTTGGACGTGTCTTAGATTTTTGTATTGCTGAGAAGAGTTAAGTCTATCAAAGTTGGTCATCACACAATGTTGCTGTTAATGTGTATAATGTTTTCCTAGTTCTGCTCACTTCACTCAGCATCAGTTCATGTAAGGGTTTCCAGGTTTTTCTGAAATCCACCTGTTCATCATTTCTTATGGAATAATAGTATTCCATTACATTCATATACCACAATTTGTTCAGCAGTTTTCCAATTGATGGGCATCCCCTCAATTTCCAATTCTTTGCCAACCACAAAAGAGCTGCAATTAATATTTTTGTACATGTGGGTCCTTTTCCCATTTTTATGATCTCTTTTATGATCTAGAAGCAGTATTGCTAGGTCAAAGTGTATGCACATATTCATAGCCTGTCAGGCATAGTTCAAAATTGTTCTCCAGAATGGTTGAGTCAGTTTACAACTCCACCAATTAGTGTTCCAATTTTCCCACCTCTTCTCTAGCATTTATCATTTTCCTGTTTTGTCATGTTATCTAATCTAATAGATGTGATGACCTCAGAGTTGTTTTAATTTGCATTTCTCTAATCAATAGTGATTTACAGTATTTTTTTCATGTGACTATAGATAGCTTTAATTTCTTCCTCTGAAAACTTCCTGTTTATATCTTTTGATTATTTATCAGTTGGGGAATGAATTGTATTCTTATAAATTTGACTCAGTCCTCTATATATTTTGGAAATGAGGCATCATTTCTAAATCAGAGATACAGGCTATAAAAATTATTTCCTAGTTTTCTTCTTCCTTTCTAATATTGGCTGCATTGGCTTTGTTTGTACAAAATCTTTTTAATTTAATGTAATAAAAATTATCAATTTTGCATTTCATAATGTTCTCTGTCTCTTGTTTGGTCATAAATTCTTCTATTCTCCATAGATCTGAGAAGTAGAATGTTCTGTGCTCAAGAGCAATATTGTTTAAATTTTTTTTATTGAATGCTTTTAGCTAGAAAATTGGAAAAATCAAACATTATAAAAAAAAGAATAGATAAGCAAAAATACCTGATACACTGACTCTACCTAAAAATCTGGCCTAGTTTACCTCTGCCTTTCTGCCCAGAGGAAAGAGGAATGTTTCATTGTCTGCTCTCTTGAATCATTATTAATTTTCCAAAAAATTCTTAAATACATTTTCAAGTATTTAACCCAGAAAATCTAGAAAAATATTATGAAATGCCTTTTAAAAATCCCTAAACTCACGAAGTGATATAAAGTAACATGGAGATAGGAGAGTCAGAAATGATTGTTAAGAAGGAGGAGATTAAGGACGTTTTTGCTTTTAGAGAACAGGGAAGCAGAGAACACATGTGAATGCAAGGTAGTAGAATCATAGAGCAAGAAGTCATCCATCTAATCCAGCTACTGATTTTTAGATAAGGCAAGCAAAACTCAAAGAAGAAAATTAACTTATCTAAAATAACTTGCTAAATTAGTGGAAAAGCCAGAAATAAGCCTAAATTTCATGATTTCCCTTCTGAGACTTTCCCCCATTATATCCAGAGGTAGACTAGAGCCAATTTGTACTCAATGAGAGCCAATTGTTAAATTTTCAATGTGAACATTTATCTTGGAAATTGGCAAACGTTACAAATCAAAATTTGATTTATTGTTTTGTTGATTGTTTAGACTTAAGAAAGGGAAGGAGAAAATTGAGAATTAAACTTAAAATGCATACTTTTTTTGAGGGCCAGTTGTTAAGCATTTACCAACACACCTCTTATTTTACCTTGCTTACTGAAACTAGAGACTAGACCTCATTCACTGAATCAATGTTGTCCTACTCAGATTATATTTAGAGCTCTTCTTTGAGAATTGCCATGAGAGATAGTTTACCAATAATATATAAAAGAATTGATTTCATCACAATATCTTGTTTTTTGACTCTTATCAGTTTCAACTAGCTTGGCTATCCACCTTATTCACTAGACTTGGCTCTCAATGAATTTTTGATATTTAAACAAAAATCAAATCTACTCTCAATTTTAAGATTTGCCATCATGGAGGGTAATCATTTTTAAAAAGTTATGTGTCAGGCTTTGAAAACTTATGGTTGAAGGTTAAGCCTAAAACTCTCAGGCTGAAGCACTCAAAATAGGGATAGAGAGGGGGATGGGACCAATTATTTCATTAGTTTAGGGAACTTTTAGGTAAGCAAGTCTCCTCCACCAAGCAGATTGTCATCTTTTCTGCAACTTATAGTCATAGAGAGTTGTAAAATACCTGGGCTTCCAGTTCTGCAACTCATTAGCTGTATAACTCTGGCTAAGTTGCTTTGTCTTCCTAGACCCCCAGCCTTCCAAATACAGCGCTGATAGAAAAAATACATGTGTGACCTTGCAAGGGTGTGACTTTTCAGGATACATTAGTACTTTGAATTTTTAAGTTTTTTTGACCTGCCAATCATTGTTTTAGAGGGCAAAGTAGAGATAATTTCTGAATCTAAGCACTCTTGAAGGCCTCAAGCCTCGAATCTTGTTGAAATCATTAGACTCTTCTTTCTTAAAAGCAGAAGTATGAGTGTCAATATCAGTCATAACCAAGAGCTTTGCTCTTTATTCTTCCCTTACTTTGTTGTTATAGGAATGTATATATTTCAAGAAGCCTTCAAATCATAGTGGCTGCCATGAAAAGGGTAGATCCTACTACATTATTGATTTCTCCTGTAACTAATATGGGTAAAGGGAGCTTTTCCCAAAATTCTGCCTTTAAGGTTTATAATTTAACCTTACTGTCTGTTACCCTAGTTCAGGCCCCCAACACTCGTACTATTGCAGTAGCTTCCTGATTGGTTTCCTAGCTTCCAGTTTCACCATCTCCAATCCATCTTCCATATTATTAAAATCCCTAAAGCACAGATCTGACCATGTTACTTCACTGCTTAAGAAGCTCCAGTGTGTCCCTTTTGCTTTCGGGATAAAATACAAACTTCTATATCATATCCTTAAACAGCCTTTCACAGTCTGACTTCAACCCATTTTCCAAGATTGATCTGATATTGTTTCTTTCCTATATTTGATGCTTTAGCCAAGCTGTTTTACTTGCTTCTTCTCGTGTGGGACATTTCATATCCTATTTCCATTCCTTTACAGAGAATGTCCCCTCATATAGGCATGCACTACCTTTTAATTTTCCTTCCTGAGAATTCTCGAGTTTCCTCAAATTTCAGCTCAAATACTATCTTCCATATGATCCATTTCCTGAACCTGCTCATGGTTAATACCACCCCACCTTACATTGTATTTACTTTGTAGATATTTTGCAATTACTTGGCTTCTTATGTGTTTCTCTCCAGTAGAATGTATGTTACTGGAAGGCAAAGCTTATTTCATTTTTGTCTTTGTGTTCTAGCACCTAGGACAGCATCTTGCACAGAGTAGGCATGGAAAAATGGTTGTTGAATGAATGAATGAAGAACGAAGGATGAATTCTCACCTAACCTTTAACGACTGAATGCATGTTGCCGCAGACAAATTGAGACCTTAGCTTAAAAAGGCCAAGGTCTCCCACTGCATACTGGGTCATTGCCAGTTGTCCTGACCTATGTCTTGCTACTGGACTTTGATGACCCTGGAGGAGAGAATGGGGCTAAGGATTTTGCACAATTCTGCCTCACTTAAATCCAATTCCCTTGCAAGTCAAGACATCACCCTCCTGATGTCATTGGTCTTCTTTGAGAATGAAGGACAAACAATAATGAATAAATAAATAAAAGCCTTACCTTGCTTGGATCTGCTACACTGAGAAGTGCATCATACAAGATTTCTAGCTTCTCCCAATTCTTGCCACACAATACCAACCTTGCACCACCGGTATGGAACAGTCGAGAACATTCTGTTAAAAAGCATTGAAAAGACAAGGTAAGTATATTGTTATGGTCCCATTCTCTCAGTCTTCTAGGTCAAAGAACAATAGAATCATGTGTTTTTAGAGTTTGAGGAAACCTCAAAGATCACATCTAGTCCACCATCATACCCAATGCAATATTCCTTCAACAGGGAATCAGGCAGGGATGAGGAGAGAAAAGAGCATAATGAAAAGCAATGGCAAATTTAGGAAAGGGTTAGTCATGAGTAAAAAAATCCATCTTTGATGAGCGGAGTTTGAAAGAGAGGAATAAAAGGAAAGAACAAAATGGAAAGAGTCTGCGATTGGGCACTGGCTAAGTGGAAGACAAGTGAATAATGGAAAGAAAGTAGATTTAATTGAGTATAGACCATTAGTGTTTACATCTCCCCTCTCTATAATAATTTCTTACTTGTAAAGAGAGCAGTGGAGGGCCAAAAAAATTAAAGAAAAAGATGAGAAATTCACATCAGTCATGACTATAAATATGAATGGGATAAATTCAGTTGTGAAATGGAGGAATGTAACAGATTGATTAGAAAGTAGAATTCAAAAATATGTGGTTTACAAAAATCTCATTTAAATACAAAGTTTTACAAGAGTTAAAATAAGGAGCTGGAGTAAAATCTTAGGGGTTTCAGGTAAACAAAAAAAATAACAACTACAAGGATAGCAATTATGATCTCAGACAAGACAAAAATTAAAAGACTGGATTAAAAGATAAATTGGGGAAACTACATCATATTTAAAGGCACCACAGACAATAAGCTACTATGCATACTTAATATGCGCACTGAATGGCATAACATATAAATGTTTAAAGGAAATGTTAACTGACTTACAAGAAGAAATAGACATTTGTTATAGCTGAGGAACTCAATGTATCCTCTCTCAGACCTAGAGAAATATAACAAAAATTCAAACAAAAAAGAAATTAAGGATTTTAAATGAATTTTTGAAAATTTAGATATGCTATATCTCTGGTGTTTACTGAATGGGATAGAAAGGAAAATATGAATCTTTCAGAAGACATATCCAGGTGCAAAATGAAACATACATTTTTGGACGTGGAAAATGTATGGCTTTTTTTTGGTCTGATTATACTTATTTGCTACGAGAATTGTTTTTCTTCATTTCTATATGTATGAGGGGGAAGTATTAGGTGAATGAAGAGCTTGAAAAGTAACATGTTGAATTTATTATATGTTTTTAAAATGCAAGTCTTATATAATAAAGATTCATGGTTCACAGATAATCTTTTTGGTTCTGCTTACTATATAGAAATTTTGTGTGTTCATTAAATCCAAAATTTTAAAAAAATGTAACAAGTATACTCAGGCTCAATATTCCAAAGTCAGACTGCTACATCTTCCCTTCTTTTTTGGGGGGGGCGTATGAAAATTTTATTTAAAATTTTTTCAACATTCACTTTTATAAAATTTTGAGTTCCAAATTTTTTCCTTCCTCTCTTCCCCCTCCCCAAGATGGCATATAATCTAATATAGGCTATACATGTACAATCATATTAAACATATTTCCACATTAGTCATGTTATGAAAGAAGAATCAGAACAAAAGGGGAAAATCATGAGAAAGAAAAAAGAAAAAAAACCAAGAAAATAGTGTGCTTCAATCTGCATTCAGACTCTATAGTTCTTTCTCTGGATGTTGACAGCATTTCCCATCATGAGTCTTTTGGAATTGTCTTAGATCATTGTATTGCTGAGAAGAGCTAAGTCTATCAGAGTTGGTTTGCACAGTGTTGCTGTTACTGTGTAAAATATTCTCCAGCTCACTTCACTCAGCATCAGTTCATGCAAGTTTTGCAAGGTTTTTCTGAAATCTGCCTGCCCATCATTTCTTATAGCATGATAAAATTCCATTATATTCATATACCACAACTTGTTCAACCATTCCCCAATTGATGGGCATCACTTCAATTTCCAGTTTTTTGCCAACCACAAAAAGAACTGCTATAAATATTTTTTTTTGTACAGGTGGGTCCTTTCTCCATTTTTATGATCTCTTTGGAATACAGACATAGAAGTGATATTGCTGGGTCAAAGGGTATGCACATTTTTATAGTCCTTTGGGCATAATTCAAAATTGTTCTCCAGAATGGGTGAATCAGTTCACAACTCCACCAACAGTGTATTAGTGTTCCAATTTTCCCATATCTCCAACATTTATCATTTTCCCGTTTTGTCATATTACCCAACCTGATAGTTGTGAGTTCATAACTCAGAGTTGTTTTAATTTGCATTTCTCTAATCAATAGTGATTTAGAGCATTTTTTCATATGACTATAGATAGCTTTAATTTCTTCCTCTGAAAACTGCCTGCTCATATCTTTTGACCATTTATCAATAGGGGAATGAATTATACTTTTATGAATTTGACTCAGTTCTCTATATGTTTTAGAAATGTGGTTTTAATCAGAGACACTGACTATAAAAATGATTTCCCAGCTTTATGTTTCCCTTCTTGCTTTGTGCAACAACCTGTTAATTTAATGTAATCAAAATTATCCACATTGCATTTCATAATGTTCTCTTTCTCCTCTTTGATCATAAATTCTTCCCTTCTCCATAGATCTGACAGGCAAACTATTCCTTGCTCTCCTAATTTGCTTATGGTATCACGCTTTATGTCTAAATCATGTACCCATTTTGACCTTATCTTGATATATGGTATAAAATGTTGGTCTGTGCTTAGTTTCTGCCATACTGTTTTCCTGTTTCCTTAGCAATTTTTGTTAAATAGTGAATTCTTATCCCAGAAGGTAGAGTCTTTGGGTTTATCAAACATTAGATTACTATAGCCAATGACTACTGTGTCTTGTGTAGCTAACCTATTCCAGTGATCCACCACTCCATTTCTTAGCCAGAACTACATATTTTTATACATCTTCCTTTCTGAGTTCTAGGGGGTACCCTGAGATGTTTCAGTTGTATTCTCTGATACTATTGGCTTAAGCCCCTACCAGTTTGTTTTCCCTCGTGTTAGCCACCAGTGACTAGCACTCAAGTTCCATCTAATATCAATTAGCTTTTACAAACGGATACTTACTTCAAAGATAAGAGTGATAATAAAAGTACAGATATTTTACCCCAGCACCTTGCGGTCACACTGTCCCCTATACCACCTTGTTCTTTGGGGAGGATGGACTCAAACTTAGCACTGTTTCTACAATTCATTGATCCTTCAGTCCCACCAAGTTCACATCCATTGATCTCACCAAGTACACATCTTAGCTATTGCTGGGCTGAGTCCCAGAGTCTTTGCTTCTCAGGGTCTGGCTGAAAAACTCAGTATGGATTCTTCCTCCCAGAGTCCTGTACTCCTAGAGGAAGTGACCTTTAAAAATTCACAAGGTCAGAGCCTCTAGATTAATCTAGTCACCTAAAATGAAAGAATAAATTGCAAAGCCAAGGATCAAGGTCTGTTTTCACAGAGCCATATCAGCATAAGCCTTGGAGAGAGAAGGCCCAAAGCTTTCCCCCTTATGGCTCTGTTGAAAAAGTAAAATGTTAACACTTCTGCATATGAAAGTTAGGGTCATTTTCTCCTTGAAAAAAGACCATCCTTGAGTCTTGATTGGTTCAGGCTGTTAACATCACTTCTTCATGGCTTGAGCAGCCAACAGGAACTTCAGGAGCTCTCTCATGTTTGATTGGTGGATTACAATGGGCAATGCAAGCAAAGGTGTTGCTGAAGTTAGCTGTTAATTCTGCTGAATTAACTTCATGTACACTTTATGAGTTTCCTTGTTGAATACCCCTTTCCTGCTATGCTAAGTAAATCTCTTTTTAAAAAGCTGTTAAATGATTGGGTGTCTCATTTCATTCCAATGTTAAACCTAAACTAGCAGAGGACTGGTTGGCATCAGGCCCATCCTAGAGCAGTCTCTCACAAAAGAGTAAAACTACCACAAAGTTTTGTAATAGGTTGTTTACTTTTTTTGTGAAATTCTGTCAGAAAAGAATAAAACTAAAAGGAGAGAACCACCAAGAGAATAACTTAAAAAATGGTCAAGATTCTGGTTGACTAGTACCTTTTGAAGGTACTCAAGGTTCTGGCCACACAACTAACCAAAGACTTCTCTTAACCATGTGGTTAGCAGACTGGAACCAGTTATGGAATGTCTACCCATGCTCCGGAGTCTCTCCAAGGCACTTCGTTATTTGTCTTCACCAATCTCCCAGAACCATAGGCTACCTGGCTTCTCTCACATAGGGAGCAACATCAGAGGCCCTCCATACATGTGCCCATTCTGTTAAATACATGTTATTTTTAGACTATAGAGCCCTCTTGGTACTCTAACAGTGAGATTTTTGTACAATAATCAGTGAAAGAACATGCTACTGGAGGATCTAAATTATACCAATCTTGATATTCTCCTTATAAATGAAAACAGAATACAGAAGAAAGCTGTAGGTAAGTGAAACTATGGCTCACAGGTACTTCTTAGAAAAATAGATGTTGGCAGAGAGTATTTTTAATCAACACAAAGACACCAAAAAGCACCATTGCAAGCAATTTTTGGTCATCTCGTATTGCAGCGCTCTTAATAAGCACTTGAAAAATTTGGCACCATGATTCACTGTGTTGCATTGGCTAAAAACATAAAGAAATTTTTATGAAAAATTCAATAAGACTCTATAGATTAAATCTTAAATATTCCATTTTCCCTTCATTTGTTCTTCTATTTTCATCCTTAAATACCTTTGGAAAGGCTTTACTTCATTGGGACTCTGCTCAAGGTTTGTTTTGTTTTTTAGTTTTATCAATACATTTTGTTTTTATATTCCAAACATTTGTGGTTTACGCTCCCCCCCACTTTGTGAGAGGTTTCTTGTAACAAAATAAAACAGTTAAGTAAAACTGTAATATAGTGATCTCATCTTGCAACATTTCAAATCTGCAACAACTTTCCCTACCTTTCTATTATTTAGATTAGGAAAAATCTATTTTCTCTCTCTCCTACCCCTTTCCCCATTGAAAAATAAAGAACAACAAATATCTTGTAACAAATTTGCATAGTCCAGAAAAACAAATTTCTTTAATGGCCATATACAGAAAAATCTCATTCTACATTCTAATTTTGTCATGTCTCTGTAATATATAATATATTTCATCATTAGTCCTCTCTAATCATGAATCATGGTCATGGTATGGATTATAGTTTTTATAGTTTTCGGCATTGTTTGTTTTACAGTTTTGCTATCATATAAATCGTTCTTCTGGTTCTGATTACTTCACTGCATGAGTTCATGTGTCTTTCTATGCCTTTTTGAAATATTTTATTTCCCCATTTCTTATAGCACAATAGTGTTCTGTCACATATGCCCCAACTTATTCAGCCATTCTTTAATTGATGGATTTTCTGTTAGTTTCTAGTTTTTTTTTTAACCATTATAAAAAGGGAGATTATGAATATTTTGTACATGATGCACGTTTTCCTTTCTCTTTGATCTCTTTTGGGCATAGCACTAGCAATGGTATAACTGGATCAAAGGACACCCACTGTTTCTTAACTTTTTGTGTATAATTCAAATTGCTTTTCAGAATGGTTATACCTATTGACAGATACAGAATATAAAGATAGACCTAAAAATTGAAAAATATAAATTGCTCATAGGTAGGATAAATTGGTATGGTCAAAACAGCAATACTCACTAAATTAATTCATTTATTCAATGCCTTATCAATCAAAGTACCAAAGGATTACTTGACAGAACTAGGAAAATAATAATGGTGTGTGTGTGTGTGTGTGTGTGTGTGTGTGTATGTGTGTGTCAAAGGTCAAGAAGAGAAATAATGAAAATGAAGGGATCCTGATAGTGTCAAATCTCAAATCATGCTACAAAGCATTAATTATTAAGACAATTAGGTACTATCTAAAACCTAGAGTGATCTCTGGAACCAATTTGGTACCCAATATACAGAAGCAAATGTATCTAATATCCTAGTGTTTGACACACACAAAGATTCTACCAGGATAGGGACTCACTAGTTGACAAAGACTACTAGGAAAATTGGACAATAAATTTGCATGGTAGTTTGATCATTAAACACTAAATCTGGTACATTTTAGTAGTACTGTCATTTTTATTTTGTTGACAAGGCTCATTCACAAGCGCTGAATTTTCCTCCAGTAATTTAAAATTTTACTGTCTTCATTTTCACAAGTATTTGTTCCTACCATGTAGCATTTTCTTTACAGATTTTGAAGTATAAATAATACTTTCAGCTTATAGTTTTTTTTAAAAAATAAGAATGTTCAGAAAAATTAAGATAGACATATATTTTTTTAAAAAATGTTGGCAAGATGATGCCTTGAGTCACAAACAGCATAGGCTACATCAGTGTAAAAAGGCACGAGCAATATAAATCTGAAACATCAGGGCCAATATTGCCCACTGAAAAAGTATAATAAATGCCCAACTATTTTGATATTGGGATCCAAACTAGTAGGGTAAAGGCTGAACAATTCTTAGTTATGCTCATTGTTTTAGCTTAGTATGCACTTTCTCTCTGCTTTTCCTAAAATAAATCTCTTTGTCGTTCAGTCATTTTCAATTTTGTCTAACTCTTCATAACTCCATTTAGGGTGTTCTTGGCAAAGATGCTGGACTGGTTTGCCATTTCCTTCTCTAGCTCATTTTACTGATAAGGAAATTGAGGTAAACAGGGTTAAGTTACTTGCCTAGGATCACACAGCTAGTAAGTATCTGAGACCATATTTGAATTCATGAAGATGTCTTCCTGATTCCAGGTCTGGCTCCAACCACTGCACCACCTAGAGTTATCTGTTTTATGTTATCCTATTTAATCAAATCCAAAAGTTTGAAATTCTACTCTAAAGGAATACTCAAGAGTTGAGGAAGGAGATAGAAGAATCCAGGAGAGTACACTTGGTGAACCCTGCTAGCACTATAGCAAAAGGTGTTCTCTCTGTTGCTTTTTTCTCTGTCTATCTCTCACCCCTCTCCCACTCCCACCGACTCCACACCACTTTTTTTGGGAGTTTCAGGGGACTCCATTGTCTGGTACCTGCCTCCAAAGTACCAGCTTGGTGAGTCCACTGCATTACCGTGGACTCTGTAGACTCCTAATTTCTATTACCACACATAACATTTCATAGATTTTATATAACATAAGAATAAACACTGATGATAGGATGGCTGAAGTCATGATGGAGAAGGGGAACTGCCTTGATTGTTCTTGCAGGATCTGAGGCTCTGTTGGGGCTTTCTTGCAGCTATCCACTCCCTGGAATTAAGGAATCAAGGCCAGACAAGGTTAGCTTGCCTCAGCACTCACTGATCACAGTCATTCTTGCTGTAGTGGCACTGTTAACCTAGGTACCTGCAGTTATGCTAGGTAATAGTCAATTTTTTTGGTGTCTTTATAGGGGAACTCTGAGAAGCACAAATCCTGAGGCTAATAAGTATTTGACTCAGCAAATGTCCACATAACCTCGAGATGGAGGTGACCCAAATTTCTACTCCTGCATTGTGATACCGCCCTTCCTTTACCCTGAATTTTTTTCATCTGTCCATGATATCCCATAGTTCATGACCTCAGTGCCCAGTGAGCTCCTGGGAAAGCATATGCAAAGAGATGATAATTAAATCCATGGGAATTGATAAGATCACTAAGCAAAATGGCATAGAGTAAGAAAAGAGGGCGCAGGACACAGCCTTGGGGGAGGAGGGAACACTCACATTTGGTGGGCATGAACTGGATTTAAAGGTAGCAAAGGAGCAGACAGGTAAGAAGAGAACCAGGAGAGAACATTGTCATGAAAACCTATAGAGGAGAGGGTATCAAGGAGGTGAACAATGTCAAAGGCTTTAGAGATGTGATGTATAAAAAGTTCAAGAGGCATAGTTTCTTGGTCATGCTAGTGGATATTCAATAAAAGGGGTCAGTGGCCATGGAATGCACCCAACGCTTATATGCCCTTGGAAGAGTGGGTGTTCTTGAGGGTGACAATCAATTTTAATTGGTTAACAAGTAATGAGAGAATGAATATTATAATGAGAGGTGGGCTTATTCTAATGAGGGTTGGGGGACATGACTCTGATTACTCTTGGTCAAAGAGACTTATCTATACCCATATCATCCTGTCTAGGGTAAGAGACAAAGGGAGGAATCCACTTCTACCTAGACCTGACTGAGTAGAACACAATGGTCCAGAATCCATCAATTCACCTACACTAAAATTTCTTTATCTTTTGAATAGATCTGAGCTTTTCCAGTGGGTGAGTCAGCCCAAGATTTCATCTCTTTATCTCTTCAAAGGCTGACTGAATAGCCTACAGGGAATGAGGAAATAGAAGGGGGGCAACCTTAGTCTGAATTCAATAATTGGTTATTAATATAAGAGAAAAATGATAATTTCTCTCAGAGAGGTCAAGAAGGCAGTTGGTACTAGTAACTTTGGAAAGTGCTGTTTCAATTAAATGATGAGATCAGAAGCTTGAAACCCTAGAATTAAGAAGAGTATGAGAACAAAGAGAATGAAGACACTGATTGTAGATAGCCACCTTGAGGAGTTTGTCCACAAAAGGGAAGAGAAATATATGAAGATAATTATCAGGGTTGGATGGATCGAGTGAGGGTTTTTGAGGATGAGAGAGACATGGGTATGTTTGTGGGCATTAGGTAAGCAGCGAGTAGGCATAGAGAGATTGAGAATGGGAATGATAGAGGGAGCAATCTGCTGGAGAAGATAAGATGGAATGGGGTCATTTGTGCATGTAGAGGGGTAGATGTGTTGGCATTTGGCCATCACTACAGCTAGGACTTTGCCTGGACTAAATTACGAAGTTATGTGATGTTTACTAGATGGTAAGCTCCACAATACAATGTCCATGCCTTATCTAAACTTTGAATTTCTCCTAGCACTTTACATAGTACCTTGTATATTCTTAATAAAATATGTATTCATTGAGGCATTCCAGAAAGATGACTGTGTGAATCATTATGACTAAGTCCAGCTCCCCTTTATCCTGTCAGAATGGCCACAAAGTGCCAAGTATCAAAATAGAAGAAGGAAAACAACCCTCATGGGGAAAAACTTCACTAGAAACTGAAGAGGCCTCAAGACAATGAATGGATATTTGGTGGTAATGAAACAGGGAAACCTCTTTACAGCCAAATGCAGTATCCTGTTCTCAGTCCTCTAGAATTGGGCAATGTGGATTAAGCCTTTCTTTATGTAACGGTTACCTTCTCCCTTGTTCTTTGTAACACTGCACTAGTCCACACCTCTCCTACTCTGACTTTTTTCTTCTGTCTCCTTTTCCTTCTGCCATCTCAATTTCAATGTTCTCAAGTGCTCCGTTCTCAACTCAGTGGTGAGAATGTCAGACCTGGTGTCGAGAAGACCTGAGTTTAAATCCTGCCTCAGACATTTACTAACTGGGTGACCCTGCACAAGCTTCTTTTAACTTCTCACCTTTAGTTTCTTCATCTGGTAGATGGAATAATAATGATAGCAACTATCTTACAATGTCATTGGGAGGATAAAAGATTACAGATATCCCAAGTTTTGTAAGCCTTAAAGTGCTATATAAATGCTAGCTATTATTATTATTCAAAAGATTAATGAAATAAAGGGAATATTATAATATAAATACATGTAAATGGCACTTTGTGATTTGAAGAGCACTTTTCTTGCACAATTCTGTGAGATGAGTAACATGAATATTATTGTTCCTAATTTGAAGACAGAGCAGCTGGAGTTGTGATGGGCCCAGGTGACTTGCCTGGAATCCCATAAATTTTAAACAGTAGAGCCAGTGCTCAGGCCCAAGTCCACTGGCTCCAATTCTACTGTTTTTTTCTTTCCCAAACATATTATACTGCTCAAATTCCACTACCCTGCACCACAGCTCATTCAATGACTTTTCAATTTCTTATTTTCAAAACACACTTTAAAGATTAAATATGTGTATTCATAGTTAGTATAGTAGGGATACGTTTGGAGATGGGTTTCATGTCCCCATAATACTTGGGACTGAGAGAGAACTTTTTTCATTATAGGGATAGACTATCTGGACTATGACTTCAGAAATCAGTGAGTAACTTAAAAATGGTAATTTCACTTAATGGGAGCTCTGGGCACAAGTGTTTCCAGAATAGGAAGTTTAGAAGAACCTGGGAGAATTTTACATGAGTGGGCAAGATGTGGGTTGCAACAGTTAAGAGTTGTAGATGAAAATAAGTTGGAGGAAGAGAGAGAGAGAGAGACAGAGAGACAGAGAGAGAGAGACAGAGACAGAGACAGAGAGATAAAGAGTATGAAGTGCAAAGTATGTGATATTTACCAGATGGTAAGCTCCACAATACAACGTCCATGCTTTATCTGAACTTTGAATCTCTCCTAGCACTTTACTTAGTATCTTGCATGTTCTTAATAAAATGTATATTCATGGGGCAGGGGAGAGAGAGAGAGAGAGAGAGAGAGAGAGAGAGAGAGAGAGAGAGAGAGAGAGAGAGAAAGGGAGAGAGAATGTTTAGACCATATTTAGGCTACACATTTCAGCTGAGAGAGCCAGGCTTGTGCAGATGAAGATGGCTGAGATAGGAGAGATTCCACTGACATGGAGAGAGACTCTAAGAAGTGTGAACCTATCTCAAATGTTCTGAAGCTCCAGTTGCTAAGAAATAAATCACCATAATGGTGAAATATTAGGATTAATTAATTAATTGATTGATTATATTAATTGGTATCCATCTAGTTCTTTTAGATTGTGAGCTCCTTGAGGGAAGGGACTTTTACTTCTTTTTGTTTTACTTCTTTTTTGTATCTTTAGCACTTAGCACTGTGCCTGGCATATAGTAGGCATTAATTAAATGTTCATTAATTATTGTTGATTGAATTGGGAGATATTCATGGCATGATTTTATTCCTTATTATTTACGTTGCTATTGTTCATTCATTTCAGTTGTGTCCCACTCTCCATGACACCATTTGGGGTTTTCTTGGCAAAGATACTGGAGTGGTTTGCATTTCCTTCTGCAGCTCATTTTACAGATGAGGATCTGAGGCAAACAGGGTTAAGTGACTTGCCCAGGGTCACACAGCTAGTAAGTGTCTGAGGCCAAATCTGAACTCATAAAGATGAGTCTTTTTGACTCCAGGTCCAGCACTCTATCCACAATGCCACCTAGCCACCCCATTATGTACCTTACCTTTTGTTTTATTTAAATATCATTTGCTCTAACTTCATGTGTCATCTGGTGTGGTCAGGTAGAGTCATTGAGTGGGGACTTAGAATTATGGATTTACCCAAATGTTGGCCCAAAACAGTTAATTGAATCTTGAGTCTAGGAATAGAGAGAGGATTTTGGGAGGAGATTGTACTTCACATTTTTTCATTGTGTTTCAAAATGAGAGATCTTTTTTGGAAAACTACAAGAAAGTCGTGATAGTTCATAAATTTATATAACATGATGTTTTATGTTTAATATTTTTAAATATAATGGATAATGTAAAAATTCCCAATTCTCTAAAAAAAGACAGATTTTCAAGTTCTAGGCAAATGAGTTTAATTTCTAGAAAAATTCAATGGCATTATTTGTGAACATCTAGGAAAGGAAGCAGCGATCACAAAGAACCATCACGGCTGGTTGTGGTGTCACACACACACATCCCTGCTATTGGGGTGGCAGGGGCTAGTATATTGCTTGATATATCAGATATTCTGAGTTGCACTAGGGCTAAAGTTGAATGAGCGTCCATACTTAGTCTGGAACAAATATGGTAAACAGCAGGAGTAGAGAGCCACTAAGTTGCCTGAAGAGGGGTTAATTAGCCTTGTGGTTGACTAAGCCATTCAAATATTTTCTAGACAAACTGTCATCTTGGAGCTGTCTAGCACAAGTTTACTTGTAAGGATACTTTTTTTTTAAACCCAAGGATTAGATTTTATATTTATCCTTATTGAATTTGATCTCATTGGATTCAACCCAACATTTTAGCCTGCCAAGATTTTTTTTAATAGATCATGATATACAATGTCATGACATCCTCCTAGGTTTTTTTTTTGGGGGGGGTCATCTGCGAAACTGTACCTGAGGAGAATTGAGGTCACATAGACAAAGGAATACTATATATCTTTCCAACGTCCATTTGTGAGCAATGAATTTATAAACATATTTTTAAACATATAGTGTCTGCTTTCCATCTTCTTTAGTGTTGAATACTTTTCCTACCTAACAGTCCATACTATACAACTCCATGTCCCATATCTAGCATTTTCTTCCCAACAAACACAACAATTTACATGTATAAAGTATTTTTTCTATAACCATGTATATAGTACATTTCTCATAACAACTCAGTGAGGAAAGTAGTACCATGGCACTCTTTTTTCCTGTGATGGCAAGATTTCCTTCCTTGGTGGGATGCTGCCTGCACCAGTAGGCCTGGTGACCAGAACCCCTACCTATGTAGGAACTGGTGATTCTGTCCAGTCCCATAAAGAATAATGGTCTCTAAAGTGTTGGGTATGAGAAGATCAATCGCTGTACAGGAAGAAATTATTAGAACTTTTATTTCTATTTTTTTCTAAAAAATAGAAATTAAGCTTTACTAATATTTGGTATGCAACTTGATGCTGACACCCAATATTCAATCTATATATCAGATAGTCACATATTATGTATGATATATAAGATATCCTGAGGAAAGAATGGAAGTTCTGCAATGTAGAGAGGTTAATAGTGCTGTCTTGACTCATTCATTTGCTTTAAGCATTTCCTATTGCAATGTATTGTACTTTACATGTCCCTAGTTAAGTGGACATGTGAATGACTGAAGAAAGCATTTATTAAGCACTTACTATGTATAAAGTACTCTGCTGTGTGCTGGTTATAGAAATAGAAAAGAATGGTGGTCCCTTCTCTCAAGCAACTCACATTTTAATGGGAGATATTATATCCTCTAGTTTTAACTAACCTTCACAAAATGAAAAAGTGGCTTAAAATGTTGCTGCAAAGGAAACACTGATGGATGACAGTACTTAATAATGTGAGCACAACTGAACCACAAAAAATGCCAGGCTCAACACTTCTATTCCTAGTACGAGCACTTTGTTGGGAACGCTACAAGATAAAATCAAGGATTATCTTACCAGATCTGAGAAGGACCTGGCCAAAAAATTCCGAATTATCAAGAGTTTTTTGGATGACTTATCTAAACTCATTACTGTTAACAATGAACTTTGCTCTAAGTATGTACTGTGCCTTGAGATATTAATGATTTTTTTATTATGATAGTTTCAAAAACTAAATTTTTGTGGCTGGAAATATGTCGGTTATTTTGTACAAACTCATGTCTGTATACTAAAAATACTTTGGAAACAGAATTTTCTAACACATTGAAGAATTTTCTAAAACTATCATATCTTAGAAGAGCATGGATAGATTTGCATGAAATAATGAGGAGCAAAATGAGCAAAATCAAGAGAATATTGTATACAGTAACAGCAATATTGTATTAAGAACAACTTTGAGCAAATAAGTAATTTTGACTATTATAAATGCCCAAATTAACTACAAAGGACATATAAAAGAAGACACTATCTGCATCCAGAGAAAGAACTGATAAATAGAAGTATATACAGAAGGATTATATATATATATATACATATATATACATATGCACATATTTATATCTAATGGGAGCCATCTCCAGGATGGGGGGAGGGTAGAAAAAAGGAAAATAAAGAAATTTACATGACAACTTAAAAGAAATAGCATGTATGTAGTAGATTTGCCGTTTCATGTGCAACCATCTTTTTTCAAATTATACTATGTTATGGATATGCTTGTTTTAGTCCATAAATTAAAAATTTCTTTAAAATTATCAATCAAGGCACTGGGAATATGAAGGCAAAAAATAAAACAATCCCTTCCGTCTGAGGAGCTAGGGGATAGAACATGTATATGAGTAAGAAATTGAAAAACAAAGTAATTTCAAGAGTAATTTACCAGTAAAGATTTACTCAAGAGGTTTCACCTGAGCTGTGCTGTGAAGAAAATCTGCTTAAAAGGCCCAAGGTTGTGGCCAGTGGAATTATCCATTGGCAACCACTAATGGCCTTTCCTATTCTTAGATGCCCCAGCTAGCACTATCTCCAAATTCTGCTAGGAGTTTGCTGCTGTATTCCACCTGGTATCTTTATTGCTGTGGGGTTTCTTTCATTACAGTGCTAACAGAGGAAAGAACATCACTGGATTTGCAGTTGGGAAATCTCAGTTTGAATTCTATCTGTGCTACTTACTTAATATTAAGCAAGCTACATATGCTAGGTAGTGCAGTGGAATCAGGAAGAGCTGAGTTCAAATGTAGTTCCACACACTTTACTAGATGTGTGACCCTAGGCAAGTCACTTCAGCTCTCTTTGCCTCAGTTTCCTTATGTGCAAAATGGGGGTGATAATGACACCTACCTTCCAGGGTTGTGAGAGTCAAAGGGGATATTATTTGTGAAATGTGCCGCGAACTTTAAAGCATTATATAAATGCTACCTATTATTACTTTCTTTCTGAGGCTAACCTTTCTTAGCCTCATTTTCCTCATCCGTAAAATGAGAATTAGGTGAACTCGAAGGTCCTTTCCAACTTTAAAATTGTATCATTTTATGAACTTAAATCCAGGTCTCACTCTAAGGTTGGCGCAGATTCACGTACACTTGTATATTCCAAGCTAATTTGGCCGTGACACACTTTTGGCCTTGAACTTTAGAAAGCAACCATAAATATTAATCCTAGCAGTGAGAGGGATATGGGGCAATGGAATACCAATGGTATAAATGGAAGTCAGGGAAATTTTGTATCAAACAGAGAAAATAAGTCCTATTTCATAAGAAAAAATATTTGTTGCATCTGTAATGTGAGACTTGAGTATATTTGACAGGGATCCCATATGATGCTGAGTGTGCATAGGAGGAACAGCCCATATCAGTTTGGGTGCTGCCTGTAAGCCTACAGAATAGCAGGACATCATTTTATTAATTAACAAGAGGAGTATAATATATAATTTTCCAACAAGGTGCCAATATATTCAAACTACCAATCCAGTGATCTCTCCAGAGTTTTCTGACACATGCACAGAAGGTCTTCTCCAGTGTATACGTGGGGGTCTTTTATCCTTTCAGGTTTTGTGTGTTCGTATGAATGGGCAAGAAAGAAGCCTTTCATATTCTGAATTCTAGCCTGAGGCTAATATAAAATATCTATTGGAATTATTAAAACAGAAAAATCTATATCTCTAGAGTCTCCACCCTCTATTTGGGAAATTTCTTCATTCTCTTTAAATTTTGTTTATTTATTTTACACAGGCAATCTAGTCATAGAGGACTTATTTTATTTAACACAATGAAGAAACAAGGGGAAAAGGTTTCATCTCTCTCACATGAGATTTCCACTTGATCTTATCCAAAAGTCTTCTCCTGAATCTATCTGCAGGTTATGGAAAGGGAATATAGATATCAGTGTTAAGTTCCGTGTCCAAGTTCTGGGGCCTGGCTGAGACAATGAAAGCAAGAGAGAAATTGAAAGAGAGGACTAAAAGTGGACCAGTTTCCTGGCTTTCTCATTCACCTATGAGGTTTTTGGAAGCTACTTGTCTCCATCACTCAAGCCCAGAGTCTTCTCCGCTCACTGGTCACTAATTGACTATCTGACTCAGTTTTCCCTAAAGAAAGCCTCTGGGTCCTCTAATTCCTACAAAGGTGAAATGTGTCACAAATACTTACTACAAGCACAAACACAAGTATTTTTTTTAAATCTGAAAGTTTTCTTGTTTAACATTTAAATAGGGAAAAGCATTGTTAATGATTGAACTTATAATGAATGTGATTCACATGTGCAGACACCTTTTGGGAAAAGCTATATTCGATCAAAGGATTAGCTTTAGAGGTAGAAAGCACCTTGGAGATCCTCTAGTTTAATCCTGTTATTTTGCAGGGGGGTAAATTGAGGTGCAGCAGGGGGAAGCAACTTGTCCAAAGTTACAGGCCCTGGGTTCCAGTTCAGTGCCTCTGCTCGATATTTTTTTATCTCTTATATTCTGTGATTTGTGACTTGTGGCATGTCACTAAATCTTTAAAAGCCTCCATTTTTTATCTGTAAAATGGCAATAATCATGCCTATATTCCCTGTATCTCAGGGATGTTAGTAGAAAAATCCTTTTTAACTCTGAAGAGCCTGTAAATAGAAGCCATAATAGTTGCTGCCAACCAAACTGCAAGCTCCTGATTGCTTTTTCCTCCCCCAAGACCCCCATATGGGGTTCTGCACATGCTGACTGTGTCGTAAATGCCTGTTGCATGGAAATAAAGGGGTTGAGTTGTAGTTAAATGGAAAAAGCTAAAACAGCAAAGATCAGCAGCTAGCACGGGATCTATTCATCCCCTCTCCCCATATCATCCTAATAGCATGGCTGGTATGAGAACACCCTCAGGAATCATGCCAGCCAGAGTTCTGCTGACTGAGGGAAACCTGAATCAAGAAATTACACCAACAGCTGCATCCTTATGAAATCATTGGGATAACTAAGACAGAAAGATTTCTGAGAAAGGCAAGGAAATTACTGGGAAAAGGGAAAGTGCATATTAGATTCTGTCTTGCCATATCTCATATGATCATAATTAAAAAATAAAGGCCAGGATATAGCTAGACATTTCTAGGAAATTAAGAAACTTGCCACCAGGGTTTAGCTTTGTGTCTGTGCCTCTCTCCTCACCACCCTCTGTCCCTCTGTATGGAAAACAAGCATGGATTTTGAAACTGAAAAAGTGGAGAAGACCAGACCCTAGAGCTTTAGGCAACTTTGATGGGAAGGTAACCCCTGCATGGATGACTAGATGTAGTCTAGCCTTCAGAGGTTAAAATTGGAAGTCATAGGGAAGGTCTATTCCAGGATAGGCTTCCATCAGAGATACTCATGCACAGGACCAGGAAGTTGAATTCAAGGAAAAAGATTAAGCTGGAGTGCATTAACTATTCAGCAGGACCCAGCTCTATATCTAAAGCTTTGTGATTGGGACAAAGCCTTCTAGCTAAGCCTCAAAAGAAATAAATCAGTCCACTCCTTTAGAAGGGAAAATAAAGAAGATTTTCTTCTACATTAGGAAATACTTTTGCCAATGTTTGCCAATGGCTAAATGCTGCTACCTTTTGAAAGGAGCTATTGAAATATTAAAAGTGTTAGGACATGAATCTAAAAGGGTGTATCAGAGGCCTCTCTTTTCAGGAGAAAAGAGATAGCATTATAGCCAAGGACTCTAGCTGTAACTAGAAGCTAGAAGCAGAGAGAAGCTCTAGAATGATGTACCTGCCTACAGTGAATAGAGACTACACACCTGCTAGAGACGATCTGTATGGCAGAACAGCTCTTGGCAGAGACAACAAATCTGGTAGAGATATCTCTACTCTTCAGTAGAGATAATGCCTCCAGCAACGCAATGTCTGATGCAGAATATGTGTAAACTCCTCGCCTGGCAGAGACCAAAACGGAGCAGGATTGCGAGGAGCAGTGTGATAACACTCCAGAAGATATGACTGCCCTGCTGTGTTGGAAGCATAAGTTGCTACTCCATATGTGGTCCTGTGACCACACATGTGCATCTCTATGTTTGCTCTACATGCATCCATGCTTCACATTGATGGTATGTATATTTATCAGGTTTAGAGCAGGAGATACATATACGCATATATATTTTAAACTATGCTATTTCATGAAATGTCTTTGCTTTGAACTAATTAACTAATAGAGGCAAACACATCGATGGGTGCTCATGGCCTACAGTTTTGAAGGAATGCATATCTACAGAGTACCTTTGACCTGGGATAATCTTGTTTGGGAGACCCAATCTGCTGGTAGGGGCAGGAGGTATCTTGAGGTACTATATCCCTATCGAACTAATGCATGGAAAGAATGTGGCTCTTATTAATTATTCCTATCATTTACATAATGCTTTTCTTATTTTAATCTGTTTTGAGAGTCACAATAGTCCTGCAAGAAGGTAGCATATTGTTACCCTCACTTTACTGAAACTCGGAGAATTTAAGCTACTTTTCTAGAATCTCATAGTTAGTAAAAGGCAAAATCAGGACTTGAACTTTGATCTTTTGACTCTAAACACAGGGCTCTAATAATAAAAGCAACCTACCTCTTACTACCTTGGATGCATATGAAGTCACTGGCCCATGATCATGTAGTCACATGGCCCCCCAGTGGGCCATGATGGCCTACTACCCAGGCCAAGGGTAGAGGGACAGTAAGTGCTTGTTGGTTCCTATTTGTTCCTCCCTATAGGGAATCTTATAATCAGAGCTGGAAGGAACTTTAGAGTAATCTAGTAAAACCACCTGAGCCCCAGAGATTATCCATCTAGATAATGGTGGAGCCACAACCTGAAACCAGGTCAGTGCACTCCCCAATCCAGTGCTTTTCCCACTATACCACACTGCTCTCACCCCTTCCCCACAGAAGAACATAACCATCTGTTATATACAAAGCTGATAGCTATTGACCCACTGCCAGTAAAGAGAATGCTTCAAATGGTCTTTCCAGGAATAAGTATGCATATACACTGAGAGAAAGGCAGTGTGGCAGAGTGGATAGAATGCTGGACTTGACCTGGGTTCAAATTCTTCATTTTATACTTACTAAGCTATGTGATCTTGGGCAAGTCACTTAATCTCTCTGATCCGCAGTCTCTTCATTTGTAAAATAAGCCTGGATGCCATGGCTATAGCCATGATAGCCAGACAGCATTATGGCCAAGGACTCTAGCTGTAACCAGAAGCTAGAAGCAGAGAGAAGCTTCAGAATCATGTACCTGTCTATGGTGAGTAGAGACTACACACCTGCTGGAGATGATCCGTATGGCAGAACAGTTCTTGGCAGAGACAACAAATCTGGTAGAGATATCTCTACTCTTCAGTAGAGATAATGCCTCCAGCAAAGCAGTGGCTGATGCAGAATATGTGTCAGCTCTAAATTTATAATCACACGATCCTTTATATTTGCTTGCTTTTTGACTAGTGGTACATATTTACAAGACATCTGGCTGGAGTTAGAGACATATAGCAAAACATGGTCAACGGCATTCCTCTAGGGATAGCTTGGGACCTTGCCATCCTTAATAGATGAATGCTGGGAGGATTCCCAACTCCCTCCACCCCCATCCTCCCACACAGCTCTTCCCAACACAGGCACACAGAATAACAGAATTTGAGCCTTGTAATGGACTTCAGAAGTCATTTAGTCCAACCCATAAACAAAGGAACCTGCACTATAATATACCCAATCAGTGGATGTCCAGCTTCTACTTAAAGGTGAAAGCAAGAAGGGGGACTCGCCACCTCTTAAGGCAGCCAGTTACATTTTTGTCCTGCTCTAATTATTAATAAGTTTTTCCTGACATCAAGCTTCTTTGCAACTTTTCACTCTCCTTGTTCTGCTCCCTAGGATCTAATCTCTCCTCCACGTGACAACTATCATGTCCTTTCTGAGTTCTTTGCTCCAAAGTAAACATCCCTTTGCACTCAATCAATCCCCATAAGAGACGGGCTTATAGCCTTTCACCATCCTGGTTGACTTCCTCTGGACACTCTTCAGGTTATCAATGCAATTCCTTCCTTCCTTCCTTCCTTCCTTCCTTCCTTCCTTCCTTCCTTCCTTAAACCATTTTACCCAGAACTGAACACATAACTCCCCATGAGGTCTTCAACATGAGCTCCAATCCTTCCATCTTTCAGTTTTCTTTACTCCTTACAATGGCTACACTTTTCTCCTTTTCCTATTTCCACCCCTTGGGGAGCCAGGTCAACTCAACATTATCTTCTACTCTTGAACCCCTTGCTCTCTTGTCCAACCCTGCTTTACTCCCATAATACTTTGCTCCTGTTCATATGCTATCAAATGGAACTGTGGGAAATGACAAGATCATGCTGACTCAATTAATGTATAATAGCTAATTTCAATTGGACCCTCACCACATCATGACAGTCCTACTTAATCCTCCATGATTGATTCCCCATCACACTCACCACAGACTCTCTTGCTCACCACTCAGAGGCAATCAGTTATCAAATTGTGTATTTTTCCTCTATAATATCTCTCATACACCCTTCTTTCCAGTCACACAACACTTATCACCTCTCACCTAGACTTTTAATTGGTTTCCCAACCCCAAGTTAATCCCACTCCAATCCATTCTCCATTAAGAAATATTAAGTGATTCTCCTTAAGTGAAGATTCTGACTATGCCTCTCCAAAGCTCACTAGACTCCAGTAGCTCTCTCTTACTTCCAGGATCAAATATAAAGTCCTCTTTACAACCTGGCCCCTTCCTTCCTTTCCAAGCTTCTTACATTCAATTTACCTTTTCTGACTCTATGATTCAGCTATATTGACATACTTATCATTCCTTGTACATGACATTCCATTTCCTGTCTCCATGGCCTTGTACTTGTGTTCCCATGCCTTGAATGCTCTCCTTCCTAACCTCTGATTCTTAGAATCTCTGGCTCTATTTAAGACTATATTCAAATCAAGTCAAGGAAGGACTTTGGGAGACCTTTCCTAGACTGCTCACTGCTAGTGCAGTCTCCTTAGGTTACCTTCCATTTAATCTGTACTTAAGATATGTGCTACTTCCGTAAGTTATATTCTCCTTTACAATGTAAGTTCCTTAAAACAGGAACTTGTTTTGCATTTTTTTTGGTATGCCTAGTGTGTAGTAAGTACTTAATAAATGCTTGTTAACTGATTGATTGCTCCATGTGGGCAGAATATGATGGAATTATTGTGCCTTGTTCCTAGAAGTTATGACTCTCTTGATACAGCTTAACATATCATTAGTTTCTTTGGAAGTCACAATATACTTCTGACTCATATGGAACTTAATGTCCACTCTAATGCCAAAAGCTTTTTCAGAACAATTTCTGTATAATTATATCTCTTTCATTATATCTTGTGAAGTTGACTTTTTGTACCAAAATCTAAGTGTTTACATTTATCCCTATTGGATTTAGTCTTGTAGTCCAATGCTCTATCCCTTCCAGATCCTTTGGATCCTGACTCTGTCATCTGGTGTATTAGCTGTTCCTTCCAGCTTGGTGATATCTATAAACTTGATGAGCTTCACACAGACACAGACACAGACACACAGACACACATACACACACCCCTCTCCCTAGCTTGGAGGTATTCCTGTGTTCTTACAGGCTAATTAGCAGAGTAAAAGCCCCAGCAGAAACTGCAAAGCTGGAAAAGCTTCTAGCCAGAGCCCAAGAGATGGACCCTATACCAGCAGGTTCTTCAGAGGACCAGCTTAGGCCAGAAGATTGCTCACCAACTGACTCATTTTTTTTTCAGCCATAGCAACTTCTTAAAACTATACATTAAGGTGTGAAGGAGGCTGTGATCTCTTTTTGTGGAGGCAGTTCCCCAAGTGCCCTTATGGATGATATCAAGTATCTTTTGAAGTTCTGGAGTACTAATGATTGAGGTACATTCCCAAAGAGGTATTTTAGACATGTTTTGAGAAATGTCAGCATCATTGTAGTGAGTGTGTGGCCTCAGTGAAGGGCCTCTATTGAAGGGGCCTAATGCTGTGCATGTGAAAGCTCTGATCTGCTCATTATAGTAAGTTTCACATTAGTCTGTGACCACACTTTGTTCATAGTGCTGCACCAAATCCTCTAAGGAGTGCTACAGACAGGCATACCTGGCTTCTGCCTTAAGAGCATTTTCCGTGTCTCTCACTTTCCCCTCTTCCCTCTCCCTTCCCCTCCTCCCAATCCCAGAGGGCAGAAAGGAGAATGGATGAGAAGAGTGCACTTACCCTTGCCTAGCCCTGAGATGGCATCAGTAATCACAACCACTTTGTTCTGGACTGCTGACTTTGACCACAGCCTGGAAACTTCTTGGTAGATGAACAGAATCCCACTGATTGCCAGAAGGAGCAGAGGCAGCATGAGCACGGCCATGATCCCCATCTTGCTCTTCAGGGGTGGTAGTGGGAAGAAAGTACAATTAGTTTCAAAAAGAGATATCATTTACATTACAAAGATGGTGTAGGACCAAATCCAGCAATGCATCCCAATAGTGGCCTTGCCTGCCCGGAGGTTTCAGAGGCAGGTCCTTCTGGGCACCTTCTTTGTCTCCCCGGGATTCCCCAGTATGGGTAATTAGTTATCCTCTGCATGTGGCAGAACTCACCCCAATGTTCCCAGCTTTAGCACTGCAAGTGATAATCTCCAAATACTTGACAAAAAGGAAATTACTCACAGTGTTTTCCAGGAGCCAAAATGAAGTCCAGGGGAGAACTGCCCTCCCCAAATTTAATTAAAATGGGTTTGCATTTTTAGAAGGAAATCTATGGGCTAAAGCCACTTGGGCTTGGGCTCTTATGGCTATTTATAGTTCTTGGTTTCACTAAAAGGCTTTTCAGGGTAATTATAGTGTCTGCTCTGATATTCAGGGACACATGCCTGCTGTATCTGGTTTCAGAAAGCTTGCCAGTCCTTTTAAAGCTCTCTTTGCCTGGCTGGCTGTTAGAAAGAAGTTTCCTGTGCAGGTTGAGCTTGAGAATTAGGGATCAGGATTTTGGATTTGCTGCCCAAATGTGCTTTATCCGGCTTCCTATATAGTAGATAAACCACTGTATAATCAGAGGAAAGTGACAAAACAAGACCAGGTTGAAGGAAATGGAGGTATTTCATCTGGAGAAGAGAAGACAGGGAAAATATGAAAAGATATCTGTCCTCAGATAACTGAAAGGCTGACATGTAATGAAGGAATTCAAGTTATGCTATGTAGCTCAAGAAGAGCAAAAGGATTAATGGATGAAAGTATCAGGGACATAGACTTAGACAATCAGCACTAATTAAGCACCTACAAATACTGAAGCTGAACTTAAATACTTTGGCCACATAAAGAGAAGATGGGACTCATTGGGAAAGACTCTGATGTTGGTAAAGATTGAAGTCAAGAGGAAAAGTGGACAGCAGAGGATGAGATGAATAGATAGAGTCGTTGAAACTGAACACAAACTTGGGCAGACTTTGAGAGGTGGTGGAGTATAGAAGGGCCTGATGTGCAATAGTCCATGTGGTCATGAAGGGTCATTCATGACTGAATGACTGAACAACAACCAACAAACAACAAACAAAAGCCAGGCACTGTGCTAAGTATGGGGGATACAAATAAAGGTCAAAGACAGTACTTGCTCTCAAGAAGTTTATCATTTAAAGGGGGAGACAACATGCAAACAACTATATACAAACAAGATATATGCAGTGTAAATTGTAAATAATCAACAGAGGGAAGGATTTAGCATTGAAGGTGATTGGAAAAGGTTCCTTGGAGAATGTAAGACTTTAACTGAGAGTTGATGGAAGCCGGGAGGGACACAGAGATGAGAAGGAAGGGAATTCCAGGCATGGGGTAACAGTAAGTGAAAATGCATTTGGGAAATCGGAGTATCTAGTGGAGGCCAGTGGCACTGGATCAGGAGCAAGGTGTAAGAAGATTTGAAAGGTAGGAGTAGGCTAAACAAAAGATTTCACATTTGATCCTGTAAGTAATAGGGAACCAATGGAGTTTATTGACGTATGTGTGTGTGCATGTGTGTGTGTGTGTGTGTGTGTGTGTGTGTGTGTGTGTGTGATATGGTCAGACCTCCATTTTGGGAAGATTAATTTGACAGCTGAGTATGGGGTGGACTGGAGAATTTAGGCTCCAAATGGTTGCTGGACATGAATGTCCCACTGGCACTTTAAACTCAACATATTCCAAAAGGAATTCATTATTTTCCACATTAAACCCGTCCTTCTCTCCATGTCTCTAGTCCTATTGGTCACACTTAATACTACCCATTGGTCAAGCTTGAAGACTTGATGTCTTTGACTTTTCTTTCACCCTCATTTCAGACATCTAATATATTCCATCTGCAAAGGCATAGAAATAGGAAAATGTAGATAATGTTTAGGAGACACAGATTAGATTAGTTTGATTGAAGCATAGTGGCTATAAATGAGCTTGAAGGAGAGGGTAGTGTCAGATTGTGATAGGTTTCAAAAGCCCAGAAAAGAAGTCTGAACTTTACTTGGTAAGAAAGATTTTAAGAAAAGGAAGGACAAAGCTGTTTCTAAGGACAAATATGTTTCTAAGAAAGATCATTCTGGTAGCCACATGAAATAGGATTAGAGTGAGGAGAGACTGGAGGTGGGAAGTCTCCTTAGAAATGGCAATGGGAGTAGAAAGAAGGGGACATATACAGAAGATGTTGCAGAGGTGGAATAGAGTGGAACAAGTGTCAACCTGGATTTGAGAGGTGAGGAAGGCTCAAAGATAAGGCCAAAGTTTCAATCATGAGAAACTGGGAAAGATGAATGAGGACTGAAAATAGGCAGTTAGATTTAGCAGTTAGGAGGTATCAGAGTGGGTAGAGTGCTAGACTTGGACTTAGGAAGACCTGAGTTCAAATACTGCCTTAGATAGCAATAGTAATAGCTAGTAATAGCTGTGTGGCCCCAGGCAAATCACTTAACCTCTCTTAGCCTCAATTTCCTCACTTGTAAAATGGGGATAGCAGTTATTCCCCAGGGTTTTTGTGAGGATAAAATGAGACAGTATATATAAAGTGCTTTGTAAACCTTGAAATGCCATATAAATGCCAACTATATCAGCAATAATAAAAATAGCTCATATTTATGTAGCAGTGACTCTGGACCCACTCTCCCGGATCAAGGCTGGCTATATATTCCAGAACTTCAGAGATCTAGATTTGCTGTGAGGGGCAAGGAAGGATCTTTCTTTAATTCCATCACCTCAAGACCATATTCTGTTGCTTTCCCTCTTCATTGTTAACCACCAACGTTTAGTATCTCAGTTCCATTTAATCAATTAAAATTAATTAGATTTTACAAAGAGATATTCACTTTGCAGATATAGCAAGAAGAGGAGGTACAAACATTTCTCCCTAATACCCAGTATAGGATCACACTCTCCCCAGTGTCACTCAGTCCCTTGCAAGAGTGGGCTCAGGCTTGATGCATTTCCTACATAACATTCACTCCACCAAGTTCACTTCCATATGTAGCACAGCTGAGTCTGTATGCCTACTGCTTCTGAATTGGGTCAAGCAGGTCACTCAGCACTTCATTCCTTATCATCATTAGTCTTCCAGCAAATCCCAATAGGGACTCCAGCCTCCAGAATTCTAGTGGTTCCCTCTCCCAACCTTTTGAAACTCACGAGGTCATAGCCATCTTCAATCTTCTTCACTTAAAACAGAAAAGAATGAGATAAGAGAAGCAAAGAATAGGGGCCTCTATTCACAGGCCAAAGGTCAGCCTTGGATGATGAGAGATCCCTCCTTACACCATTGTTTTTCTCACCTAAGTGGTGGAGAAGCCTGAAACACAGAGCTAAGGAAAGCTTCACTTTTCATAGCCAATGCCTTCTGAATTCATGATGCCACTTCTGGCCATCTAGATAATCAAGAGTACAGAAATTCTTTTAATAAAGTAGTTAGCAGCCTGAAAACAGTTATAGAATGTCTCTACATGCTCCAAATGAGGAAGCAAGATACTTGACCCTTCCATACATGAGATTGCATCAGTTCAACATGCTGTATCTGAAAGCCGACCCACAATTACATTTATATAGCATTTTTAAGATTGTAGAGACTTTTTGTTACAAAGACACTGAGTGGAGCAATGAAATTATTCTTCTTGGTTTTAGAAGTTTTACTGATACCTTTTGGCTTGTATATGTCGTTTCCTAGTATAACCCTTTCACATAAAATAGTTCACTGCAAAAAATGAAAATAGTTAAATAAAAACAACTGCCACAGCAGTCACATAGATAGCATATACAGAGTTTTTCACTTGCTGTTCCCCACCTCTTTGCCAGAAGAAGGAAATTGTATTTCATCATCTATTCTTGCATAAAATTGACTAATATATTTAATCAGAGTCAAGTTATCTTTAAATGTGATTTTCATTTACAATATTTTAATAATTATGAATATTGTCTTCTTTCTATTTTCCATTCTTTGCTTTAATCCATATAAGATTTCCCATGTTGTTATGAATTGCTTATACATTTTAAACATTCCAATAAATACATATAATGTAATTTTAAAAGCCATTTCACAATTGATGGGCACCTTAATTCATTTCAGTTTTTGCTATGTCCACAAAAGTTTCTACTATGAATATTTTGATATATATGTTGTCTTTCTTTCTCTCTGTCCTAGTGGGATCACTGTGTCAAGAAGTAGAAATATTTTAGTAACTTTTCTTACACAATCAAAATTGTTTTCCAAAACGGGTGAATCAACTCATAAATCCACCAAAAGTATTAGCATGTCTGCTTTTTCATTTCTTCTGAATTTACTATTTGCTTCCTTTATTATAAACCCAGAAAAAAGAGAATGCCACTGTAACAGCAAGGCAATAAACACAACATTGATGATAATCGTGAATATGCCTATGTAGTTCTCTATCGCAAAGTATGAGAGACTCACCATATAGAAGGTAGAAGTAAAACACTTATTCAGACACCAGACAACCACATCCCATAACCAGGCAATCTGCTCCCACAACCAGTAGGCCCACTTTATCGTAACAGCAGGGAACTTAAAACACAATATCACAACATGGAACCTCGTCATCCCAGAACATCTCTGACCCCTTGCTGGGGTCTTCCCACAAAACTCACAGGACAACGATCGCAGGTCAACTTTCTTTACCTCAGCTGTAACTATCATGATGGCCATTAGCAGCCATAATGGCTCTCTCTCTCTTGTAACACAACTTCCTTTTCCTCTCAGCAAGATCCTCTCACCACATGTGACTTAGGCTTTCTGTGATGTAAGCAGGTCACGTGACCTATTAATGGGTGGGAAAGATCTTCAAAACTAAATTGCTATTATAGCCACCAAAACAGAGATTTGCTGGAGTCAGCTTGAACTGGCTAGTGAAAACCAAGTGTTAAATTTTTAGTGTGAGAATTTACACCTTAAAAATGAGTAAACATAAAAAATCAGAGATTAATTTATTGTTTTGTTGATTGCCTAGACTTAACAAAGTGATGGTAAAATATTAATAATACGGATTAAACATAAAAGTGTCATGCATGTATTTATTTTTTTTTGCTAGAGAGACAGAGAATTAAACTTTATTGCACATCACTGCTTCAAAATATCAAGTAAAGCCTCAAGGAAAAACATAGCTTTTGAAAAAGTTCAATAGGAATTCATAAAAAAAGAAGCAAGACTTTTAAAAGAGTTAAAAGTGATTTTATAGTTCAATGAGAGGACTGGGGAAAGAATTGGAAAAGAATGAGAGCTATAGAGGAAAGACTTGGAAAAAAGAATTAACAATTTAGGGGAAGATGTACAAAGCTCTACCCAACCAACAGACTGTTGAAAATTAGAATAGGCCAAATAGAAGTAAGTGACTCTATGAAATAGCAAAAAAAACAACAAAAAAAAACCAAAACCCTAAAAAACTGAGTCAAAATAAAAAAAAATAAAAGTATATCATATAAAAAACAACTGAATTGGAAAACACAGTAAGGAGAGTTAATTTAAGAATCACTGGACTACCTGAAAGTCATGACCAAAAAAAGAGTCTATGAATAACATTTCAAGAAACGATGAAAGAAAATTGCCCAGGTTTCTTAGAACCAGAGGGTAAAGTGAAGATATATAGACTCTATCAGTCACCTCTTGAAAGAAACCCCAAAAAGAAAACACCCAGGAATATTATAACCAAAATTCTGAGCTTCTAGGTCAAAGAAAAAAATGCTTCAAGAAGCCCAAAGGAAAGAGTTACAAGTATGGAGGACTCAGAATCAAAATCACACAAGGTTTGACAGCTAAACATTAAAGTAGAGGAAAGTTTGGAATATGATATTCCAGAAGGCAAAAGATGAAAGTTTTACAACCAAGAATAAATTACCCAGAAAAAAAAATAGAGTATAATTCTAAAGGAGAAAAAATGGGCCTTTAATTCCAAGAATTTTTTGATTACAGATCACAACTGAGTAGCAACTTTGAAATACAAACGCAGGAGTCAAGAGAAATATAAAACAGTAAATATATTTAAGGCATTAAAAAGGACAAAATAAGGATAATGTGTTACTTACACCCCCACTACCTTTTCAGGCTACTTCTACCATACTCTCCTGCTCGTGCAATGGTTTCCTTGTTCTTTTTCAAATAAGACACTTAATCTCTATGCCTCGGGGATTTTTTTCTTTATAAGTCTTTTGAAAAAAATTATTTAGTATTTTATTTTCCCCCAATTATATGTAAAAGCCATTTTAACATCTGTTTTTAAAACTTTGAGTTCCTTCTCTCCTTTTCTCCCTCCCCAAATCCCTCATTGTGAAGGCAAGCAATTCAATATAGGTTGTACATGTATAGTCATGCAAAACATATATCCATATTAGTCATATTGTGAAAGAAAACATAGACCAAAAAAAAGAAACTCAGGAAAAATAAAGAAAGCTTTAAAAAGTGTGCTTAAATCTGTATTCAGACACCATCAGTTCTTTTCCTGGGGATGTATAGCGTTTTTCATCATAAGTCCTTCAGAGCTGTCTTGGATCACTGTATTGCTAAGAATAGCTAAGTCATTCACATCTGATCATCTTACAATATTGCTCTTACTTTGCACACAGTACATTTCACTTTGTATCAGCTTGTGTAAGTCTAGGTTTTTCTGAGAGCATCCTGCTTATCATTTCTTACAGCACAATAGTATTCCATCATAATCACATAGCATAAGTTTTTCAGTCACTCCCCAGCTGATGGGCATCCCCTCAATTACCACCTTCCTGCCACCACATAAGAGCTGCTATAAATATTTCCATACATTTAGGCCTTTTCCCCTTTTGATTTTTTAAATCTCTTTTTGCATACAGACCTAGCACTGCTAGGTCAAAGGGTATGCATGGTTTTATAGCCCTTTGGGTGTAGTTCCAAATTGCTCTAAAGATTGGTTGAATCAGTTCACAATTCCACCAACAATGCATTAATGCCTAATTTTTCCCACATCCCCTCAAATATTTGTCATTCTCCTTTTCCGTCCTATTAGCCAATATAATAGGTATGAGGTAGTACCTCAGAATTGTTTCTATTTGCATTCCTCCAATCAATAGTGATTTAGTGCACCTTCTCATATGGATATAGCTATCTTTGATTACTTCATCTGAAAACTGGTTGTCTTTCTTGATCATTTGTCACTTGGGGAATGGCTTTTATTTTTACAAATTTGACTCAGTTTTCTATATGTTTGAGAAATGAGGCCTGTATCAGAGAAATTTGCTTCAAAATTTTTTTCACAGTTATGATTACTAAATGCATTTCCCTCCATCCTACTCCCCTCCCCATTTATTCTCTTCTCTCTCTCCTTTCAATCTGTCCCTCCTCAGAAGTGTTTTTTTTTTGTGATTACCTCTTCCCCCAATCAACCTCACCTTTTATCCCCTTCCCCTTCTACTTTCTTGTAGAACAAGATAGATTTCTATACCCAATTGAGAGTGCATATTATTCCCTCTTTGAGCCAATTCTGATGAGAGTAAGGTTCACTCATTCCCCTGTTTCATTTCCCCCATCTTCCCCTCCACTGTAAAAGCTTTTTCCTGCCTCTTTTATGTGCGATAATTTACCCCATTCTACCCCTCCCTTACCCTTTCTCCCAGTGCATTCATCTTTATCATTCCTTAATTTTATTTTTTTAGATATCATCCCTTCATATTCAACTCACACCTGTGCCCTCTGTCTATATATACTCTTAACTGCCCTAGTAATGAGAAAGTTCTTATGAGTTACAAGAAACATCTTCCCATGTAAGAATGTAAGGAGTTTAACCTTATTAAGTCCCTTATGATTTCCCTTTCCTGCTTACCTTTTCATGCTTCTCTTGAGTCTTGTATTTGAAAGTTAAATTTTCTATTCAGCTCTGGTCTTTTCATCAAGAACACTTGAAAGTCCTCTATCTCATTGGATGTCCATTTTTTCTGTGAAGGATGATACTCAGTTTTGCTGGGCAGGTGATTCTTGGTTGTAATCGTAACTCCTTTGCCCTCTGGAATATCTTATCCTAAACTCTTCGGTCTTTTAATGGAGAAGCTGCTATCCTGACTGTGACTCCAAAATACTTGAATTGTTTCTTTCTGGCTGCTTGTAATATTCTCTCCTTGAACTGGGAGCTCTGGAATTTGGCTATACTATTCCTGAGAGTTTTCATTTTGGGATCTCTTTCACGAGGTGATTGGTGGGTTCTTTCGATTTCTATTTTACCCTCTGGTTCTAGAATATCAGGGCAGTTTCACTTGATAATTTCTTGAAAGATGATGTCTAGATACTTTTTGATAATGACTTTCAGATAGTTCGATATTTTTAAAATTATCTCTCCTCAGTCTATTTTTCAGGTCAGTTGTTTTTCCAATGAGATATTTCACATTGTCTTCTATTTTTTCATTCTTTTGGTTTCATTTTATTGTTTTTTGATTTCTCATAAAGTCATTAATTTCCATTTGCTCAATTCTAATTTTTAAGGAATTATTTTCTCCAGTGAGCTTTTGTGACTCCTTTTCCATTTGGCCAGTTCTACTTTTTAAGGAGTTTTTTCTTCAGTGAATTTTTGTGCCTTTTTTCCATTTGGCCAGTTCTGTTTTTCAAGGCATTCTTCTCCTCATTGGCTTTTTGGACCTCTTTTACCATTTGGCCTATTCTATTTTTTTAAGGTGTTATTTTCTTCATTATTTTTTTTGTGACTCCTTTACCAAGCTATTGATTCATTTTTCATGATTTTCTTGCATTATTCTCATTTCTCTTCCAAATTTTTCTTCTCCCTCTCTTACTTGATTTCAAAATCCTTTTTGAGCTCTTCCATGTCCTCAGATCAATTCATATTTTTCTTTGAGGCTTTGGATGTTGGAAATTTGACTTTGTTATCTTCTTGTTCATGTGGGTTCTGATCTTCCTTGTCACCATAGTAACTGCCTATGGTCAGATTTTTTTTCTGTCATTTGCTCATTTTCCAGTCTATTTGACTTTTAACTCTTTGTTAAATTTGGGCTCTGCTTCTAAGGTGGGGAGATCACTGTCCCAAGCTTCAGAGGTTTTGCGTAGCTGTTTGTAGAGATACTTCTTGGGACCTGTAAATTTGCAGTTCTCCCAAGGTGGTATGAGATAAGGAGAGGTGTGCTAAGTACTTTTCTGGCCTGTGCTCTTGCCTATGAGTGACCACAAGCACTCTTTTCTGCCCTGAAACTGTGACGAGGGTCCCTGCTTCTCTGGTGGGTATAAGCTCTGGTGTGCTAGTGCACCTCCTTGCCCTGGGATTGCCACCCAGGACTGCAACCCAGATCTGAGTATGGGCAAAGCAAAAGTCCTGCCCCCAGTGCCATCAAAGAGGCCTCTGTAATGTGATTCTGATCAGTTGTCTAATCCCCTTACCATCTGTGGTCTGAGAGCTATGGAAGCAGATGCTGCTGCTGCTGATTCAGTGGGTCCCAAGCCTGCTCCTGGTTTGCTGAGGCCTGGTTGGAATGGTGCAGCCTGTTCTAGACTGTGCTTCACTTTCACCCAGGTGCCACAGACCTTTCCTGCTGATCTTCTAAGCTGTCTTTGGCTGTAAACTTATTTCTTCCTGTCATTTTGTGGGTTCTGCTGCTCCAGGAATTGTTTTATGGCATTATTTATAGGTGTTCCGAGGGGTTTGGGGGAGTGCTTAGCTGAGTCGCTGTCTTTTCTCTGCCATCTTGGCTTCTCTGACTATTCCTTATGCCTGGAATGCTCTATCTCCTCATCTCCACTTGCTGGCTTCCTTGGTATTCCACCCCCCCCCCCCATCCCAACTAAAATCCCATCTTCAAAGGAAGGCTTTCCCAACCCCTTTTAATTCTAGTGCCTTCTTTCTTGTAATTATTTCCTATTTTCCCTGTATATAGCTTGCATATATTTATGTGTTTGTTTTCCCCCGTTAGATTTTAAGATCCTTAAAGGCAGAAATTTATTTTTTGCTCCTTTTTGTATCCCCTATGTTTAGCACAGTTTCTGGCAAATAGCAGATGCTTAATAAATATGTTTGTTGACTGACTGTACAGAAGGTGAGAAGTATTCCTTCAGAACCCTAATATTATTATAGGTAAAGAAGAAGAATAAGACAGAATTTGGGTGGTTTCATTATGTTTTTATGATCTTAGAAGAATAAATGAAAGAAAGGTGAAAATGAATATAATGGGAGTGAAAGACAGGGAGAAAGAAGCTTTGGAGAAAGTATTTTACATAATTGGGGGGTTCAAATAGAAGACTATAGAAACAAAAAGTAAGAGTGGTTAGTGGGTGACACTTGAACTGTACTTTCATCTGAACTGGTCAAAGAAGGGTAAAAATATAGAGCTGGGTGCAGATATGAGTTTCACTCAACAAAGAAATGGGAGAGGGGAGAAGGGGGCATAAGAGGGAGTGTAGATACAGGAAAAGGTGGCCAAATAAATGTAAGCAAAATAAACTAACCACTGTGAGTGACTGGAAGAGAGGTTTAAAAGAAAGAAAGAATGAAAGGAAGAAACAAAGATAAAAAGCTGTGACTGGACTCTGGGAGAGGAAAAGAGAAGAGGTACAGGAAAACAGAAGCAGATTTAATCAAACAGAAGACTAATGCTTAACACACTTCTTACTACTCTCTTCTTTGTAAGGAGAGGATAAGTAACAAAGGGAAAAATATCAGATAATAGGATGGTAGGAAATACATAATTAAAATCATAACTGTGAATGTGAATTAGTGAACTAACCCATGAAAGCAAAAGAATAACAAAATGAATTAGAAAGTAGAATCCACAATATTTTGTTTCAAAAAAACCAAAAACAAATGAACCAAAAACTAGACTTGAAATGCAAATATTCACACAGAATTAAAATAAAGGGCTGAGTAAAATGTATTATTCTTTAACTGAAGTTAACAAAAAAAAAAGCAGAGGATAGAAGCATACTTGACTGAAAGAAATAAACAGGAAAACTACATTATGCTGAAAGATACCATAAGAAATGAATTAATTTCAATACTTAATGTTTATACAAACAATGGCATGTAATCTAAATAGTTATAGGAATTACTAAATGACTTATAAAGAAAAATACAGGGTAAATTTATGCTAATTAGGGAACTAAACGTAATTCTTTTTTTTGGTTATTTTTTAATTTTATTTTTTCCACTTAAAACTATTTTGTTTTTTTCTAATTACATATAAAGATAGTTTTCAACATTCACTTTTACAAGATTTTGAGTTCCAATTTTTTTCTCCTTCCCTCTCTTCCTTCCCCCCTCCCCAAGATGGCAAGCAATCCGATATAGGTTACACATGTGCAATCATATTAAACATATTTCTACAAAATGTAATTCTTTCAGATTTAGATGACTTTAACCAAAAAATAAACAAGAAAGACGTTAAAGACTTAAATAGAATTTTAGAAAAGTTGGATATGACAGATCTCTGGTGATTACTGAATAGAAATAGAATGAAGTTTCTATATTTCTTAGATATGCATGGTCCCTTTACAAAAATTAACTATATATTAGGGCATAAAAATCTTAAAGAGAAATATAGCAAAGCAGAACTATTATACATATCTTTTACTGACCACAATACAGTAAAATTTACATTCAATAAAGGGTCATAGAAGAAATGAATAATTAACCTAATCATAAAAAATGGATAGATAAAAGAAGAAAGAATAAAAACAACAAATAATTCCATTAAAGATAATGACAACAATGAGGTGACATACCAAAATTTGGGGGATTCAGTCAAAGCAATCTTTAGTGAAAATTTTATATTTTAGTATATTTTTATAAGCAAAAGTTAGAAAGAACTGATCAATAAATCAAGCGTACAAATAAAAAACAAGTTAACACAATTTTTTAAAAATTTGAAATAAACATTAAAATTGAAATTTTGAAATTTGAAGAGTGAATAAAATGAAAAGAAAAGCTATTTAATAAATAGGTAAAACTAGATGTTTGCTTGTTTTTAAAAGTAAAAGTAGCACATTACCAGCATCAAAATGGAATAGCCAACAGTGCATTAGTGTCTCAATTTCCCCACATCCCCTCCAATATTTATTATTTTCCTCTTCTGTCATATTAGCCAATGTGATAGTTGTGTAATGGTACCTCAGAGTTGTTTTAATTTGCATTTCTCTAATGAATAGTGATTTAGAACATTTTTTCATATGACTATAGATAGCTTTGACTACTTTGTCTGAAAACTGCCTGTTCATATCCTTTGACCATTTATCAGTTGGGGAATGGCTCTTATTTTTATAAATTTGACTCAGTTCTCTACATATTTGAGAAATGAGCCTTTATCAGAGAAATTTGCTGTAAACATTTTTTTCACAGTTATGGTCACTTAACTGCTTTTTCCTCCATCCTGTTTCTGCCCCTTTTTATCCTACTCTTTCTTTCCATCCACCTTGTCTGTCCTTAAAAGTGTTTTGCTTCTGACTACCACCTCCCCCAATCTGCCCCCCCTTTTATCAGCCACACCCCTTTTCTCTTATCCCCTTCCTCTCCTACTTTTCCTGTAGGATAAGCTAGATTTTTATACCCAACTGAGTTTGTATGCTATTCTGTCTTTGAGCCAAATCTGATGAGAATAAGGTTCAAGTGCCACCCCCCCATCTTCCCCTCCACTGTAAAATCTCTTTTGAGCCTCTTTTATGTGAGATGATTTACCCCAAACTATCTCTCCTTTTCCCCTTCTTCCAGTGCATTCCTCTTTCTTACCCCCAATTTAATTTTTTTAGATAGCACCCCATCATATTCAACTCACATCCATGCCCTCTATCTACGTATACTTCTAACTACCTTAATAATGAGAAAGTTCTTAGAAGTTACAAGTATCTTCCCACAAAGGAATGTAAACAGTTTAACCTTATTGAATCTCTTATGATTTCTCTTTCCTGTTTACTTTTTTATGTTTTTCTTGAGTCTTGTATTTGAAAGTCAAATTCAGCTCTGGTCTTTTCATCAGGAAAAGGAAAATGACCTTTTGCACCAACATATTTAAAGCAGCTCTTTTTATAGTGGCAAAGAACTGGAAATCAAGGAGATGCCCATCAATTGGGGAATGACTAAATAAATCATGGTCTATGATTGTGATGGAATACTATTGTGCTATAAGAAATGACAAGCAAGATAGTTTTAGAAAAAATCTGGGAAGACTTATATGAACTCATTCAAAGTGAAGTGAGCAGGACCAGGAGAACATTGCACACAGTAACAGCAATATGTCAAGACAATGATCCAAGACAATTCCAAAGACTCATGATGAAAACTGTCATCCACCTCTAGAGAGAGTACTGATGCAGATTGAAGCATACCTTTGAAATTTTCTTTATTTTCTTGTTGTTTTTTTTGTGTGTGTTTTCCTTTGCAATAGAGCTAATATGGAAACATGCCTTGCATGACATTACATGTATAATCAATATCAAATTGCTTGCCTTCTTATGGAGTGGAGGTAGGGCAGGGGGAAGGGAGAGAATTTGGAACCAAAAAATTTTTTAAATGAATGTTAAAATTTTTTTACATGTAATTGGAAAATATTTAATGAAATACAAAATATGTTTTAAAAATAAAACTAGCTATAGCAGTAAGACAAGTAGTAGCATTTGAAAGAATAAGCATAATTTTTCAGATGATAAAATGGTTTACTTATAGAACTCTAGAGAGTAAAGTAAAAATTATTTGAAACAATAACTTTTTGAATGTTGCATGATATAAAATAAATCCACACAAATCATCACATATTTCTGTTTATCACTAATAAAACCCAGCAGGAAGAGATAGAAAGAGAAATTCCACTTAAAATAATTAGAGAGTATAGTATAACATACTTAGGATATCTGACAAGACATATTTTTAAATGAGTTTTCAAAATTTTTTAAATGTTTTAAAAGGTATTTCCATGGTTCTGAGACATTTGGACAGTTTAAAAAATAATTTCTTGAAATATGATGTCTTCTTTTTGTCCAAGATTTATGGTAATTTAGTGATCCTTTAATTTTCTTTCTTTGATCTGTTTTCTTGGTCAATTGTTTTTGATATGGGATACCTTACATTTTCTTATATTCCCCCCCCCCTTTTTACTTTGTTTTAATACTTCTTCTTGTCTCATGGATTCACTAACTTCCATTTGGTCCATTATAATTATCAGAGATTCTATTGCTTGGGTAAAATTTTGTACCTCTGGAAAGCTGTTACATTTCTTTCCAATTTTTTCTTCCATAGTTTTCCATCTCCCTCCCCAATATGCTCATTTTATTTATAAAATAATTTAAAATTTCTTTTAAAAACCTCACAGAACTTTTTTTTATTTCTTCCAGCACTTCTAGTTAACCTTATGTCCAAGATGTGGATTTTTTTTTAGGCATTCTCATCCTCTGGGTTATATCTTAGATGTTTCTTCTACCATACTAGTGCTTTTGGTGGGATTCTTTTTTTTTTTGCCTATTCTTTCAGCCTATCCCCCAAATTGAAACTTCATGTTAGGGTTGGGCTCTGTAAAATTATAGAAGGAAAATCTGGGATGATATTGTTTTTTCTTGGCTCCTGCTGCTATGTTCTTGGGTCCTGAATGTTGTATTATTGCAGAATTTCAGAGATAACTCAGGCTGGGGCTTTGCAAGCTTTCAGTGCTCCCAAATCGGTCTGGTCCATGGAGAACTCTATTTGCTGCCCTTCTGGTCTGAGTTCGCCAAGTTCTTGCCTTGGGTTTGGGTCTAAGCAAGACAACTATATAGCTGGAATTACAGGTTATCACTTCTGGCTTCAGCCACCATTGGGATGCTTTGCAGGTTCAGAGTGGAGAACTTTAGTCTCTCCTTTGGTCTCCCCTGTAGGCTTCAGACTAGGTTGGTGAGTGAATCTGAAGTCTTGTTCTGCTCCTATAGTCAGAGCCACAGAGTTGCTGCTTGCTTCTGAACTTGTTCTCAGCCTGGATGACACCACTACTCAGCACCTTGGGCCACCACCCTTAGATACAAACCCCTCCTCACTTCTTTACTTGATCTGGATTTTTAATGACGAAGTTATCAATCTGTACTTGTTCTTGCTCCTTGAAAAGGACAGGGTACTTTGCCTGTGCCTGGGACCTCTATTAAACTGGTTCACAGCTGCGATTCTCTTTCAGTCCCTATGGGCTGCTCTTGGCTTTTGTTGCTGTTCAGTAGTTTTTCAGTTGTGTCTGATTCTTGATGACCACATTTGGGGTTTTCTTGGCAGAGACACTGGAGTGGTTTGCCATTTCCTTCTCCAGTTCATTTTAAAGATGAGGAAACTGAGGCAAACAGGGTTGAGTGACTTGACCAGGGTCATACAGCTGGTAAGTGTCTGGGTCCAGATTTGAACTCAGAAGGATGAATCTTCCTAACCCAGCACTGTATCCACTGTACCACCTAGCTGTTCCTGGTTAGACCCTGAGTGTCTGAAGACTTTGTCTTCTATCTCCTTTGACTGGCAAAATGATTCACTGGAATTTTGTCTTGGATTTTCCAAATGGGACTCAGCCTGGCACCTTTTCTAGAGTTGGAGGGGAGAGCTCAGTTGTACTTCTTACTGTTCCACCATCATGGCTGGTCTTTATCACTCCATGAACTTCTAGAAGGAATAATGGAATCTTTTGTTGGGGAGGGGGCATAGGTTTGCACTGTCTATCATCTGGTTAATGAGCATCATGTTATTACAAGTACCTCACGAGTGAATGGCTGGCTAGCTTGTTGTTCTAGGGCAGTTTACATAGGATAGCTTACACCATGGTTAATATATTCATTCCTCAAGGCACTAGGGTGTGCATGCTGTATCATGGTTGGTGTATGCAAAACAGTCTGCATCACAGTTTGTGTATGCATCTCTACTGGAGAGGTTCTTATCCAGGGGGTGCTCCAATCATTTGCATTCTTGGTTCTGAGCCCTGAAAGCTTCTGAGCTCTGGTTCATGGTCAGAGTGACATGGGTGCCCTCTGCAGTCTCCTTGGTTGGACACAGATCAGGGCTCTTATCTTCCAGACTTATCACATAGCTTCAGGATAAAGCCTTTTCTGGATCACCCCTGTTCTATGCTAGAGAGTTTCCCTATGTTGTGCTTCTATAGCTACACCTTTATATGAGGAACTGTGTTAGCAAAATGTATTTATTGTAGTTTCTCCTTAGATTTCTTGATCATTTCTTGGTCCAGTGCTCTTCCTTTTTTATCAGTCAGTCAATAAACATTTACTATATGCCTACTATGTGCCAGGCACTGTGCTAAATGATGGAGATAGAAGAAGAGGCAAAAGATGGTCCATTTCTTCAAAGAGCTCATAATGTAATGTGGGAGACAAGCAAATAAATATATACACACAAGCTCTATGCAAGACAAATAGCAAGTAAATAGGGAGGGGAGGTACTAGAATTAAGAAAGGCTTCCTGTGGAGGGTGGTATTTTAATTGGGACTCAAAGGAAGCCAGTAGGTATAGGTGAGGAGAAAGAGCATTTCAGGAATGGAGGATAGCCAGAGAAAATGCCTGGAGACAAGAGATGGAATGTCTTGTTTGGGTAACAGCAAGAAGACTTGGATCACTGGATTGAAGAGTATGTGATGGGGAGTAAGATGTAAGAAGACTGGAAAAGTGGAAGAGGGCTATGTTATGAAGGGCTTTGAGCACCAAACAGATTTTTTTTGATCCTGGAGGAAATAGGGAACCACTGGAGATTATTGAGTGGGCTTTAGAAGACCACTTTTGGTGGCTAAATAGAGGGTGTATTTGAGTGGGAAGAAACTTAAGGCAGGCAGATTCATGAACAAGTTATTTCAACAGTCTAGGCATGAGGTGATGAGGGCCTGTACCAGGAGTGGTGGCAATGTTAGAGGAGAGATGGGGGCATATTTGAGAGATGTTGCAAATATGAAATCAATAGACCTTAGCAGCAGATTGGATTGGGGGAGGGGTGAGAGATAATAAGAGACAAAGATGTTGGGAGGATGGTCTTGCCCTCTACGGTAACAGGGAAATTAGGGGGAGGCAGGGTTTAGAGGGAAAGAAAGATAATGCATTCCCTTTTGGGCATGTCTAGTTTAAAATGCTTGCTGGACATCCAGTTCAAGATGTCTGAAAGGCAGTTGAAGATGCAAGATTAGACTTCAGGAGAGAGGTTAGGGCTGGATAGGTAGATTTAAAAGTCCTAAGTCATCAGCCTATAAAGGTCAAGAGATGTAGACAATAGCTATCAGGGATGGAAAGAGCAATTCGGGGGGGTTTTGAGAATGGGGGAGACATAGGCATATTTGTCCTAGACACAGAAAGATTGAAAATAAGTGACAGAGTTGGGGAATGACAAAGGAGGCATTCTCTTGGAGAAGATGGGATGGAATAGATCACTTGAGCAGGTAGAAGGGTAAACATTAGTTAGGAGTAAGACCACCTTATCATGTGAAACTGAGATGAAGGAAGAGATAGCAGCAGAAGGGATGTGAATGATATGAGATAAGGAGGAGTAGAGAAGAAGGAAATCTTATTGAATGGCTTCAGTTTTCTGGGGTTTATGGCCATGCAAAGGAAGAGATGAGCTGGAATGGTAGGATGGGGAAGGTGATGACTGGGAGTGATTAGTAATGCCTGAGGAAAATCCAGCCAAGAGTTGCATACAAGATGCAGAGTGGTTGGGTGGACAATGGTGGTGGGTAGTAGATGATGGCAGAAGCAGCTTTCAAGCAGGAATGTTTTAACTTTTCACATTAATTTCCAATTCCTCACTCTGGATGCAGTGAGTCTTTTGGAAGAACCTATTTCATAAACTACTCAGTGCAGACACTGTATTCATTCAGGAAGATGTGTTGTTATTCTCATTGCATCATGTATTTTTTCTGTTCTGATTAAAAATTTATGTCATCAATGCTCTTCCTTGCATTATTAGCACATTGGTAGACTCACTATCTAGACTTCAATCAGCTTCAGAAAATCCCACTTTTTGGATTGGATGGGGGAAAGTAAGCCAAGATAGAGAAATTATCATTAAAATTCTCATAATTTGAACCTTGCACGTCTGCAAGGGTCTAGTGGTGATGGGACCGATGGACACAAAGACCAATGCTATCACTCCAACTTAACTCAGCTCTTGCCAAAACAATAGCTAAAGTCCCTTAGAAACCTGATATGCTATGATTCTATAAGCAAATCTCAAATGACTAAGAAGGCATTGCTGAATTTATACCTTGATTTTAAAGAAAAGTGCTTAGATTGAGCATATTCTGAGACCAAAAAAAATCCGATCTGATTAATTGAAGTGCAGAAGTATCCCTGTCCCTTTCAGTCCATTATGTGACTGCAAAGATGTGATCTACTGTATAAAATCATTTATGAAAGTATCTTTCCTTTCTAAAATTTTATCAAGTATGCATGTGCTATTTGTCTTTTGTTTTTGGAGAGGGCAAATGACATCATGGAATGATGTCTTGACTTGTTCATGGATTGGGTTAAAGTGAGGCAGAGTTGCACAAAGTGGTCAGCCTCACTCTCTCTTCCAGAGTCATCAAAGTCCAGTGGCAGGACAAACATCAAGATGACTGGTGATGGTCTGGGATGTAGTGGATGGCCTTCATGTCTTTGATGTCTGGCGAAGTTCTAAATTTTCCATAGCACCTGATTCAGCCTCCTTCATGGTTGTTGGAACAAATCGTTCTCATATGCCCATTCCACTAGAGAAAGTCTTCACATGCTTGGGGTAGACATCCCCCTGACTGACTGATAGGTTTGAAGCTTGTCAGTTACCTTCAACCTGGTTTAGCATGTCTGCTAAGAAAGTTTTATTAGTATGGCCACTGTACATGCTCCAGCTTCTTGGAGCCATAAGAGAGAGATGGGTGAATCATGTGGACACCAAAGGTGGGTGAGCATCCCTGAAAAGGGCTCAGTAAGCTCTCACACCAGAGGTGCTAGTCCTCTTGAATAACTCATACACTCCCCTCATTCTCAAAAAGATTTAATAAAGATGAGAAAAAGACATAAAATAATTAGGTATTGATGTCCTCTTCATCTCCTTTTTGGAGTCCTAGATAATAAAAAATGGTCATAGATTATCAACAGAGTCCTAGATGCTTAAACCTTAAGCACTGTAGTATAAAATGGAGAACGGGGTCAGCCTAGCAGAATGAAAGAAAGCAACTGTGGGTTGGTTTTAATGATGTAAAATAGCATGCTATCGAGGGTAGTTTTGCACATGTTCAGAGCTCCCAGGTTCAGAGAATGGATGATATTGTGGATAGAATTCTGGACTTGGAATCTGGAAGATTTGAGTTTAAATCCAGCCTCAGACACTTTAGGGCGACCCTGGGAAAGTTGCTTAATCTCTCTTAGACTCAGTTCCCTCATTTATAAAATGGGGGAATAATTGAACCCACTTCATTAGCTGGTATCTTCATTCATTAGGGTTGTTGTGAGAGTCAAATGAGTTTACATATGTAAAGTGCCTTTCAAACACAAAAGTATTATGTAAAAGCCAGCTATCATCATTATCCTCCTCCTCATCCTCCTCCAGATCCTCCTGTCACCAATGCCACTAGTAACCATTCCATCTAAGCATTTGAATTTCCTTTGCATCTGATGCTTTCTTTTATGTCCATCACTCAATCTGCAGCAACCTGAGTTTCCCAGTGAATGATCCCCATTGACTAACCTGAGTAGTCAGTCAGGGACACAGCCAGTATGATGAATGGGTTCTTTGAATGGACCGGTTTAGTTAGTAACAAGACATGATATATCTTGATTCGACCCACGGTTCTGGTGGTATTATGCAGTCCTTACCCTTCCCTTACGAGCTCAAAAATTATGAGTAGGTTTCTGATTTGCTTTTTCTGGTCTTGCCAAAGATGATGCTGGCCATCACTGATGGCATCCTAATAAAACTGCCCCCAACCCTAATATTATAATTTCCTTATAGGCCCCACTGAACAGCAGGCCCACTGCCCCTACTTAGTTACTCATCCACCTGCCCTGACTCAGTATTAACTTCTTCGTATATGCCTCACTGCTCACTAGAACAATGAACTCATATTTCTCACAGAAACAGCAGGTGTGTCCATGTGATGGGATCCTGTATCAGTAAGGCAGTAATAACAATGTAGATGATAATTGTCAAAATGCCTATGTGGTTCTGTATCACAAAGTACATGAGACTCTCTACATAGAAGGTAGAAGAGGTAAACCATTTATTCAGACACCAGAGAACCATATCCCACAAGCCATTTACCCAATCTATCAGAGCAGTAAAACAGTCAATACAGAATATCACAACATGGAGCCTTGCTATCCCCAAACCTCTCTGACCCCTGCTGGGGTCTTCCCCAAAACAACAAACTCACAGTACAGCTAAGCCACAGTCTGTTCAGCTTTAGCCGTCACGATGGCCATTAGCAGCCATAACTGCTCTCTCTCTCTCTCTCTCTCTCTCTCTCTCTCTCTCTCTTAGCATTTCCTGTACATAACTTTCTTTACCTGTCAGGAAGCTCCTTCTACCACATGTGACTTAGGCTTCCTGTGATGTAAGCAGGTCACACGGCCTATTAATGGATGGGAAAGATTTTCAAATCTAAATTGCTACTACATTCAGCCCCAAGATCTTTCTTATCCATTACATAGGGTAATGGGAATTTTGGGATAACTGGTGTCAACAGAATTTTACACAACAATATAACAGGGATAACACAAGATAAGCATATAAAACATCATTCCCCCCTCGAATGAATAGAGCTCAAAATCTTGGGGTAAGGGACTAAGGTCTCTTCCTCCATAGCTTATTCCTGCTGAAATTGGATGGAGAGCTGTCCCTGCCCCAAGAGATCAAGAGTCCTATTCGAGTGGTCAGTTCTTTAGCAAGCTGGCATCTGGAACTCGGTTGATGCCAGGTCCAGGGATAACAGATCACGGTAGTGGACAGGTCCAGACATGACACAGTCATGAACAGGTCCAGAGGTGACATCTGAACACATCAGAGGGTGACATCTAGCTTAAGTGATCAGGCATCTGCAGGGGGGTGGTACGAAGCCTGCAGGAAACAAATCTCACAAACAAATTTAACAGAAAAAAATCCAAAAAGAAACAAAGAGACTATCATAGCCTCATTCACAATAGAATACATGAGTCAAGGGTACAATTTCATAATTATTTTCTCCTGAGTAGACCACTGTTACAGTATTGTCTTTCCCATGTGCTATAATTTCTGCAGCCTTTGGAACATTGTCCAGCTTCCGTTTTACCCATACTTTAGCTCCTAATTTTATTCTATCAATAGAACCACATCCTTCTTTTCCTCTGACAGTTATTTTGGAAGGAGGGTCAGTTTTCACAAAAGGTATTGTTTCACAAGGAATAATAATCAATTGAACTATTCTATCATTTTTACACAACTATATAGGTTCTTCACTTAAATTTTGGAATGTCACAATAATTTCTCCTTGATAACTAGAATCTATCACTCCAGCCAATACATGCATTCCCTGAGCTGCTAATCCTTGTTTGGGTAATATCCATCCAAAATGATTCTTAGGGATTCTCATATATATCCCAGTAGAGATTTTTCTTATCTCGCTTCTATCCAACCAAAAGTTCTCTAAACAATGTAAATCATATGCTGCCAAACCAGGTATTCCTGGATACAGTGGTGGGACAACTTCCCTCACAGTCCAGTACTCAATATTTTGGATCTTATGTGTTTGCCGTTTTCTAATTTGCAGATTTGGGGTCATCATTCTGGCTAGAAATGTAATTCCTCCTAATGGTCTATTATTCAAATTATGTAAAGCAGTGAACAAATTATCTTTCCAATGTTGATACAAATTATTAGAGCTTAACTTTCTTAACTGTTCTTTCAACAATCCATTCATTCTTTCTATCAACTCAGATGCTTGTGGATAATATGGAATATGATATATCCACTCTATATTGTTCAATACACAATATCTCTTCATCTCATTACCTTTGAAATGTGACCCATTGTCACTCTGAATCTCTATTGGGGTTCCATAATATGGACTTATAGTATCTAGAGTTTTACAGGTGTTTTTCTGGGTTGCATTATTATAAGGACAAGCCACTAGTACACCTGAATAGGTGTCAACAGAAGTACATATAAATCTGCATCCTTTATCTTGGGATAGTGGTCCAATATAATCTTTCTGCCAAATCTGGGCTGGAACTTTTCCCCTTGCTATATCCCCAGTTACTGCCCGAGGAACAGTTCCTTCCTTTTCCAATTGACATAAATGACATTCCTCTGCTACTTGCTTTAACAATGAATAAAAGATACTAATACCTCGATCTTGTGCCCACTGGTGTGTGGCCTGGACCCCTAAATGGCCAGCCATTTGGTGGACCCATTTTGCTAGTACCAGATCATCAGCTGTCAGAGTAGGGGCAATATGTTGAGTAGCAATATTTGCTGGTCGATCAGCCTGTGCATTGTACTCATGTTCTGGCTCAGTGAGGGCCACGTGAGAGTCTACCGACAAGATATGTCCCATATAGCTTCCCATAATTCTTTGCCCCAAACTTGTTTACCATGAATTTCCCAATTTTGGTTTTTCCACATTGGCACCCATGTAGCTAACCCATTAGCTACTGCCCATGAATTAGAGAATGTATGACACTGTCCTCCTTTCTCTGTTTTAATAGCTTGATGCACTGCCATAAGTTCAGCATATTGACTACTTCCACCTATCCCAGTACTTTCCAAAGTTCCCTTAGTACATGGGTTATAGGCTACTGCTTTCCAATGTCTTTTATGGCCCAAAATATTTTGCTGTCCCATCAGTAAACCATGCTTGTTTCTTCTGTTCTTCAGTCAATCCATCATATCCATCATTCCATTTTACCAAGGATTGTACCAGCTGTTGCCTTGGTTCAGAGGGTTTGTCTTTATCAATGTTGATGCTTGTGATAGATTCATGTAGAGTAGAAACTCCACTTTTGCCTGTTTTTGATCTCTTCTGAATATACCATTTCCATTTAATTATGCTAGCCTCTTTCACATGTCCAATTCTGTGAGATGGGACACTCATTACCCAAGTCATAATTGGGATTCCAGGCCTTAATATCATTTAATGGCCCAGAGTCAGTTGTTCAGTCTCTACCCAAGCCCAATATGCATCTAACAACTGCTTTTCAAAAGGTGTATATCGTATTCCAGAAGAAGGTAGTTTCCTTGACCAAAATCCTAAGGGTACATTTCAGCTTTGTTGTTTCTGCCATAAACTCCAATTCACATAGTCATCCTGTACAGTCACTTGTAATTTCACTGGTCCACTTTGCATAGGCCATAGATCCAGAGCCAATTATATAGCAGCTTTAGCTTCTTCAAAAGCTATACTCTGTTCAAGTCCCAAATCAAATTCATATTTTTTCCTGGTAACTTTATATAAGGGTTTCAAAATCTGTCCAAGATGTGGCATGTGGTGCTGCCAATGTCCAAACAGTCCTATGAACTTTTGGGCCTCCTTCTTATTGGTAGGGATAGGAAAATCTTGAATCTTCTGTTGAGCTTGTGGGAGAATTTCTTGCAGTCCTTTATTCCACTGTATACTCCCAAATTTTAAAGTTTGAGCTGGTTCTTGAATCTTTGCAGGGTTAATTTCCCATCTTTTGCTTTTCATATGCTCAATTAAAAATATCAAACTCTTCTCCACTTCTTTTACATTTTCTCCCTGTATCATAGTATCATATATGTAGTGGGTCAGCTGTGCACCAAGTAACTTTAATTCATCCAAATGTTCAGCCACAATCCTATGACAAATAGTTGGGCTCTGCAGACATCCTTGTGGCAAGCATGTAAGAGTATATTGTTGGCCCTGCCATGTGAAAGCAAACTGATCCCGTTGTTTGTAGTCTATTGGGATCATAAAGAAAGCATTGGCCAAGTCAATAACTGCATACCAAGTGCCATCATATTTCTGGGTCCTTTCTATTAAGGTAACAATATCTGGAAGAGCAGCATACAAGGGTGGAGTCACTTTATTCAGCTGTCTATAGCCCACTGTCATTCTCCACATTCTTTCTATCTTTCATACTGGCCATACAGAATTATTCCATTGAGTGGTTGTAGGGACTAACACTCCTGCTTAAACATATTCCAAAGTATTGACAATTTCATCTTGCCCACCTGGCACACAATACTGCTTCAAAGTAATTACTTTAGAAGGTTCAGGTAAAGTGATTGGGTCCATTTTTACTTTACCCACTAAAACTATATTAATTCCTATCTTCCTTACTGCAAATTGATATCTCCCCTCAGGCAAATTCAGAGTCATGCTTTTCCAATGATGTATTCAGGCATGGGTACAATATTCTTTCTTAAGCAATTGTCCAATTTTCATCATCAGTTTCACTTGTTTGGCTGATGTCTCAGTCTCTCCTAGTCCTGTGATGGTAATAGGAGTTCCATGCTTAAATTTTTCAGGGTTTCCATAAATCAAGCTGGCCTCAGTCCCAGTGTTAATCAATACCCTAGTAACAGTATTCGATCCATTTTTCCAATATACAGTCAGATTAATATGGGGTCTGTAATCCCATTTTTGTGTTTCTTTAATCTGAGCTGGAGCTCAGCCTATTCCCTCATCTCCTTAAAGGTGTGACTCACTTGGATATAAGGATTCAAGATCCATAGGATTTGTAGGGGCAGTTCTTACTTCTCTATTCCATTTGCTATTAAGCCCCTTATCTTGGTACATTTTGTATAGCTCATCAGTTGGAATACCGTCTATTTTTCTAAAATCTAGTCCTGCTTTCAACAGAGCAGTAAACATTTCTTTTCTTGTCATTCTATTCTGATGTTGAATCTGCTGGCCATTTACTCTTCTCTCCTCAGGAAATTATCTTTTCCCCAGTCTCCTAAGTCACTTAACTGTGAAATCTTATCCAGCACCTCTGAAAGATGGTTCCCTACTTGTGCAATGAGCAGAGTAAGAATTACATGTTTATAAGTGTGTGTGTGGGGTGCTGTTTTAACTATCAAATTCCTATGAGAGATTCCCAAGGGAGTTTCATAATAAACTTTAGTGTTCCTTATCATAATAGCAGTCTTCTTTACCTCCTCCTTTAACTTTATCATACAGTCCCTAATTGAATACCACGGTCTATCTGCAGCAGGCCACTTAGTATCAGCAGGACATTCTCTCTTACAACCGGCCAAAGCCAAAGCCAACAAATTGGTTGTTTGGTTACCTCCTTGCAAATTATAATCCCTAGAAACTTGCTGTACAAAAGAATTGTGACTAATACTTATGAATCTCATACAGTCCACAGAATCTACAAACACTCCTATGATCCCTTCATCACTGATTCTCACCATCCAAGACATTAAGGATTCTCCCATTCTCTGGGTGAATCTACTCAAGATTTCTCTGATTTCCTGCTGTGTAAAATCTTCCAAAACCTCCCTGAACACATTATTATGATCCTGTGTTTCTTGCCTCCTTTGCTGTATGGGATGCACTTCTGTTTGAGAAGTCTGGTATGATATTGTAACATGACACTTAGGAGTGTCATACCACAAAGTATCTTCTGCTTCTAGACATTGTATCCTCTTGTCTAGATTTTCTCTCCTTGTTACCATGGTAACCAGATTGGCTGTTAGACTTGACTTGGCTGAACTGAGGTGCATTCTTGACCTCCTTGGCTTTCCAGCTGAATTTATAGCAAAGTTAGTAGATTACGGAACAATCTGTTGTTCTACCACTTGAGATTCCCTATCTTTTGTGGTATCGGAGAAATATTCTCAGACATTTCAGTAACTGTCTGAGTCTGAGTTCTCTTTCATTATAATCTGTCCCTGCTGTCATACATAATACGATACACTATGAGTAAAATCCAGCCTCGTCTAGAGACTGCTGTTGGCATTTCTCTACCTGGGTTAACTGTAACTTCTTTCAGACATCTTTCCAAATCTCTAGGTTCTCCCCTCTGTAGCTTCTGTTTCCAGTCCTCACACAAACCAGTGCCTTTAGACCATTCCCTTGCTAGGGAGGAATAAGTTACATCCTCCCATCCTGGGATAACCATTTCTTCCCTTAAAGCCCTCCTACCTCTAAACAGAGATCTTATACCTTGTGATCCTGTTCATGACACCAAATAATGTATCAGTTAAGGCAATAATAACAATGTAGATGATAATCGTCAAAATGCCTATGTGGTTCTATATCGCAAAGTATATGAGACTCTTCACAAAGACGGGAGAAGAAGTAAACCATTTATTCAGACACCAGAGAACCATATCCCACAAGCCATTTATCCAATCTATCAGAGCAGTAAAACATTCAATACACAATAGCATGGAGCCCCGCTGTCCCAAAACCTCTCTGACCCCCTGCTGGGGTCTTCCCCAAAACAAACTCACAGTACAGCTAAGTCACAGTCTGTTCAGTCACAATGGCCATTAGCAGCGATAACTGCTCTCTCTCTCTCTCTCTCTCTCTCTCTCTCTCTCTCTCTCTCTCTCCCGCCCCTCTCTCTCTCTCAGCATTTCCTGTGACACAACTTTCCTTTTTCTGTCAGGAAGCTTCTCCCATCACATGTGACTTAGGCTTCTGTGATGTAAGCAGGACACATGGCCTATTAATGGGTGAGAAAGACCTTCAAATCTAAATTGCTGCTACGGATCCTAACCACTACTTTTAGATAGCCACTGCCCACATACCCATTCCTCATATTTCCCACAGAAACAACAGGTGGGTCCATGCACTCAATCACAACCATATCTATCTAGTCTCAGATAGGACCACAATACGCAACCAATCAGAAAGCAGCAGCACCAGGATGCCCAAGCAGGTTGTAGAACCCAGAACAATAAAAGAGACTTTCCCTAAATAGGTACCGGTGTATTCATAGCAAAAGCTGTCCTCTAGGTGAACTTATGATATAGGCAGACTTATTATGATATCTATATCATACATACATACCCCTCAATGGGTTTTTCTATTGTGGGCATTGTGGGTAATTGCATGCACAATTCCACTGTGGCTGGGACCCCTCCTCTATTACCTAATCCCTTAACAACCCCCTCCGGCCTTTTTAATATTCATAATTTCTGTTATGTAATTACATCGTTACCTTATAAAAATCCACCTTGCTTTCTCTGAAGTTGCTGGTTCATGAAAGGCATCAATCTCAATAAATGCCTATACTTGGATTAGAGGTGGTCTGACTCTGAATTCTTTGAGATGATTCTGCCACAACACATCATGAAACCTCAACATCACCTTTCTGCTAGGTCCTTACCAGTACTCTGATGACAGCTGCAAAGGCCTCCACCTTGACCCTGACCATGACTATTATGTATTAATCCACTTCAGTGCCCATGAAGACAGCTCTAGTGAACGAAAAGATGATGTGTGAAGCCTCATATCAGCAAGGGGCTGATGGGAAGGGTAGTTTTATTTTCCAACTGGAAGGGATAACTAAAGGATCATGCAAGGCAGGAGCTGTGTGGGAGAGGGAAAGTCCAGGAAGTTTTGGCTTCTGTGCTAAGAGAGGTCCTGGGCAGGAAGTGGTGTGTGCGCTATGACCATGAACTAAATATAATCATGAGCAGTTGTGGCCTTGTGTAGCAACTGGTATGATTTTATCAGTGGAAATGACATTAAGGACAAAGTATTACCATCTGCTTTGCTGCTGTGCTTTAAGGACATTTGGACCTTTCCATATGTCTTGGCAGCTAAAACCTCACGTTTTTCCCTCGTTAGAACATGAAACACCTTGAGAATGAGGAGCTCTGTTACTTTTCTATTTGTAGCCTCAGTACTTAGCACAGTGTTTTTCACATAGTAAGAACTTAATAAATGCTTATTTTATTCATTCATTCGTTTGTTAGGTTTGCTCTTTGTCTGGATGTATCTGCTTGCAACATTCATGGTGAAGCTATCCATTTCCCACTTCCTTTCTATCTTCCCTCCCTCATTGCTGCCTGGCTGCCTGGTATTACTACCCTTGAAGGTTTGTATCTTTTTTAAAAAAAATTGGTCTGTATTTTTATGATGGGTGTTGTCTCCATACAAAGATTTTTGATGCATTCTTAGTGTTTGTTATGAAGGAGTGTAGCACACAAGGGAGGGAAGGTCAAAAGGGAACCTGAGATCAATTCACTTGTGCTTAACTGCAAGCCTATATGGATCTCTCACTAATTGCACAACGAAAGGCGTTACAAATTTGTAACACTTCGACTCCTATGAATATACAAGTAAGCCTTGGAAAATAACTACAACAAAAAAGGACATAGAAAGTATGGAGCATTTAAAAATGGAAAAATATTAGGAATAGTAGTGTCTCAGTTTAGTTTATTTCTTAAATTTCTGGTCTCATTCTGAGTGAAATTCATGTAGCAAGAAGAGAGATGTTTCCACTGCTAAGTCTTCTAGAAACAGGTCCTTGGAGGCTAGCATCTTTAACCTGAAGAAGAAGGTAAAGAGATGACTCATTATTTAGAGGAAAGAATTGCAGCAAAGCACATAGTTGTGAGGAGAGACATAGGGCTCCAGATGGTGTCCACTTTCCAGGAGAGGAAGACAACCTTGTCCAGTCTCTGCTTTTTCTAGGAAAAAAAAGGATTTACAAATATAAACTAGGAGCATAGGAGTCTAAGAGTCTAAGGGTCCTGGCTGGAGACACCAAGCCTTCATTTTTCTTCACTTGAATAATTGTTTACTTTCTGGAAATATTCCAGCCTGTAACTCTGAGGAATGTGGCTGGTTGTGTGTGAGCAGGAAAATGGATGGTGGAGGCAGGAAGGGGAGAGAGGAAGCAACAGAGAAGATAGATAAAGAACCCTAGAAAAGAACAGACTCATGCAAGTTGAAGGCAGAAAGAACTTTAAGAAAGAAAAAGTAGAGGATTGACTGCCAAATATAGCAACTGTTCCAGGAAGTAGGGAAACTGAGAAAGACCATTGAATTAAGTCAAGAGTGTTTCATTCACGGGGAATACTGAGTGTGGAAAGTGAAATTTAAATGATTAGGGAGGGAATTGTTTGATGTAAGTTAAGTAAATGTATAAAATTTATTTTTGAAGTTAATATTGTGTATTAAATTTTTAAAAAAATTATAGACATATTCTTAGGTTATGCGAAAAGAGATCATGAAACTGGATTTAAAAATCTTTGCTCTACATTGGTTTCCAAATGCAAACATTAATACTAAGGAAAGTAAAACTATTTTGAAAACTTTTGCCTTTAAGGACCAATTGTATTTGAAATTACATTATAATTTGAGTGAAGGAATCGTTATGAAATCTTTTTTTATTTCTTCATGTAACAAAATTCTGGATGTTCTCTCTTAACCTACATATGTATGAATAATTTGGGTACCCAAAGGGCAATTAGTTATAATTTTCAACAGTTGAAGTTCAGAAGGTCATAGACATCTCCAATATTTCTTCACCAAAGGGCAGGAAGGGATACACACAACAGAGACAAAAAATGGTTGGTCTGTGTGTTCATGCCAAGTGAGAGCATTAGGAGTCAGGGATTAGCTTTCTCTGCTGTTAGTTCATTGGATTTTCACTTCATTAGGGTAGTTGGTGTCCTCAACTGTGGAAACAGCTGAAATTACTTTTTTGGAGGTGTATAATTTCTATTTTGGAGAGGTTTAAGAGGATCACATGAGGTTTGGAGAAAAATGACTAGTCCTACACTTTGTTGGTTGTGTGGAAATATCTTTCTAATTAGTCTGCCTGTCTAATGGTCTCCCCAGCTCCAATTCATTCTCCACTCAGATACCAAAATAGTTTGCTAGTGTCTATAATGGCTTCTTGTGATTGAGGATTGGAGGTCCATCTCCTATCTCTCAGTGACCCTCATCAGTTCATTCTCCTGGAAGAGGAAAGAAAGAAGGAAGGAAGGAAGGAAGGAAGGAAGGAAGGAAGGAAGGAAGGAAAGAAGGATGGAAGGAAAAAGGTTGAGTTGTCCCTGTGGTGACAAAAGCAGGCTCCCTCCCAGCTTCCATTTGAAAAATTTATCAGTGTTTCCACAATCCAGCTAGCAGCTTCTGTGGGGGTGTAAGATCCACCCACAACCAGCATCCGGAAAGCTGCCAACAGCACAGGTTCTTTTGATCTGCTTAACTAAGGAAAGCAAGGTGAAGGGGTTGACAAGTTTACTTTAATCCAGCATACAGACAACATTCACTTAGTTCAGGGGAAAAAGCCAGCACACTGAACTTCAGAACAAAACACAAACAAATTACAAATACTAACAGATAGACCCAATACAATTCATGGTTAACATCATCTAGGTTCAGCCCAGGAGCTCAGAACAAGGGCTGGCCCAGAGTCACGTGCCACCACTGCTGCGGCAAAGAGCGCCAAGGAACAAACAGCCAACCCCTGGTTTTTATATCTTTTTTAGCGTCAGGGGCGACTCACCCACGTGACCTAGAATCATCACGGAGAGGCAGACTTAAACCCACATGGTCTAAAGGTTCTGCTCTCCCAGACATGTAAACTAGGCCCTCCCTGGAGTTAGCCCCACCTTGGGTCCCACCTTAGTTGCCAATCCACACCCACTAAGGTTCTACACCTAATAGGGGTTTGGGCCTGGGGCTTAGCACCTAGTAAGACTCAATCAAAGACACTGAATTAATCAAAGGAAACAAAGGCCAAACTCTTCAAGGGCACTTGTTGAACTAAGTGCTAAGGAGCCCATTTTGATTACCAACACAATCAGGTAAAACATATTCAAGTGCTCCAAAGACCTGGGCCCTCACTGCCCATACTGCTGTTATATCTAGTTTAGGCCCATTAAATTTGTTTGTTTGTTGTTGCTTGTCTTTCATTTTTGAAGAGGACCAATGACATCAGAGGTAATGTCTTGGCTTGTTCATGAATTGGATTAAAGTGAGGCAGAGTTGCTCGAAGTTGTCAGCCTCCCTCTCTCAGAGTCATTGAAGTCTAGTGGCAAGATAAAAGTCAGTACAACTGGCCCAGGATACAGGGGATGAGCTTGGTGTCTTTGATATCTGACCAAGCTCTAAGTGCTCTACAGCTCCTGATTCAGCTGCCTTCTTAGCTGCCCATTCCACTGGGAAAAGTCTTCACATGCTTAGGGTAGACACCCCCCTAATTCACTGACAGGTTTGAGGCCTGTCAATTACCCTCAACAGGGTTTAGCCTGTCTGCTTAAATGGTTTTACTGGGGTGTGGCTGCTGAGCATACTATAGCTTCTTGGAGCCACAGGTGAGAGTTGGATGACAGGTGGACACCAAAGTGGGTGAGCAGCCCTGAAAAGGGTTTGGCAAGCTCTCATCCCGGAGGTGCTAATCCTCTACTATTTCCTCATACATCCTATTAAATTTGTTTACACCATGTCCAGCACCTAGTATGGTTTCCTAGCACAACCTAGGCAATTTATAAGTCCTTGTGGCATACATGTGTGTACACATACATATATGCACATGCATGCATGAATATATGTATGTTTCAAGTCCTGCAAGAGGAGTTAAAGAGTTAGAGGCAGTTAGAAGCAGTTGTAGAGGGAAACCCCTGTGCCTGTACCGGAGAGCATTAAGGCAAAGTTATTTTCTCTCTTTTCCTCAATCATGTCAATCATAACTACTGAACCAATAGCCAATACTGAATCCAGTAAGAAGCAGAGACACTCTCCAACAAATAAGATAGAGAAACAGTATCCAAGGGAGAACATAGCTTCAAAGAGCATGACCCCTCACAGAAGAGGAGAACCATCTATGGACTTGTAAAAAAACAGACTCTGGGAGCTCAACTGAACAGCCCACCCAGCAGAGACAGTATCCAAGACGATTTGAGGAAGAGCAAAAGAATCTGTAGGCCCTACAATACCAGCAGTTGCGAGAAACCTTAGAACTGTGAGTTTTCTTTGTCACATGTCTATCTTACATGTGTGCCTTACTTCTTACCTCTCATGCATGATGTGTGTGTCTATAGAAGCACAGGTTCCAGTGAATTCCCTATTCCCTGGAGTCAGGAAAGGGGGGGAGGGGCAGACAGCTTGAGGTCCACCTGCCCCTCACCTCCTCTCCTTTCACCTCCTCCCTTCCCTTCCTTTACTCCCTTCCCTTCCCCAATCCATCTCCAAGGATCTGTGTGTGCATGAATGGAGGTGTGTGAGGGAGGGAAAGAAAGTCAGCCCAACTCATCAGATGCATTTAGAAAACATGTACAATGTGTAATAACTGGGGACTTCTCACCTCTAGGAAGGGAATTTCGATGCTTTGTCATTTGAAGCATATTTATTTAGTAGTGATACTACTTCATTGTTATGGGAGGGGAAAATGCCAGCATAAGTATACAACACTAAGACGAGAAGATATTTCTAGGTGGTGACACTCTCTCTGGGAACATCCTAGTTACTACAACCTAGCTCTTTGTGGAAACACATCTAATCTCAGAACACTCAAAGGAGAAGATACTTGTGGCAGGAGACACTCTCTCTAGGAACATTCCAATTACTACAGCCTTGCTCTCTCTCTCTCTCTCTCTCTCTCTCTCTCTCTCTCTCTCTCTCTCTCTCTCTCTCTCTCTCTCTCTCTCTCTCTCTCAATCTGAGGCACACAAAAAAGCACAGGACCCAACTTTATGGGGTCTTACTAAATTAGTAAATTACTTTGTGAAGAACTATTTACTGGTTGATTGTTAATTAGAAACATACAACAGGGGCTTATGAGCTACTTAGCATTAGGGGTATAAGCCTACAGGGTTACTCTTAAAGCTTCATGTAGCAGCCACTGTCCAGGGACTGAATCTCTAAATACAAGAACAAATGAGCACAGTATTCTAGAACAATTTTCTGAGAAAACAAAGGCAATTTTCTATGAACTTCCTCTTCTTTCCTAACCTATATCTCAAAATTTATATCTCTCCTCTCCTCTGCATTTCCTCTTTTTAGTCTCAGTCTCACCACCTACATTCAAGTAAGTATAATTGGAAAAGATTAGATAGTTATACAGTTTTAAAAATACAGTTCCAAAACACTAGGATCCCTAGAGGTATTATTTAAAAAATAATGGTGACTTCTCCCAGGTTACCTTGAATATGATTTGTTTATCTCTTGTATATATTTATATGAGTACATTTTGTTTTCTCCATTAAGATGTATGCTCCTTGAGGACAGGAACTATTTCTCTTGTCTTTGTATCTACAGCATTTAGCAGAGTGTGTGAATGTGCCCATAATAATCACTTAATAATTCCTTGTTGACTGATTGATGGAGGGATGGCATCAATCGAGAAGAACAAAGGGGTTCCTCTGAATTCTCTTTTATATTTAATTGGTCTTCTATTGTTCCATGGATATTGGGCTAGTCTCCTCAACTAGATTGTAAATTTTTGGAAGACAGAATCTTCCTTGGTATGCACTTGACATACAATTCTGGGCAAATAGCAACTTCTTTATAGTTGATTGATTAAAAAAAGAAGATAGGTAGAAATTATATTCCATGTCTGAGGGAGACATTATATTGTGGCATCTCTTTTCTTCTTTCTCCTTAGGTTATCAGTCATGCTTGGCCTATAGTTCTGATCTGGCTTATTTCAGTTTAAAACTGTGTCTCATAGCTAGATATTTCCTTCTTCCTTCACATAGATCAGGGAGACTCTGCCCCGATTGGGAAGTGGCTTTGTGACATGAACTGCCTACCTATTATGACCTTCAATGGAGTTGGGTTTATGCCCCACATCTGTCTCTAACTTGGATAAACAGGGGATGTCTCTTGATACTAAAAGATACTGGCACTTGGATCAACTCAATAGCATATAGATGATTCGTAGGACATGGCTTGGATTGAGCCAATCCATGTATACTTCCTAAGCAAAGTCACTCCAGTTCATTCAGTGGCTTTCAAGGACTTTTCACACTTAATTGAAAGCTTTTGATTGATTGAGACTTGTTCCTACCAGGTTATTTTAAATGGGATGGGGTAATTTATCTACTGACTCAATGTCTTTCACCATCATATGTAGATGGCTCATGTCCCACTAGACTTCAACTCTTTGAGTAATAGGCAGATTGTCATTCTTTCTTCATTTCCACATGTCCAGAACACTGCACAGTTCCTTGCATGTAATAACCACTTCATAAATGTTGGCTGAATTGAAGTGCAAGCATGGATAGATGGATGACATTAAGCTATCATTTGTGTGATATACCTTCAGGATGTTTCCTCGACTTGTGGCACCTTTCCATTCTCCGTAATCTCTCAAATATCATTAAAAATGGTATAGCAGCAGCCTACTCTTTGATAAACTCAAAGATCTCAGCTATTGTGACAACATGTTATTCAACATAATTTGTTAGAAAAATAAGAATGCAGTTTGGCAGAAATTAGGTATAGACCAATATTGCATGTGATATACTTACATAAAATACAAATGAGCATATGACTTAGACATAAAGGGTGACATCAAAATAAATTAGAGGAATAAGGAAGAAATTATCAGTCAGATGTATGGATAGGAGAAGAGTTCATGACCAAATGAGAGCAAAGATTATAGAAGGTAAAATGAACAATTTTGTGTTCATAAAATTTAAGTTTTTGTACAAACAAAATCAATATAGCTAAAATTAGAAAAGAAACAGGTAAATGGGAAATATCTCTGTAATGTTTCCCTGATTAAGGTCTTATTTCTAAGATACACAGAGAAATTATTTAAATCTGTAAGAATAACAACCATTACCTAATTGATAAATGGTTAAAGGATGTGAATACTTTTCAGAAGAAGAAATCAATATGAAAAATGCTTTAAATCACTTGTAATTAGAAGAATGTAACTTAAACCAACTCTGAGGTACTACCTCATTTCCTTCAGATTGACAAAGGTGACATAAAAACAATATTAATAGAACAATGAACTGGTCCAATCATTTTGGAAAACAATTTGAAACTACGCCCCCAAAATTATTATACTGGACATACATTCTCTTTGACCCAGAAATTCCATTACTAGGTCTGTATTCCAGAGAGATCAAAGAAAGAGGAAAATGTCCCATGTGTACAAAAATATTTATAGTAGCTCTTTTTTTGATGGCAAAGAAGTGGAAACTGAGAATAGCTGAACCAGTTATGCTATATGAATATGATGGAATACTATTATGCTGCAAAAGATGATGAAGGGAATAAATCTGAGAAGATGTATATGAACCAATGAAAGTGAAGTGAGCAAAACCAGGAGAACAATTTCTACATTAACTGCAATATTGTAAAGATAATCAATTCTGAAAGACTTAGTTTCTCTGATCAACATAATGAAGAATCACAGTTCCAGAAGACTCATGATGCAATTTGTTATCTATCTTCTGACAGTGGTGATGGAGTCAGAGTGCAGAAAGAAACTTTTTTTGGACATGGCAATTTTTTTTTGCTTGACTATACATATTTGTAAAGGAATTTTTCTTTTCTTGCATTCTTAGTGGGGGAGGGAGGAGAAGAGGGAAAAGAAGGCAGATCTTTGTGAAAATAAAAATTGAATTAAAAAAAGAAAATGATAATGTAAGTTTTTTCAGTACTTTGGGATGTAGTTTATCTGGGCTTGGTTACAGAAATTTGTTAAGGGCACCTGGGTACTCTCTTACAACCTTCTTTCTTGGATTTAAACTATTTTTTCTGTCTTTCCCAGTCCAAAGGTATTCTTCTTTACAGAGAAAATTGTAGCAAAGGTAAGAGTTAAGTAGTTCTATCTACTTTCCATGCTATGTTTAACCTCTTAAGCAGTGGTTATATACCTTCTTTGATCTTCCTCTTCTCTCCATTGCTTCCATCTCAGATTCTGGCTACCTGTGACCTTGGCCAACTCATTTCCCTCCCTCTCTCTGTAAAATGAGGCATTGAATTACATAATCTCTAAAGTACTTTCAGCTTTAAATCTCATGATCCCATAAGTCAAGCTCGTTATTTTTTTATTTGAGAGCATTAAAATGAGTGATGGAAAGAAATTAGAACTTTTCTAGAGGGTTTGGAGTAGAAGGAAGGGTTTTTAGTGGTAACCTTTTTGCTGGGGGCAAAAAGCTGGCATTGCCCTCCAGGGCTTTGAATGGCTCAGCAAATAGCTGTTTTCTAGGTCCAGGTATAGAAGCAAACTCTGGTATAGACTCCAGTGCCAGATGCATAAAAAGGGTACCATGGGAGGTGGGAGGATGCGCCGTGGTGCCATTGGCACCCTAGGAGCAAATAAACCACACGTCTCCACGTGGAAACCTTTAGGCTGATACAGCTCAGTCATTTCCAGATCCACTTAAAAGAAGGGCTGGCCCCTAATGTTGTTGCTGTTGTTGTGTCAATTCAGCAGGGGCTATGAGGCTTTGGAATCTCTTGAACACTTCTCATTTTCTCTTCTGCCTGCCTGAGGAAGCTGCTGAAAGCACAGCTCTAGAAAAAATCTGCCTTTTAAGGAGGGGGCGGGGTTGGATAAGAAAGCTGGAATTGAAAACACTTTGGGGATACACTAGACCTTTCCAGAAGGGTTCAGATTTAGATGGGATCAGGTGAAGGGCTCTAATTAGAAGCCAAAATGAGGAAGATTTGTGCAAAGAATTCATGGCTGTATAAGTAGTAAAGACAGAGGGAGACACGGATGAAGTGTGCCTCAAACTCTACAGAAAATTGTGCTGGGCCTTGTGAAAGTTCAGAGAGGACGATGCTCCCAGGAATGAGCAGTGTGGTGTCTGGGAGGACAGCAGAAGGGCTTCTGTCTTATTCCTCTGCCTCATCAATGGATGCCTTCACTCTTCAGGAAACCCAGAAGCTCCATTCCCACAAGAAGCTTTATTTCCCGGCCTTTGCTCAATGCTTCCTTGTACTGATACTACAGTTTTCAGTCAAACCGGTAAGAAAATTAATTTTTTTTAAAATACAAACAAACAAGAACTACAAAAGTTATGGCAAACCTGGGTTCTAATTCCTGCCTTTGCCACTTGCTCCTTTTATGAATTTGAATAAATTACTTTTCTAGGCCTTAGTTTCCTCATCTTTAAAATGAGGGGGTTGGGCTAGATGGATCTCTAAGGTTCCTTCCAATTTTAAATCTATCATTCTATGAAGAACCAATGCTCCCGATTCCTTGGCCAATGGAAATTATACTCCATCACGTTGCTTTACAAAATTAAAGAATGATAGCTTTGTCCTGAATCTCAGAATGAAAGAATCCATTTGAAATTGTGTTTACTATAATATAATATATTATAATATATTTGAAATTGTGTTTACTATAATATAAGTATTCCAATTCTCCTACTTGAAATAAAATTGCTGAAGTGGCACCTCCTTTCTGAAGCATTGTTCCCAGCATTAAAAGCCTAGAAAGGCAGAAACCTTGAAGAAAGAAGGATCATAGATCTTAGAGCTGGAGGGGACCTCAAAGCCATTTAGTCCCAAACCCTCATTTTAAAGATGAGGAGGTGAGGCTAGGAGCAGTTAAGCAATTTGCCTTAGGTCCCACAAATACAAGTAGCAGAGATGGAATTTGACCCCAGGTGCTCTGACTCCATGAACTCTTTCCACTATTTTTGCATTAATTTGTAGTGCACCCTCATTTGGGCCTCAATATCCTCAACTCTAACATAAGGAAGTTGGATTAGATGATTTCTAAGGACCCTTCTATCACCAACATTCTGCAATCAGATGGTCATATGGTCCCATCTCTTCTCAATTTGCTCCAGGTGCAAGAATTCCTGAGTATAGTTCTATCTATCCTGTACCTGAACCTTGTGGTCTTAGAGAGTTGCCTGAGGTGTGGAGAGCTTAAATGGCTTACTTGACCATGGTTACAGAGCTAGCAAAATGTCAGAGGTGGGATTGGAACCCAATTCTTGCTGACTCCAAGTACATTCTATTATTCACTAATATGTTGAGGGTCGGAATCATTTGCAAAATGCTGCAATTTCTATTTGGTACTTTAGCATATTAATTTGTCTTGAACAACTTCTACTTTCTAGGGCTTTCTTTGAGCACTGGGGCTGGGCTTAGATAACACTATTTGTAGAGTGGCAACTATTACAGGGCACCCGAGGCTTTGACATCCTCGGTGGCTTCCTCTCTCCCACTTTGGGAGTGTTGCTCCCTCCACTTCCCATGGCTGTAGGCGCCTCTCCTGGGGTCATCTGCCTACCAGGGTGGATTATAAACTTTATGTCATCTGGCCTAGAGACCTTTTCCATGAAGGATTAGCATGGCATCAGCCAAAGATGGGCAGGGGATCTTAGAATTAGGGCCAAAAGTGGCATTTCCACTTCCCCTCAAACCATTAAGAAATTCTTCGAGGTTAGGTACTGCGTCTCGCAACTCTCCCAGTCTTCCTAGCACCAAACTATGTGGTCCACAGAGTAAGGTCTTGCTAAATGTTTGCCAATAATTCTGAAAGTTTATTTGTTTGCTGTGAAATAATCTACCCTACCCCCCTCCTTGGCCAGAAGGGGTTCCATCTCAGAGTCAGGGTCTCAAGACGTTTTCCCACACTATAATTAGAGTGCTGGAGTGGATTTAGCTTCTCTCCACTTGGACTATGGTTCACAATTCATGTCATTCAAGGACATACTCCTTTCCCCTATCATTTCTCTCAAACCCTCCAATCCCTATCTAGTTCAGCCCTACATCTCCCCAAGTACCCATCCTTTTCATACATCCTTTTCTACCAGGACTTCTGGAACCTGCTTCTATGCATAAGGATCCACTTTGACATTTCTTCCATCTCTTAGTATCCACTGAAACCTAAATGAAAACATCCCGTGCCAAAGATGGTCACTCCTTCTATCCTACTCCTTGAGACACAGGGTCAAGATGAGTAATTGGCATATTCTATCTGGTGACGAAGATTAATTTTTAAAAATAATTTTTAGGAGCAAAAACTTAGTAACTATTAAAAAACCCTAGTCAAATAAGTACAAAAGAGGGGGCAAAATCCAATGAATTAACAAATGACAAACAAAGCAAAGTAAATGCTTGTATTCTGATCCAAATTCTGCCACCTTTGGACCTATTTTCCTTTCTTCTTTTTCCCTCTTCTTTTTTTCTTTTATTTATTTATAAGGAACAAGTGGCATAGTGAATAGAGTACTGGACTTAGAATCATGAGGGCATGGGTTTAAATCCTTCCATTGACACTTACCAATTGTGTGACCCTGGGACACAACTCCTATGTGCCTCAGATCTTATCTATTAAGTCATAGAAGGGTTTCAACCTGTGTGTTGGTGGATGGAGTTCCTACACTGGGAGTTCCATACACTGATTAAGTCATAGGTGATAATAGATAACATTTATACGTACTTTGGGGTATATTAGGTGGTGCAACAGATGGTGTGCCAGGATGGAGTCAGGAAGACTCGTCTTCCTGAGTTCAAATCTGGCCTTAAAACACTTACTAGCTGCCTGACCCTGGGGAAATCACCTAACTTTGTCTCAGTTTTCTCATCTGTAAAATGACCTGGAGAAGGGAATGGCAAACCATTTCAGTATCTTGGCCAAGAAAATCCCAAATGGGGTCCCAAAGAGACACAACTGAAACGACTGAACTTCCTGACTTCAGGTTCGGTGCTCTATCCACCATACTCCACCTACCACTAACCTTGTCCCCTTTCCTTAGCAGGTAAATACAATGGCAACTGTAGGGAGCAGTCGTAGGGTAGGAGGATGAACAAAAATCAACTACAAATTAGCTTCGTGGAATTGCACAGCACAACCTAGGTTTCAGGATCCAAAGCCATACATTCCCAAGCTTCCCAGATTCTTATCTTAAAGATCCTGGCCACACAATAGTATCCTCTGACCTGATTAGACCCAGACTCCCAAAGGAAGAAAGGATCTCCTCTTCAAAGGGTCCTAACACTTGACTGGAATTCAGGAAATTCAGGAGATCTGGATTCTGCACCTAGCAAGCCATTTCATCTCTCTAGACCCCAGTTGCTTCACATGTAAAATGATGCTTGACTAGATGATCTCTAAGCCTCTTTCCAGTTGACATTCTGTGAGTCTAAGTCAGGGAAAGCCTGGTCTGGCTTTTCTCTTTCCTGAGATGCCATGTAGGCAGCAACCCAATGACTAACTTGGATGAGCCAGTGAGTGAGAAGGAAAGGAAACAGGTATATTTCAACTTCCAGTTCTGTCTGAAAGCCTGTGCATATGCGATGCCAAGAACAGTAAGTTTAATCAAGTTAGTGAGGGGAAGAGATAGGAATGAAAAAGAAAAGAATCACAACCATCATCTTGCTCCAATAAAAACTAATAATCAACAAACTTGTATTAAGTGTTTGCTATGTGCTAGGTACTAGGAATAAAAATACAAAAAAATCATTATTCTTAAGAAGTAAATTGTCCCTAAACATTTCTTATTAAGTGAATTTTATAAAGACTTCCTGCCACAAAACTCCCCACACTTATTTATATTCCACACCAGGCAAGGATCTATAAGCAAAATTAATCAGAGGAGTCTATGAAGACTTCCAGAATAAACACACTTGGAAAATAAAAACATTTCATACCCAAGAGAATGCTCACTAACATGGTTGGAAAAACAGGGATTGAAGCCTAAAGGGAATGAGATTAGATCCAGGTTATTTGTCAACCTCTCCTCCCACCCCCCAAAAAACCCTTTCAATGTAGTTTATTGTAACATCATGAAATCATAAAAAAGAGCCACCGATACCAGAATAACTACCTTGTGGTGAGAGTTTTTCCAGAATTTAGTCAAACCACAGCCCTCCCTCACTTAAATCCAATTCACTTGCAAGTCATGGCATCACCTTCCTGATGTCATGGTCCTCTTTGAGAATGAAGGACAAAAAACCACAAAAACACGACAACCACTAATTCTATTGCTTATACAGGACTTAAGTGAAACATACAAACAAAACTAGAAATTAGCTGTGTGAATACAAGAAAAGGCAAGCAGAGTTAATTGACTTGCCCAGGATCACACAGCTAATAAATTTGTGAGGCCAGATTTGAATTCAGAAGATGAGTCTTCCTGACTCCAGTCCCAGTACTCAATCCACTGTTACACCTAGCTACCCTAAAAATCAATATGTCAGAAGTAGGATTTGAACACACGCCTCCAAACAGAGAACAGAATACTCTGTCGGAGAAGGAGCAACATTGAGTCTGGTGCCTTAGACCACTGGAAGACCACAAATTCAGGTGCAAACATTTCCTATCTGTATGCCAATGGCCAAATCATTTAACCTCTGCCCAACTGTTTCCTCATCTGTAAAATGCAGATAGTAAAGGGTTATTGTGGAGATAAAATGAAATAATATTTTATAAAGCACTTTGCAGGCTTTTAAGTACTATATAAATGCTAGCTATTATTGTTAGTGGAACAGGTGTTGATTTATCAGACCTAGCTAAGATTGATTATAAGGCAAGTGCCATCAAAGGCTGGCCTTCAAGAACTGATTATGTGACCTCAGACACATCCCTTCCCTCTTTGGATCCCAGCCTTCTCATCTGTAGAATGACAGCATTGGACTGAATGAATCTAAAGTCCTTGTCAATTTGACCATTCTTGGAATTTAAGGGACCTGACTCATTGCTAGCCAGGGACCACTTAGGCAGTTTATTCATTGGAGTTTTCAAATTTCCTTTAGAATTTGTATGAAAAACTACAACTAAGCATTTGCTTAGTATTTGCTACTTTAAATATCGTTGGCCTGCTATATTTTATGCTCTTAAAAATAGAAACGCCTATTATGTTTTGGTAATTACTATCATTATTATTGTCATTGTTTAATATGTAACGAGTACTTTGTACCCTGGAAGGTGCTGGCTTGGGTAACAGTGAGATGGCAAGGAGACTTTCTTGGGTCACTTCATATATTTTATATCTGAGTAGATTTTATGATTTTATATGCTGGGTAATAAATTTATAAGAGGCAGGTTAATCAAGGGAGTCTTGATCTGTTTGATGAGTTTCCCCAACCATTTTGAAAATATAGGATATAAATCTTTGGAGGCATCTGAGGGATGCTCTGTTGTTTATGAAAAATAAGCTGACAGAGCAATTTCCTTCCCAGCCTTCATTTCAGAAGGCAGTTTAGGTAATGGAGCACTCTACCTGGAGTCAGGAAGATTTAAGTTCAAATCCAGGCTCAGGCACTTCCTAGTTGTGTAACCCTGGGCTTAATCACTCCCTGCCTCCATTTCTTCATCTGTAAAATGGGATTAACAATTGTACCTACCTCCCAGGGTTGTTGCAAAGATAAACTTAAGTAATATCTGTGAAGTGTTTTGTAAAGCCTAAAGTTTTGTTGCTTGTTATTATTAGAAGACAATCTGTCATTCAGCAGAGTAAGCATGGTCCTGGGTGATGGTGGTGGTGGTAGAGGGGGGAGGTTATGCCTGAGCATAATACAGAGTTCAGAGGCTAGACTTTACAGAGAGAAAAGGGGATTTCTTGATTGAAGGTGCTCCTCTGAGACAGAAGAGAATGGCTCACATAGATCTGAAGGCAGGAGAGAGAGAAAGAGAGAGAGAGAGAGAGAGAGAGAGAGAGAGAGAGAGAGAGAGAGAGAGAGAGAGAGAGAGAGATGGTGAATTTTTAGAACAGTAGAGCAGGTCTGATGGGAAGGAACTACTTGTTCAGAAGTCCCAAAGTGCCTGCTTTTGTGGGAAATCCAAACCACAGGGCAACAAACATTACAAGTCCAGGAGGGAGCTGTGTAGCAATATCCTATGAGAAGGCTAGGGATTTGCCAAAATCTGAAAATGTTGCCCCATTGATAACCTCAAGCTCAGTATTCTTCTAAGGGAAAGTGATGGGCTATTTGAGTGCTTTAGAAGTTTCTCTCTTTGTAAGTTCCTATGAGTCTGTTACCCCTTCTTTATTTTCTGTGGGGTGAAATAAAAGCCACATACCTATATGCATTGAAGCCTTGAGTGACTGTACAGGATCTGGGACTCTGTTGCCCACAATGGAGGAAACTTGATTCAAGTGAAAGCTGTATTTAGAGATTTTACTGGAGTAACTTCAAAAAGGGACAATAGGCCAAAGAGAGACAATGACCTTCATGGGGTCAGTCCACAGGAACAGACCTGATCAATGTGAGTCCAGGGTCTTGGTGCTCAAGGATAGAGGCAATAGGTTACAAATGCAAAGAAGTATGAGAGTAAAAGTCCAGAGAACTGGGAAAAGGTCTGGATCTCACCAGAGAGGCTGTGGGTGAGGAGGAGCGAGTACACGACCGGTGAATGCAGGGAGTACTGACGGGAGCAAGAACATTTTTGGGACAGTGTGGCGAGAGGCCCTAAATGTGACTTTGGGGAGGAGAGAAATCCCTGAGGTTGAGCCCCTGGACAGAATTTAGAAAATAACAAAGGGAGGACCTGTGGCCTAGGACAACATTACCCATAACTTAGTATTAAAACTTGATTATAGTAATAATAATAGTTACAATAATAAGCTGCTAAAAATAAAACAAAATAAAAATAAAAAGAGTAAAAAAAAGGAAAAAAAACCTGACCATAGATAGCTACATTGGTATAAAAGAAAATCTGGTTTCATATTCAGGGGGAGATAGTGAGGTAAAAAAAAGCCACTCCTATCCCAAAGAGTAATGTCAAATGGTCACAAGCCCAAAAAGAGTTCTTGGAAGAACTTAAAAAGAACTTTAAAAATCAGAGAGATCTAGGAAAAAATAGGAAAAAATAAAAGCAATCCAAGAAAATTATGGAAAAAAGTTAACCAATTGAAAAAGAGATGCAAAATCTTAAGGAAGAAAATAACTCCTTGAAAAACAGAAGTGGGCAAGAGGAATTGAATGATATTATAAGACTCCCACCCCAAAATAATAAAACTAGAAAAAATAGAAGAGAATCTTAAACACATCATTAGTAAAACAACAGATCCAGAGAACAGATTGAGGAAAGACAATATAAGAATTGTCAGACTACCTGAAACTTACAGTTAAAAAAAGATTCTGGATACAATATTACAAGAAATTATTAAGGAAAATTGCCTTTCTAGAACAACAGAGTAAAGTAGAAATGGTAAAAAAAAAATCTATCCTTCACTATTTGAAAGAAGCCCCAGGAAGAAAACTTACAGAAATGTCATAGCCAAGTTTCAAAGCTCTTAGGTTAAGGGGAAAGTATTTCAAGCAACAAGAAAAAAATTTAAATACTGTGGAAATATAGTCTTCACAAGACCCAGAAGCTCCTACTCGAAAAGACTGTAGGTCTTGGAACAATATTCTTCTAAAGAGCAAAAGAGCTAGAGTTGCGTCCATAGCCTAGGAATTCAAATCTGGCCTCAGACATTGCATTTCTCAACCTCTCTCACTCACTCTCTCTGTGCCTCAGTTTCTTCATCTGTAAAATAAGGATAAAAATCACACCTACCTCCTAGAGTTATAAGGATGAAATGGGGTAACATGTAAAGTGATTCATAAGAATTAAATCACTACATAAATTCTAGATATTATTGTTATTAACTAAGTGAATGAACTTGGGCTATATCAGATTTTTAATATCTTAGCACTTTGGCTTCTCTAAGCATAAAATGGCATAATAATTCCTTCCACTTATAAGGCTCCTTTAGAGAATAACGTAGGAGAGATTAAAGGTCTCTAAAAGCAAAGTACATTGCCGATACAAAGTGCTAGTCAACAGGCTTCTGCTACAACAACCCTCTACAAGTTAATAAAGTTGGGCGAAGTTTATATAGGAAAGATGTCATGAATTCCTTGAGGATGAAACATCCATCTCATATTCTAGTCTACTAGAATCTAGTGGAAAGAACACTGGACTAAGAGTCAGGACACTTGAATTCAAGCCTTGGTTTTGCAGACAGGTGACCTGGGACAAGTCACTTCACTCACTGGGGTTTCTGTTTTCTTATTGAAAAAAAGACAAAGGGATCAGACTTGATGACTACTAAGATCCCTTCCAGTTCTAATATTCTGTTTCTGTAATTCTTCTCAGAACAATACTTTGCACATAGTAGGTGATATAATTTTTTAAAGAATTTTTGGGAAAGTGTCTGACACATTTATGGGAGAACTAAGCCATTCTTCAAAGGCCAGTTCACACGTGATATCTGCAGAATTCCCCAGAGAGAGTCAAACTTATGTTCAATTTTATTAAGCACCTGTTTTTATTAAGCATACATTTCAGGCACTGTGCTGGGTCCTGTGGACAATAACATGCAATTGAGGCAGTTGTTTTCAATGAATTTGGGTTCTACTGGGGGAGTATAAAGCTCATAAATAAGTAAGTACTGAGTATTTACAAAATAAATACAGTGGTTTGGATGGAGGTGGAACTAATGACTGATGAATCAGGAAAGGCTTCTTGAAGGAGATGGCACTTGAATGAAGTCTTGAAGGGATCTAGGGGCTCCAAGATATAGGGATGACAAGCAAGAGAACTCCAGGCATGGGGAACAGCCTCCTGTAATGCGAAGACATGAAAGTGGGAGATGTGTATGTCATGTATGATGAAGAGTAAGGGAGCCAGTTTGGCTGGAGTACAGAGTGTGTGATGGGAAATACATTTTACCACCCTGGAGCTAGATGGTGAAGGTCTTTTGATGGCAAACACAGGAGTCTGTACGTTATTTTAAAGGCAAGAGGAGTCACTAAAGCTTCTTAAACAAATGATCAACACGATCAGACTTGCACTTTAGGACTATACTTGACGGTTGAGTGGAGGATGGACTGGAAAGGGGAGGGATGAAATACAGGTAAACCAACTAACATTTTGAAATAGTGCAGCAAGAGTACCAGAGAGTCTGAACTGGAGTGAGGTGAGAGAAGGATGTAAGGGATGTTGAGGAGAGAGAACTTGGATGAATAAGGTAGTGTGATTGAATAGAAAGAACAATGGTTTAGTTGAAATCCTGCCTCCATCCCTTGGTTCCTTTGTGACCTAGGCAGTGAGGCTTGGCGATTGATTGGATATGGGAGTGAATGAGAGTAAAAAATCATGAATTATTCCTAGACTGTGAACCTGGGAGCCTGGAAGGGTGGTGGCATTCTTGATAAAAATGGGGAATTTACAAGGTAAGGTGAGTTTAGAGGGAAAGATCAGGAGCTCTGTTTTGGACTAGCTGATTTTGAGATAGCCATGGAACATTCAGGTGGAGATATCTAGCAGGCAGTACATCCCTTAGATGATAAAATAGTCACATCTAGGTCTCTAGGTGATTTTTAGTGACACAATTTTTTTATTTGTCCCTTCAGGTTACAGGATCTCTCTTAGAAGAGACAACTCAGAAGTGGTTTCAATACAAAGAAAAGTGTCTGATAGAGTTACAAAATCGACCGTCTGGTAAGGAAACTCGTTCTTTAATTGTACTCTTTGCCTGATTACCATGACAACTTGAGATCCCAACGACACTCCTTCTGGGTTCTTTTGAGTTCTATTTAGAACCCTTATACAGGCCTAAACTACTCTTGGATCATTTTAACATATGCTTCAATAATTTAATTGCTTTCAAAGACCTATTCTGCTCAACTAATGGTATGTTCCAGATTTTTTGGCTATACCTGAATGAAAAAAAGAGAGATAAAATCCAGGTTTTTTTTTTCTATGCTGACAACTGGCAACTCTTCTTACAGCTTCCTCCTCACAGTTCACCTTTGTTTAAAGAAGGGGAATAAGGGCCAGAGGCTGTCTGCATTCCTTCTTGGGAGCTGAGGAAAGGCAGCAGCTTCCAGATCAAGTGACATAATTTACACAAAGAGCTTCAAAGCACTATATAAATTTGAATCATTACTATTATCATTACTTCTCCAGTCTTCACTGAAGTATTGATGGCAACACTTGGCTCTTTTAAAAAAATTATGGAAGTATTTCCTCTTTGTATCGCCTTTTCTGAATATATCCCTTCCTGCTCCACTACCTTGTTTAGCATGGTCTCCTGTGTTGTCTCAGAGGTCTGGTTTTGCCTCTGTTGTCATCCTTGATCTTGCTTTGAACTACTTCTCTCTGTCTCTATCTCTGGGCTTTTTTCCCCCTTTAACTCCTTCCTTCTCTGGGGCTTTCCAGAGGGAAGGTGGCTGGGATAATTCACTCCTCTCAGGGTTCTAGGGCTGCAACTCTCAGCCTCCCTGGTGAGTAGTTCCACTGAAACTAGCCCATGAGCCTCTATTGGTGTATTTTCCTTAAACATATTGGCCAAGATGACTCCATCAACTGTTAATCAAATCATTGACTAAACAAAATGCAAAGCAAAAATAAGTTATATAACATTCTACCCATAAAACTGGGGGAACCCTCAATGCATTCAGTGTCCATGGGGAACAGTGGAGCCAACTGAAACGATCAGAGTAAGGAGGAAAAGGTGGAGGGATCAGCTCACAACTCAGGAACTTCAGAGAGCTCTAGCCTGACTTCCACGTGTACCTGAGGTCTCTTCTCTGCAGGGCAGAAAGAGACATCCTCACTTTTATGCAACTCAGAAATCTGTTCTTAGTACCCTTTTACTCTGCTTGATTCACAAATGGATTCTCATCTTGAAAAGCATCACTTCCATTTATAATGAGTAACAAAAATCTCATCTCTACTGAGTGAAACATAATTAGACAAAGTACATTTGTCCAATAATCATAAAAATACTGCAGTTCACTATTCCCCAGTTATTAATTCCAAAATTCTCTAGTCTTTCATATAGAAATGAACAGCTAGAACAAAAACCTTGGGGCAGGTTTTGTCTTGGATAAGCACATTAGGCCCTCATACTTGTAACAATGATTAAAAATGAAAGAGAAAAAGAAGTAGTTTTGCAAAAATCAGTCCCCAAACACATCAACCTCAATCTGGACATAGTTCAACATTCCATATCCCTCGTACCCAGCTCTGGAATGCGTCTTGTTGCATTTTCTTCACTCCTTTCTGCGGCCATTTTTAATCATTAAAATTACATTTGTATATGGGTTTATTCTCTTTATTTACACATTGCTGTAATTATTATGACTATTGTTTTCCTGGTCCTACTCACTTCTCTCTGAATTAGTTTACAAGGTCATAGGATCACAGAGAGTTGGAGCTCATCAGACATGACTCCCTAATTATTATTTTGGTTCAGTCACGTCCACCATGGACGTTGTCCATGGGATTTTTCTTGGCAAAGATACTGACGTAGTTTGCTGTTTCCTTTTCCAGAGTATCTCCATTTTACAGATGAGGAACTGAGGCAAACAGGGGTGAAATGACTTGCCTGGGGTCACACAGCTGGTAAGTGTCTGAGGCTGGATTTGAACTCAGATTTTCCTGACTCTAGTCCTGGTGCTCTATCAACTGCCCTTATATACAGGTAGGTAGACTGAGACCCAGAGAGATTAAGTGATTTGTCCAAGGTCACAAAGAAACCAAGGGATAGAGACAGGATTTCAATTAAAACCATTGTTCTTTTTACTCAACCACACTACCTCATAGAAGTCTTCCCTTGTTTATCTGAATTCTGGGTAATTTGTAATTTCTTACAGAACAATAAAATTCCATTACATTCATGTATAACATAATTTATTTAGCTATTCCTCTATCAATGAGCATCTACTTTCTTTACAATTCTTTGCTACTACAAAAAGTATCACTCTGAATATTTTGATCTTGGCATCTTTAAGGCCATGATGGGGGAGCTACGAAGTCACTGGAAAGACTTTGAGCACAGATCAGGTGGCAGACACAGTCATCCAACAACCAGGCTATGTGTAGAAACGCTCATAAGACACCAACAGCGAGTTACAAAACCACATGCTAAGTAGCCCTGCGATTTCGATGTGAATTGTTGGAAGGCCAAACCAGGAGAGATCTTGTGACGTATCCAAAAACACCACAACCTTCCAGGAGTGGGGGCGGGGGGAAGGAAATGCCCTATGCTCATGAACACTGAATTCTGAATATTGTAAAGAGCCCAAGATTTGGAGTCAGAGGACCTGAGTTTGAATCTCATCTCTATTACTTTCTGGAAATGTGACCAGAAATGAGTGGCAAATAACTTTCTCTCTTTGGTGTCGATTTCCTCATCTGTAAAAAGAGGGGGTTAGACAACGTGATCTCTAAACCCCACCATCCACTAATGGACCTCTCAATCTCAACATCTGAGGTAAAAAATAAAAAGACTTCCTCCCACAAAGACCCCTGTTTTATGGGTCAGCTTACCTGAATCTGCCCTGTTGTAGCCAATATAGATTCATACAGACATGAACTGTTGATCCAAGCCAGACTCCAATGCCATTCGCAAGGGCCGAGGACTAGAATTGGGGTGTTGCTGTAATTCCCCTTGTTTTTCTCGCTAGCAGATTGACTTCTAAGGCATGGAGTCAATAATACTGTGAGAAAGTGTTTGACCCAGAAGTTGTTTTGATCATGGAGGCCAACTGTCTACTATGTGGACACACAGTCTGTGGGAACAAAGCACCCTCTCTGTTGGATTCCCTGGAGGCTTTTCATGACACATACAGTGTAACAGGGCTAATGTTAATGTGATGTAGCAGGGAGAGTGGAGCATCCGAAGCTAGAGGACCAAGATTTGAATCCCAGAACTGCTGCTTATACTTTTGTAATCTTGGGCAAGTCACTTTCCTAGCTGGGGCTCAGGTTTTTCATTTGTAAAATGAGGGCTTAGATTAGATAATTCTTATGATCTCTTGTAGCTATAAAATCTTCTATGATCGTAACTTTCATTACCTGACTCCTTTCTACCTTTGCAATCTTCATACGTTTTACTCCTTTCCATGTACTCTGTATCTCCCAACTTTGAGCATTTTCATTGGCTGTCTCCCATGCCTGGAATAATCTCCCTCCTCATCTCTGCTTCATGTTTTTCTTTACTTCATTCAAGTCTCAGCTAAAGTCTCATCTTTGGCAAGATTCTCAGTACCTTTCCTCTGAGACAGTCCTCATTTTATCTTGTCTATGTCTTGTTTATACATAATTGTTTGATGCTATCTCTTCAATTAAATTGTGAGCTCCTTGAGAGTAGGGACTGGTTGTTTTTTTTTTCCTTTCTTTGTAACCTCAGCATTTAGCACAGTTCCTGGAACTGAGACATGCTAGTTGAGTGGCTGACAGATCTCAGGTCTAGCTTCTCAGTGTATGGCACTTTTATGTGCTATGTAGCTCAAACTCCTTTGCCTGACTTTAGGGGGACTCTATATTGACATCTCCTCACCCTTTCAGAATTACCTCAATATTATTCACAATTATGTGCTGTGAGCTCCTGCCAAATAAGATTACTCTTTTCCCTCTATGTGTGTGTCATAACCCTATTAGACATTACATTGTAAACCTCCTCTCATTCCAACTACTATGAACTATGTTATCAACATATCAGGCACTTAATTTGTTGAATTAAATTGAATCTAACAGACTAGGAGAGACCTTGTGTCTTATGCAGACCAAAGCCTCTGTCTACAGATGCAAAGAGAAGTAATGAAATGATGTCCCCAAACCCTCTTTCTAGAAATAGATGTATGATCATCCTAGGTCCTTTACCATTTTGTAAGTAAAGAACTTGCCAAACGTTACTCGAGGACTTCATTCAGGATGCTTCACAACATAACAATTTTCCAAGGAGGTTAAAAGTTGATTGCTTTCTGGTTAACTTACTAAGTGTAGAAATGTGCCTCAACTTATTTAGCCATCTATGCAGATCTAATTAAATGAGGGGATTGCCAGATTTCGACTTTATTGTTTATTATGTACATACTGGTTCATTATCTGTTTTCATCAGCTGTAACTGCAATTAGGGAGGTAAAGCAATGGAGCAGGAGTGAAAAGGAGGGCAGGAAATCAGTAGTTCCTGCCAATGTCACAAACTTTCTCTCACTCTGAGGTCGGTGGTGAGTAGTCATTAAAAGAAGAGAAAACCGAGACTTTGGGGTTTGTGCTTTTTTATGAACTGCTCCACTAAAATGCTGCTTGAAGATCTGGTTATCCTTGGGAGGAGGAAAAGAAAAAGAACCAGGCTAGACCTCTTCTTTGGAGAACAGTTCGTCTGCTCAAATATGGTGTTCTGGGGGACTTTCCCTATATGTCTTTCCACATGTCCTCATGAAGTCTCGATGTCCTGCTTACAGAAGGTATTAAATGATTGGAATACCAAAGGTTCTGTGCCACAAGCTTAGCACAACAGGTACAGCCTTGATGACACCTCCTGCGACCTTCTTTATTCTCTGGTATATGTCTTGGGGCTCTTCTTACAACCTTCCAAACAGTTGCAACATCTCCGCTTGTACTCACCAGGATGACTTGGCTGGGACAGAAAGGATTTTGCTGTTCAGTTACTAGAGTGTAAATTTCTTGTCTTGTCTTTATAAACCTTAAAATGCTATATAAACATGTCACAATTGTTATCTATCTTTTAATCTTCCCCAGTGGCTACCCATGCAGCAAATGCTTAATAAAGTTTGTTTAGGATCAACTAGGTGGGACAGTGGATAGAGCACGGGCCCTAGAGTCATGAGTACCTGAGTTCAAATCCAGCCTCAGACACTTGATACTTACTAGCTGTGTGACCCTGGGCAAGTCACTTAACCCTTTGAAAAAACAAAAGAAAAACAAAGTTTGTTTAATGAGTTCATTTGGGCCTCTCTCTTTTTTTTTTTTTTTTACAGGTGTGTATTGTAATGGGACATTTGACAGGTATGCCTGCTGGCCTCATTCACCTCCAGGAAATGTCTCTATTCCCTGTCCTTCATACTTACCTTGGTGGAACAAAGGTAACATGCTATGTTTTATCCATTTTCCAAAACCCTTCAAGGGACTGGTGCATCTTGGGTGGTTATAAAGTTTTAGGCAGAACAACATTAGAATGAGCTTCTAAAAATATTCTGGAAAGTTTTGAAGATATTTCAAATTTGATTTCAGGAAGGAAGTCAGACTATTGTGTGGCTGTATTGATTTAACTGTGGTATTTAGAAGAATGTTAGTGCTGATTTTAGAGACAGACTGTATAAAGGGGAAGACTCAAAGCCTATTTGTGTCGGAGAGTGAAGTGATGCTTTTTCTGGAGTCATTCTCAAGTGAATGCTAGTTAGAATCATCTCCTAAGAGACTGCTGAAATGACTCCAGATATGTAGAGATATAATAGAAACCCCAAGACACCCTTAACACAGCTTTACTGAATCAGGAGAGTCTGATGGTTCTAAGCCCTGTGTAGTCCTAAACACTCATGGCCTCCCCAGAAAAAAAAGGAAAAATAAATCTGTGAAATAAGCCAACCCTGTCTATTCCAGTGTCATTTTCTAGATTGGCCATTCCCTTTGACTATACTTGCACATACCTATCCACTAATCCAAAGTACAAATGACAGGATTACTTTAAGAGAACCCATATACAAAAAATACAAACATAGAAACCAGATAAATTGGAGTGATAGAACTTTCTAGCTGAAAGGACTTTAGAGTCCAGTCTACTCTAATCCCTTCATTTTCTAGAGGAAGAAATAGAAGCCTTGCTTATTATAGTTTTACATGTGGCACTGGGGGACAATCCCTCAACCCCTAGGCTGGGTCTTCACGAGAAGGCTACCCCAGATTAGCAGCATTCTATGGATCCACATTTGTTTACAGCCATAGTTCACAAATTCCTACCCATGTGTTTGCTTTTAATAGACAGAGAACTCAGTTCATCTGGAGAAAAGTGAAAATAATACTAACTCATAATAGCTAACATTTATATAGCATTAACTATGTGCCAGGCACTGTGTTAAGTGCCTTACAAATATTATCTCATTTTATCCTCACAAAAACCCTGGGAGATAAGTGTTATCATTATCCCTCTTTTATAGATGAAGACACAGAGGCAAACAGAGAGTAAGTGACTTGCCCAGGGTCACAGAGTTAGTAAGAGTCTAAGGCTACATTTGAACTCAGATCTTCCTGCATATTTAATGAAAAAATACAATAAGAAAAACAGCAATAAATATCTGCTCAAAAAATTTGGCATGTGCTGTTTTATTCACAAACATGCTTATCAGTATAAAAAGAGGAACACATATAGGGGATACATATGGTGGGGCACATAGATAGGGAATATATGTGGCAAGATACATGTATGTGGAGAAGATACGTAGAGAACAGGTATGATCAGAAGGTCACACATGTAAGGAGCGTGCATGGCGAGTCTTACACTTAAGGACTATGTATGGCTAAGGAGGAACTCTAGAGGGGGAACTCATGCCTCCTACACTGCAGAGTCATTGCCACATCCTGGTGGTGTCAATGTGCTGCTTCTGCTGGCTCTGTTCCCTGCTTGTCTTCACTAGGAGTGTTGTCTCTACTGGATTCTGCTCTGCTGGACACCACCAGGCACACAGCTGGAAAGATTCTCTATGCTTCCACCTTCTGGCTATAGCTGAAATACTTGGTTATTGCTCTATTTCTTCCCCATGAGAGGAATTTTGAAATTTCTTCACTGCAGGTCTCTGAAACACCACCTGTCCACCCTCCCCTCCACCAACTTCTCTTTTAAATAACTTTAAGGAAGAGAACAGCCCTTGCCTTGGTAGTAAGACTAGCAAAATCATACTTAGGGGCAAATATATCTCTCTGTTTTATTTTGTTTTCTTTTTAGGAGTGTGTTATCTCTTCCTTCCCAGTCTTAACTAAAAAATTTTTTACCTCTGACAGTAGATTCTTTTCTATCAGGACCCACATTCTTTAGAACACATAGCAAATTGATTGAATAATCGTGTGTATGATGAGGACTAACAAGAGAGATAAGTGAAGCAATGAAAGGAGGAATTTTTCTAATCTATTCAAAAAACATTTATTAAGCACCTGCTGTGTACAAGACACTATGCTAAGGAATGAAAAGTAAACAATTCTTTCCCCAAAAGAGCTCATTCTATGGGGACTAGGGGAGAGATACAAGTTGTACATAAATTTAAAAAAGTATTAAATAAATCAAGGAAGGAGAGAAAACCAACAACTTGTGGGATCAAGTAAGCCTACATGGAGGAGATGGTACCCAAGCCAGGCATTGAGGAAAGACAAAAATTCTGAAAGTAGGCTATGAATAGAAAAATGGCTTATACAAATGCATGAAGGATGGAGATAGAGGACCATAGCCTATATGCAAAGCTACTACCCTAGTTTTTCTGTAACCAAGATTTCCAAGCCTATTTCATATTACTTCCCATCATAAAATCAGGTTGTAGTCAAACCATGCTAAGAGCTGCCTGTACCCAGACCATGGCACCTTATTTCCTGCCTGCCTGCATTCCTGTATCATTTGCCTTTTCTCAGTTTCAGTTGCTCCATTTCTGAAGGAAGAAAACAAATATTTATTAAATTCCATCTCTATACCAGGCACTGTGCTAAGTGCTTTACAAATAAAATTTTATAACAACCTGGAAGGTAGACACTATTATAATCCTCATTTTACAGTTGAAGAAACTGAGGAAGAGGACAAACGACTTGCCTAGGGTCACATAGCTTGTAAGTATTTGAGGTCAGATTTGAATTCAGAGCTTCCTGACTGTAGGTCCAGCTTTCTATCCATTAAGCCACCTAACTGAGCCTAGAATGGGGATAATAATATTTGTAATGCTTTCCTTACAGTATTACTAGGAGGTAAAATCTTAAAGTTCTTAATGAGACAAGCCTAAAATTGCCATCCAGATTTTTTGTTGTTGTTGTCCAACTCTTTGTGACCCCATTTTGGGGTTTTCTTGGCAAAGATACTGGAGCAGTTTGCTGTTTCTTTCTTCTACTCATTTTATAGATGGGGAAACTGAGGCAAACAGTTAAGTGACTTGCCCAGGGTCATAGGGCTAGTCTTCCTGACTTAAGGCCTGACACTCTATCCATTGTGTCACCTACCTTCTCACTGTACAGAAACAAGTTATTATTAGTGTAGCCCCTTATCAGTAAGGGAGCTCATAAGATATACAGCTTTTCTCAGTTGGAAGGAGGGACTAAAGAATCATGCGTGGTACAAGCCGTAGAGGACATGGAAGCCACAAGGGATGGAGAAACCCAAGAACTTTTGAGTTCCACAGACAAAATAAAGGACAGGTGGGGGACTGATGATGGAAACATGCCAATAGCTAGCATACAAGGAAGAGGTACTGCTACCTCAAACTGAATAGATAATAGTCAATTAGACCCTTGTGTAGAACAATATCTTGCTTCAGGAGTGATCTTTCTGGACAGAATGTGCTGCCACACTGGCATTGGGTGAATTTATCCCCTCTCCACTTTCTCCTCTGCCAGTGAACTGCCATTGCTTATCCTTAAATTTTATTTATTTTCTGTCTCTACTTTTATGATGAGTTTTCTCTCCAGATAAACTTTTTCACTATATTCTGAGCAAGTGTTTGCTATAAATGAATGAACCATGCAGTGGGGAAAGACAAAAGATAACCTCTGGACAAATAACCCTAGACTGAAATGCAAGGCTATATTATATCTCTCTCCAAAATAGAGGCTTCATTAGTCCATGTCTTTCTCACCCAGAGGGGCAAACACATAAAGGTTTAGTGGGACTTGGTTTTTACTACTGAATTTAGAAGCTTTGGAAAATATGTGTGTGTATATACATATATGTGTGTGTGCTTGAATAAATATGTACATATATATATATAAACTGTGTGCATATGTGTGTATATGTATATATATACATATATACACATATATATGTATATATATACATATATATATATAAACATATGCCATTTAAGGATCAAAAGTAAACAGCAGATACTTTAATGAACCACTGAAAGGGAAATGAGAACCATTCTTTCCTGAGAGTTTCCATAACTCTGTTGGGGAATGGTGGTGGGGATTGAAAGCTTTGAAGCAAACATGAAGTTGTATGCATTTATTTTTTTTCTAAGGCTCTGTTTACTTTCAGAAAGCCCAGGAAGAGTATACAGACGTTGCTTGGCTGGGGGAACTTGGCAGACTCTGGAGAACTCTACAGATATTTGGCGGTATGACACAGAATGTTCTGAGAAGTACAGCCTCAAAGAAAATGTGAGCTCTGTTGATTTTAGTGGTAATAGCTCTGTCTCTTTACTGCTCTCCTGAATTATTAATACAGTTAGGTTATCCCTATCCCAGTGATGCAGGCATAGGCTCTATGCATGCCCATGAATGTAGGCTAGCATTAGTATTGCAATAAGCCATAAAACAGCCGTATGCACATGGAAATGTGGAGAAGTATAGGGTTTCCATCGTCACAGCCAATGTACGATTCACTAAATATATTCTAACATGGAAAGAAGGAATCAAAGTTTTCATAGAACAGTAAACTCTGTAATCTATCATTAATCTAGCAGAACTTTCAATTAATTATGCTGGGAATTGCAAAAAAAAAAGCAACATTTTGCTACTTTACTTTTTTTTAAAAAAATCTTTAATAGCAATGTTTTGACATTTCAATAAATGAGAGTTTAACTCCCTAAAAGTAGTTTTTTTGTGTGTATCATTTAAAGTCCCTGGACATAATGTTCTCATTTGTGTAAGCCTTGCTTCAAAAGCCTCTCTATAGAAACTGTTGCTACTTTTTTTAAAAAGGAGGAAAACCAGGAGTTAAAATTACAACCATCAATCTGTGAGATTCTTCTTAGGTAGTTGAGTGTTCAAGTTTATCTTGGATCTGTGAGGAGTTTGTAGACAAGACAGAGATAAAGAAGATGAAGAAAAACTTCTTTCTTACTAAATCTGTCTTGAATATTATTTTATGAGGCAACATTATAAAATGATTTTTATGAGGATAGCATTATGAGTTATTGCTTGAACAAAGCTGAAGAGATTGATTTTTCCTGTCATGGCAGGAGAAAAGCTGGAGGAGATAAAGACAAAGATAAAAAAAGGGGAATAATTGTCTTTCTTTATGAAACTATTGTAGCCTTCTTCTTGTGAATAGGATGAAGTGGATTCTAGTGAATTGGATTTATTTGTTAGAATAAGTGAACTAGTGTAGGACTGTATTCTCAGAAGTGAACTCACCTACATTTAGACATGGTTTACTCGGGACTATGATCTTTCTCATTGCTTAAATTATGAATAATTCTCTGTGTTTTAGTATGGATTTTATTATTGATACACTGTCTATTCAGGAACTAATATATTTAATCATTTTGTCTGATTGACTATAAAAGGAATTGACTATAAAAAGAAATGTGAATAACTCTCATTGAGAAAATTAAATAATATTTGATAAACATGGATGGGGGCACTGAGCCTAATTGGTTCATTGAAAGATATATTGAAATTGTATTGATGAGGAAACATACAAAAACAATCCTGGATTTCCTTAGAGATCTGGATGGTAAAATTAAATATGGGAACAAGTCAAGTAGCAGGCTGAAAAGTCATCTATAAATGAGTCTGGGAAACCCTAGACCACATGTGGGCCTGCTATATGACAGTGGTAGAGCTGTTCTCCTATAGCCTCTTACATTTAAAAAACAAGTGAGTTGGACTAGATGATCTCCACGGTTCCTTTCTGGCTCTAATATTCTACATGAGTCTGTAAAACAAGTTGGCAGACATTATGTTTTTAAAGCCAGGGAGTAAAGAAGTACTTTTCCTTCATCACCTTCTTCCTTTCCCCTTCCATGTAGCTTTCTGAGTTTAAGGAAGAATTAAAGCAGTTAAAAAAGCCAAAAAACTCTGACATTTGCCAAATAGAAGATTGAAATTTTTCAAAGAATAATTTATAAAAGAATATAGACAGTGGTTCTGAGTTTATACCTTCAAATTCCTTGAAACCCCTGAAATATAATTATTTGAGTTTAAAGACTAAAATTCTTTTTAAACTTTCTTACTAGCTCCTCATCTATTTGGAGCTGTAATTTTTTCCATACATGTTCTTCCCTTCCTCAGGAACTCTGATAAAGAGAGCAAAGTAAAATGTCAAATGATTACATTCACCTATTTCTTTGCAGCTATTAGATGGTATCAGCCCTAAGCAGAGAGTCTTGCTATTCATTGTTCTGTTTTGTTTTGCTATGAGTTAGCTTTGGTTGAAGGCCAGAGTTTATTTCCCACCCCCAGCCCCAGCCCCCAAACTTCTACCTCTATTTTGCCATCTTTGGATATGTTCCCTTCCATCCTTTTTTTACATGCCCTTAAAAAATCTGAGCTTGTATTTGAATGTGGTATTTTCTTATTTAGCTATTCAAAGTTTTCTTCTCAGAATTTCGTTGCTTACCCTGTCCCTTCCATTGTGAGCTACACTCCATTTCTTTGGCTATGGGATCATAGGTGTATTTTCTGTTACACTTTTATTGTTTCTTACGAACAAAATATACACTTTGATTTCTATGCTTTGGTAATGAATCCCATCTCAATGTTGCAGTGATTACATAGTAATTTTATAATATAAACCAATAGAAGTAGGTTGCAACAGATATGAATCTTAGGAAGTCTTAGGAGTCTCAAGAAGCTGTCACATCTAAAAATTTTCGAGGAAAATAAAAAACCTGCTGCTATGTCTTGTTTGGTCTACCCTCAGCCACCACTGTCCTTGTTGGAAGGAATCATCATTCACCATTTCACATTTCTTCCTCCTAGGAGCACTATCATAAGTCTCCTCACTTTTAGTGTATGTGAATTTTCTTTAGTATTTGGGGAAACATAGGATTCTACTCCAGAGTGTCCAGAATGCATGGAAACAGCTTTAGATCTAGTGTGCATCTCCAAAGATACATGATGTCTTTTTTTACACTATCGTGTTGTGTTCTTCCGTCTATGGCTATTGTGTTTCCTCCTCCCAAGGAATTTGACCATGAATAAGTATCAGTTCCCTAGGAACTCTAGGACTCTATCTTTTCAAATTTAGACCTATGCCTTGGGGAAGAGGACACACAGACTTTAAATGGGGGAAAATTCCATTCATCAATTAACATTGATCTTCCTTGTCTTTATCTTCACACACAGGCTGAACACCACACACTGCTTTCAACTTTACAGATAATGTATACCCTGGGATATTCCCTCTCACTCATTTCCCTCTTCTTGGCTCTCATAATTCTCTTGTGTCTAAGGTGAGTGAGACTTCTTACTACAAGCTTTTTAGGAGCATAACTAAATTACATATATGTTTGTCTTCTTTTGTTATCTTATTATTTGGAGTTGTCTGGCTGACTTCAAAGAAACTCTCTAGAAAGGAACAACTCTATTGCAAAATTCACAGTAAACTTTGGGATTCAAGTCAACAAGTATTTATTAAGTGCTAACTATGTGCCAGGCACTGTGCTAAATGTTAGGAATGTAAACAGTCCCTTCATGGAAAGAGATTACATTCCACTGGGAGAAGACAACATATAAAAGGAATCTTAAAAGCAGCAAAGGTAGGGTATGTGTGTGGGGAGAGGGATGGAGAGATGGAGGTAGGGTTTGCGTGGAGGGAAGGGGGATGGAGAGATAGTATTAACATAGGGGCATGTTGAAGGAAGACATCTGGAGAGTTAGGAATGGAGTCTGGAGAAGAATGAAGGAACAAATATGACTGGCCTGGGCCCTTCTTTAAAATGGAGGTACTGGGAAGAACTGACCAATCAGACAAAAGAGCTGCAGGGACAAAAGAATTTCCAGGTCCAAGGGTGTAAAAAGATCTTTCAGGGTGAGAATGCTACTGAGGCATGGTGAAGAAAGAGGTACAGAGAGTCAGGATTAGAGACCAGAGACAAATGGAAGAGTGGGGATTGGTAGTGGAATTCTTTGTATAAATTATTCAGTGGTCTTAATAATAAACAGCAGACCCACAGAGTGGGAACTGACTCTCCAAGTTACCTGGATAGGGCCCTTGTTTAGTCTCAATCAGTAATGACATGAAGCATGGTACAGTAGAAAGAGCATTGGACTGGAAATCAAAGGACATGTTCTAGAGGACAAGGTTTTGTTTCTTGCCTCATTCACTGGTTGAGTGACCTTGGGCAAATCATTTCCCTTTCTGGGCCTCTTTATTCCTCTATAAAATGAAGATGCTGGACTAGATGGTCTCTAAGGTTCTTTCTAGCTTCAAATACTGTGATCCTGTAATATAATGTCCCATCCAGCTTTATGTTACATAATTATTGGAAGCAATGCATTCTAGAGCAACTTAACTTGCACTGGATTTGAAGCTCTCCAGAAAAGAGAGACTCTGTAGGCAACCTACCTGAGGGTGATTTCCTTTGCCTTTTGTAACCCTATATCTACTCCCATGCTGCCTTTCAGTCCTTGATATTTACCAGGATTTAATTGGGCCTAAAGTCTCCTTGGGAGGAAGAGGAAAAAAAAGAAAAAAAACCTACATAATGACTTTATGATGTTAGGAATAGCTAGTTTTACATAATAGATTTGCAGCTTTACATACTATCATTTTTTTCTATTCTACTATGTTATGGAAATGTTCGTTTTATTTCTTAAGTTCAGAATAAAATAAATAAAAGAAAAAAGAGAAAAAGAAAGTCTCCCTGGGGGGCTTGCTCTGAATATTGCGTGGTCTAGCCAGTGACCTCTCCTTTCTTCCTATCACAAACTTCCCAGGAGGTAACCAGAATCTCCAGGCCCTACAACTAAATGTCACTGAAGAGATCTCCCTCCACCTTCTTTAGGTTCACACAAATGTTCTATATCCATCGCAGGCCAAAACCTCAACATGTAGGTGCTTCTGTTGGACCCTAGAGTAGGTTCTGCTTCATAATAACAGAAATTTTTATGCCATGTAGTAGTTTGGAAAGTTCTGTCTACTACTGAAACCCTGGTCCTACTAGTCTTTCTCACTGGCTTACCAAAATATATAGACCTGAATGATGGGAAAATAGCCTTTCCTCAACCTAACTTTTAGCCAGTCAAACCTTTTAAAAATATATACATATCTATTTATTACATATGCTTATATATTTATATAATGTATATATTTAATTACACACATTATATATGCGTATGTATTATAAATATATATACATATATTATACATTCACACATCATTTCTCTGATAGAATATATAAGTTCCTTGAGACCAGGGACCCTTTCTTGGTATTTCCAGCACCTAAAATAATGTACAGCACATGGTAAGTGCTTAATATATCCATGTTGGTTGAATACTTAGGAGATTCAACATCATAGATGAGAATATCTCTGGGAGGAACTGGGTCATTATTGTATCCTTTCTGTTTTCTCCATTAGAAGAGTTCACTGCACTCGTAACTATATCCACATGAATTTGTTTGGTTCCTTCATGCTTCGAGCTCTGGCTATATTGGTGAAGGACATCATCGTACACAATTCCTACTCAAAAAGGCCAGATGATGAAAATGGATGGATGTCCTACCTGTCAGAGGTAATTTACATCATTACCATCCTCAAAAACAGACATTTATTAAGTGTCTATTTTATGCAAGTCCCTCAAGCTAGGTCCTATGAGGGATAGAAAGTACCCCTGCCATCAAGGAGTTTGCAGTCTAGTATGTATGCCAAAAGATTTATGATGAAGTACTAACTATGTAATATGGATGATTCCTTAGAGGAGGCAACAGTCTTAGAAAGTCATACCTGGAAGGGAGTAGAGGGAACTTTCAGCATAATCCTATGATTTTGTAGGTGTGAAATTGAGTCTTTTAGAGTTTAAGTGACTGCAGCAAGTTACACAATCGGTAACCTGCAGAGTCAATAATCAAAGAGCAGCTCTTCTGACTCCCAAGTTCAGCTGTTTTGTTCCTCCTCAGCCCCTATCCCCCGATTATGTCATGACTGTTAGACTATGGAAGGTTGTAGTTATCTGGGAAGACCCCACAGAAAATATGGGATCTGAGCAGGATCTTCGGTAGAGAGTCAGATGTAGACATAGTAGGATGTAGGAGGAGGGAAAAGGTTTTCTAGGCAGAAGAGTGTCAGCAAGATCGTAGAGCAAGGAATGTTCATGGCATTTATAAGTTATCATTTGTCTAGGGTAATGTGAATTAAGGTTGAAGATTTTGATTAGGACCACATTATAAAGTGCTTGGTATGCTAAAAGTTTCAAAAAACAAAAGTCAAAAAACAAAAGTGAAATACTGCTCTTCTGCTCTAAAGAATCAATTCTTCTTTCCCCTCTCCCATTGCTCATGGGACTAAGTTCTGGTCATAAAAACATTGATTTGAGAAAGGTTATTATTTTTCTGTTATATTAATAATTAATTATTAAATTAGGATTAAGAGTTTTCCTTTTCTATTTAGTCATTCAGGGACCAGCCCCTGTAGGTCATTCAGCCAGTCTCAGAAAGACGAGGCTGAAAGATGAGATTGCCCTAAACCTTGGGGTACTGAAACCATGGGGGAACTGAATGTAGTCTAGGTGAATTCCAGCCCCAAAGCACCATCTATGCCTTTGCACTCCTCCATTGGAATCTAGGGTAACCCAGCTCATGAAGGAGAAAACCAACCACAGTGGTCTGGATAGAGATGGATTCCTTTGTCCAGATTGCTGGAGGCAATTGAATCTCATGATTAAGCCATGTTCCCAGCTGATGGAGTCCAAGACTTTTAGCTCACCTCATTAACTCCCTCACTCATTGTTCACCAATCAGGGTTGATTTTTACCTCTCAGGGGCACCCTCTTTTCTTTTTCTTTTTTTTTTTTTTTGCTTTTTCTTTTTGGCAGGGCAATTGGGGTTAAGTAACTTGCCCAAGGTCACACAGCTAGTACATATGTCAAGTGTCTGAGGCCGGATTTGAACTCAGGTCCTCCTGACTCCAGGGCCAGTGCTCTACTCACTGCGCCACTTAGCTGCCCCGCACCCTCTTTTCTAAAAGCACTTAACCATTCAGTGATATCTGTGTTGGTTCTTTGGTTGTTGAGAGAGACCAATAATTATCACTATATTGATTATTAGTTAGTGTAATTAATAAGTTGGTTATTAATTACTCAGAAACTGTCTCTCTGGATTTTTCATTCATCACAGCTTCTTTTTTCAAGGTAGATAAATTACACACACACACACACATATTAATTGAGTGTGTGTGTGTGTGTGTATGTGTGTAGAGAAATAGATGGTTTGGAGGCAGAGAGAAATAAGCTCCTACAATCACAGAATTCAAAGTAGAAAGGGACCTTAGAGATAGTTTTTCTTGTTTTTTCTGAGTAGGGCACTAGTACAGAGAGGTTGGGTGCCTTGTTCAAGGTCACAACAGTAGTAGGTAACAGAGTGGGGTTGAAACCCTGGTTATCTTCATGCCACGTGAACACATTGCCAGAGCTCTCTCTGGCACCAAGATAAAAACCAGCATCTTTCTTCTTTCCTCTTCTAGTCTTCATCCATGTGTCGGACTGCACAAGTTCTTCTTCACTACTTTGTTGGAGCCAATTACTCATGGCTTTTAGTTGAAGGCATTTATCTTCACACGCTGCTGGGACCTTTGGTACTTTCCCAGAAACGCCTCTTGCCCAGATATATCTTGGTAGGCTGGGGTAAGTAAACCATGTGTTCGGATTTCTGCCGCTGAGGCTCAGGAGAGCAAGATAAGAAAAGGTCCACTGACTTAGGATACAGTGAGAGAAAACACCACAGACAAGAATGAAATTGGTTAAAAAAATTCTGAATACCTAATATTTATTAAGTGGTCAGTAAGGACAGGTTCAGAAATTAATTTTTTCCCTAGAAAGACTTCAGGACTTTTTGTAAAAGGACTCCAGTATTAGCCTGATCAAAGAGATGTAGACTGTTATCCAACCTCAATCTCTCCCTGCATTTTCCCTTTATTTTGAAGGGGTAAGAGGGCATCTATCTACCTCTCCTTTGCTCAAGTGCTGAGTTGTAACATACTTGTCATGTGACTAAGAACAATTTCTGCAAAGAGTTGTAGAATATTAGAGCTAGAAAGTGGCCATAGAGGTTCAAACTTTTATCCATGTCATCCTCTGTAGGGAGTTATCCAGCCTCTGCTGAAAGATATCCAGAGACAAATAGCTTATTAGATCAGGAGCCATCCTATTCCATCACTGGAAAACTCTAATTGTACAAAGATGGGGGTGAGGGGGAGGGTCTTGCAGGCCCCAGGCATTTCTCATGTTCTGAGCTAATGTTGTTGGCCCTGGCTGGCTGAAGTGGAAGGCAATGGATTTGATCTTAATTCTCCTAAAATCCCTTCTGGGTTTTCTCCCCAGCATTTCCTGTTTTGTATGTTGTCCCTTGGTGGATTACTCGAGCAAAGCTGGAGAACACAGGGTATGTATGTAGCTAATAAGTAAATTGCACAATCTAATGCTGGTAATTGAGTCACTTACCATACTTCTTTATGTGTCAAAAATTACCTGGCTGCTTGCCCCTCGTTGACCTATGCTAGACAGGCAAGCCTGCTGTGTTTAAACCTGGGCTTCAGGGCTACTCATACTCTGATACCCTTTAACAATGTATTTAAATACTTTATTTTTCCCCAAAACAAGTTTTAACATTCATTTTTTTAAAAACTTGGGCTCAGCCCAAGGGCTGTGCATACCCTTTGACCCAGCAATACCACTTCTAGTTCTGTATCCCAAATAGATAATAAAAATGGGAGAAGGACCCACATGTACAAAAATATTTATAATAGCTCTTTTTGTGGTAGTCAAGAATTGGAAATTGAGGGGATACTCATTAATTGGGGAATGGCTTAATAAGTTGAGGTATACAAATATAATGGGGTACTATTGGTACATGAGAAATGATGAGCAGGTGGACTTCAGAAAAACCTGGAAAGACTTACATGAACTGATGATGAGTGAAGTGAACAGAACCAGGGGAACATTGTATACAGTAACAGCCACAGTATGCAATGACTAACTTTGACAGACTTAACTCTTCTCAGCAATGCAAGGATCTAAGACAATTCCAAAAGACTCATGATGGAAAAAGCTATCCACATCCAGGGAAAGAACTACGCAGTCTGAATGCAGATTGAAGCATACTATTTTCTTTTTTTTGTTTCATCTTTCTTATGGTTTTTAATATGATCATACATGTATAGCTTATATCAGATTGCATGCCATCCTGGAGAGGGGGTGTAGAGGGAGGGGAAGAAAATTTAGAGCTCATCTTATAGAAGTGAATGTTGAAAACTAAAAACAAATAAAATGAAAAATTTTAAAAAATTTAAAAACTCACCAGTAAAAAATCAGAAAAAAAAAACAAAAAACCCCTTGAGTTCCAAATTCCTTCCTCCTCTCTCATTGAGAAGGCAAGCAATTTGATATAGGTTATATATATATATATATATATATATATATATATATATATGCAAAACATTTCCATATTAGTCTGTTGTGAAAGAAAACATAAAAAAGCCAACCCAAGAAAAATAAAGAAAATAAAAAAGTATGTTTGGATATGTACTCCATCAGCTCTTTTTCTAGAGATGGATAGCATTTTTTTTTAATCATAAATCCTTTGGAATTGTCTTGGATCATTGTATTGCTAAGGCTAAGTCATTCACAGTTGATCATCCTTCAATATTGCTATTACTGTGTACAAAGTTCTCCTGGTTCTGCTCATTTCACTTTGCATCAGTTCATGTAAGTCTTTCTAGTCTTTTTCTGAGAGCATCCTGCTTGACATTTCTTGTAGCATAATAGTATTCCATCACAATCATATATCACAATTTGTATAGCTATTCCCCAATTGATGGACATCTCCTCAATTTCCAATTCTTTGTCACCACAAAAAGAGCTGCTATAAATATTTTTGTACATATAGGCCCTTTTCCTTTTCATTTTTTTATCTCTTTGGGATACAGACCTGGGTCAAAGTGCTGGGTCACAGGGTATACATGGTTTTATAACCCTTTGGGCATAACTCCAAATTGCATTTCAGAATGGTTGAATTAGTTCACAGCTCCACCAACAGTGCCTTAGTTTATCAATTTCCCCACCTCCCCTCCAAAATCTGTCATTTTCCTTTTCTGTCATATTAGCCAATTTGATAGTTCTGTAGTGGTACCCCAGAATTGTTTTAATTTGCATTTCTCTAATCAATAGTGATTTAGAGCACTTTTTCATTTGACTATAAATAAATTTGATTACTTTGTCTGAATACTGCCTGTTCATATCCTTTGAACATTTATCAATTGGGGAATGGCTCTTATTTTTATAAATTTGACTCAGTTCACTATATATTTGAGAAATGAGGCCTTTGTTAAAAAAAACTTGTAAATTTTCTTTCACAGTTATGGTTAGTAACTATATCCCTCCATCCTATTTGCCCTCTGTTTATCCTACTCTCTCTCCATTAAGTCTCTCCTCAAAAGTGTTTTGCTTCTTACTACTGCCTTCCTAATCTGTCCTCCCTTCTATCAGCTCCCCCACTCCCTTTTCTTAATCTCTTTCCATCCTACTTTCCCGTACAATAATATAGATTTCTATACCCATCTGAGTGTATGAGAGTAAGTTTCAAGTGCTTCCATCCACCTCCTCCATTTTCCCCTCCATTGTAAAAGCTCTTTCACACCTCTTTTATGTAGGATAATTTATCCCATTCTAACTCTCCTTTCCCCTTCTCTCAGTTAATTCCTCTTTCTTACCCCTTAATTTAATTTTTTTTAGATATTATCATATTCAACTTACGCCCGAGTCTTCTGCCTATATTTATTCCTTCTAACTGCCCTAATAATTAGAAAGTTCTTAGGAGTTACAAGTATCATCTTCGCATGTAGGGATGTAAACATTTAATCTTTTAAAATTTCTTATTTCTCTTTCCTGTTTACCTTTTTATGTTTCTCTTGAGTCTTATATTTGCAAGTTAAATTTTCTCTTCAGCTCTGATCTTTTCATCAGGAATGTTTGAAAGTCTTCTACTTCATTGAATATCCATTTTTATCCTGAAGGGTTATGTTCAGTTTTGCTGGGTAGCTGATTCTTGATTGTAATCCTAGCTTCTTTGCCCTCTGGAATATCGTATTCCAAGCCCTCTGATACTTTAATGTAAAAGCTGCTAAATCTTGTGTTACCCTGACTGTGACTCCATGATATTTGAATTATTTCTTTCTCACTGTTGGCAATATTTTCTCCTTAACCGGGGAGCTCTAGAATTTGGCTATACTATTCCTGGGAGTTTTCCTTTGGGGATTTCTTTCAGGAGGTGATTGGTGGATTTAATCTATTTTCCAAGTCAGGTATTTTTCCAATGAGATATTTCACATTGTCATCTTTTTTTCATTCTTTTTTTTTCTTTCTTTCAAAAATTGGCATGTATAAGTGATTTCTGGACCTTTTTGGTCTCAGGACCAAAGCGGTGGATAGAATGCTAGACCTGGAATCAGGATGACCTGAGTTCAAATCCAGTTTCAAACACTTACGAGCTATATGACTCTGGAAAATCAATAAACTTCTGTTTGCCTTGGTTTCCTCAACTGTAAAATGGGGATAATAACAGCACCTATTTCTCAGAGTTTTTGTGAGGATCACATAAGAAAATATTTGTAAAATGTTTAGCACAAGGCCTGGCACATGCAGGCACTTAATAAATGCTTATTTTCTTCTTTCCTTCCTTCCTATTTGTATTTAACATATTAGAAATTAAAATGTTAGTAATATTATAAAAACAGTTTTGACCTTGCAGATCCTCCTAAAAGATCTCAGCAACCCCAAGAGGTCCCTGGACCACAGTTTTAGAACTGCTGGAACATACTATAGAAAGAACAACAGAACACCAGAACTAGAAGGTACCATAGAGATAGAATCTCATTTTATTGAGGAAACAATAGGCTTAGGTTAGTTCTTTCTCAGGATGGAGATGTTAAACCTTAACTTCCTTAACAGTGGCCTTCAGTTTTGTTTTTTTCTCCTCTGTTCCCATGGCCACTGCTCTTGTCTCAGCCCTCCTAACTTCATACCCACACTACTACAAAAACTTCTAAAATGGTCTTCCTGTCTCCAGGCTCTTTGTCTCCTAATCCACCATGTTCTCTATTGCAAATTCCTCATTGCCTACACTATAACATCCAAACTTCTCTGACTTTGAAGGTCCTTCAAAATCTGACCCTGCACCATTTACTTTAAACCTTATCTCCTGCCTCCTTTTTACTGTCTTATGAACATGTTATACTGTTCACTGCCTCAGACCATATTTTTTCCTTCATATGGAATGCCTTCTTTTATTTGTAGCTTCATAAGTTCATAGATTTAGACTTGAAAGAGGACTCAGACAATGTTTTACACTTTGCAGATGAGAAAACTAATATTTAGAGGGTTAAATTACTTGCCTAAGATCACACAGTTTAAAAAAATGTCAAGGCAAAGTCAAAAGCTCTACCTGATATTCAGAGAAGTATCATAGCTTAGTGAATGGAGTGTGAGACTTGGGGTCAGGAATACCTGGGTACTAATCCTACCTCTAACACTCATCTGTAATAATACCTGTAGTGATTCTGTAACCTGCCCTGCTATAGCCCTATTCATTTCTTCCTTCCTCCTACCACTTTTCCATCTCTTTCTCATGCACTGAGAATCAATTCAATATCATCTTTGCTAATGTGATGGGTATAACAAGCCTAATTACTCTATGACTTCCCTCAGAACTCCTGTGATTCTGAACTATAGGCTGAAGCTCCCTTCCCTTTTCCCTCTTACCTATCCAGGTATAGTAGCAATTAGGTTTGAAGATCTTTCCCATGTATTAATAGGCCATGTGACCTGCTTACAGCACAAAAAGTCTAAGTTACATATGGTGGGAGGAGCTTCCTGACAGGAAATGGAAGTTATGTCACAGGAAATGCTGAGAGAGAGAGAAAGATGTTATGGTTACTGATGGCTGGTAATGGCTGCCCTTGTGATTGTTAGAACTGAACAGGCTGACTTAGCTGTACTCTGAGTCTGTTTTGGGGAAGACCCCAGCAGTGAGTCAGAGAGATTTTGGGATGGCAAGTCTCCAGTCTGTTATATGGTGTTTTAAGTTCCTTGCTATTATGATAAAGTGGTCTGACTGGCTGTGGGAGCAGAAGTATGGGATATAATTTTCTGGTGTCTGAATAAATGTTATACTTCTTTTACCTTCTTACTGGAGAGTCTCTCATAATTTGTGATACAGAACTACATAGGCATATTCATGATTATCGTTGGTGTTGTGTTTATTGCCTTACTGGTACACCATGTCAGCCTCTTGCCCCTACTCCAACCCTTTGGGTCTCTATTTCATTCTTCTTTTCCTTTCTATTTTATTCTGTGGACCCCATGTTCTATTTTTCACTAGCTTCCCATTATTTTTTACCTGTGCCTTCCCTCCAGAAATGACTTTGTAGGTATTACTTAATTGTTTTCTGGATTTTTTTTGAGGGGGGAAGGCAGGGCAATTGGGGTTAAGTGACTTGCCCAAGGTCACACAGCTAGTAAGTGTGTCAAGTGTCTGAGGCTGGATTTGAACTCAGGTCATCCTGACTTCAGGGCTGGTGCTCTACTCACTGCGCCACCTAGATGCCCCTATTTTATATTTACTTATATGTGTATATAAAAAAATAGAAAGTAAGCTCCTTGAGAGGAGGAGCTGTTTCAAATTTGTCTTTATATCCCTGGCAACTTATAATAGGCTCTTAATAAATGCTGTTGAATCAAATCACTCTCTCTTTCTCCTATTGTAAGCTCCTTAGGAGCAGTAACTGTGACATTTTAAATTTTCCTATTGCTGGTAGGCCTTATAAATAGTAGGCACATAATAAATGCTTTCAGAATTGAAATAACTTTACTAAATTGAACATAGCATAAAAATATAAGGAAGCACCATAATTCTCATCCTCATTTTCTTAAAAGACCTCCATGCTGCATCCCTATTCCCACTTTACCACTTTGGCCAGGCTGTGAGGATGCCTTTCCTGGATCTATAGCCAATTTTACTGCAACACAGGCAGTACCTTACATTGGACAACTCCTAGACTGCCATCCGTGTCCCATCTCCTCCACATATTTGCCTGTGTTAGTAAAATATAGGAACCTTCCTCAAAACTAGACAATGTCTTCCCCCAACATTTTATGCTTTGCTTTGTACAGTTGATTGTGGGAAATAGCAGACTCTGTAATGAGGTATCTAGGAGACATAGGATTTTTTTCTTTTGGTATCTTAGCCATTTCTAAATCTACCCTTTTGCATGCTATTTCTTCATAGGTGCTGGGGGACAAACAAAAATATGAAAATCTGGTGGATCATCAGAGGACCAATACTACTTTCAATTACAGTAAGGACCATATTCTCTTCTCTGTCCAGTAACTTTATTTTATTAATCGTCTGGCTCAGAATGTTCAGTGCCTCTTGAGGGGCTGAGCATGGATAGAATCTGTTGGAAATTGGTGGCCATAATGAATTCAGGTTGGATGTGATTTCTCTTATCCCCCAAGAGAAAATGCCAGAGAAGGTAGAAGTTATGGGAAGAGGGTTAAACTCCATTAAAGTCTGGAAAGGTCATTCAAAATCACTTTCTGACAAATCCTGTGGACAGAGGAAAAAGTTAACAAAAGAGTGGGAGTATGAAAAAGTCCAATATATAAAGGATAGAGCCTACTTGTGTGTAGGAGAATTTTCTTTTCATCGCTACTTTCTCTAAAGCAGGTCTATGTATAGATTTCAAGGACTCCATGAATTTTGGGGAAAAAATGATATCTTTATTTTCACTAATCTTTGATTTTATTTTAAGCATTTAAAAACATTATTCTGAGAAGGGGTCCATGGGTTTCACCAGACTTCCAAAGGGCTTATGAGACAAACAAGGTTAAGAAACTGCTAAAGATTGTATAGTATTTAAGTTTTCATTGTTTTACTTACTTTTTTTGAGAAACTCATTTTTATGAAAATAACAGTATCGTATTCCAAAGGAAGACCAATGATCAAGGAAGCACTATTGTGGAACCTAGTTTAGGGAAACAGAGTTTTGAAGTAGAAACTCTACAGAATGGTAGTGTTGATGTGATTACTGTATTTGGAAGTAGAGTTGGAAAGTGGGGCAGCAGCATGGCATGAAAATGGCCAGGAAATGACATCATGGTTCTGTGTCTGGGCAAGATCAGGTGAATTCTCATAAATCAGAAGAAGCCCAGAGTCCAATAAAATGGGTTAGAGGGTGCTAAGAATCACTTAAGTTTTAGATAGTCTATAAATAATAGCTGAATTGTTGGTACTCTACATGTGAAATCCTTGTCCAAAGACCAAGCTGACTTCCTTCTGGAGAAACTAAATAATACCAATGATGCCATTCTCATGACAAATAAAGTCAGAGGTAAAGAAGTTGAAAATAAATGGAACTATGTCTCATAAGATCTCCTTGGAGAAGCAACTAAAGGAATTGGTATCTGGGTTTCTGGTGGTGCATGCTTACAATCTCTTCTGCTGAAAGAACTGAAACTGGTGGATTGCTTGACCCAGCCTCAAAAAAAAGAGCTGGTGGAGCCATCGAGTCCAAAGCATCATTTTATGAGACATTGAGATTCTCATGATGAGCAAATGTGAAAATATCACCATGAAGATAACTATAGCTCATGGTCCATTACCTGTGGCGGGGAATGAGGAAGTAAAGAAATTCTGTAAATGATTTGACAAAGCCTTTCAAATTAAATTATATGAACACGTTTATTAATAAGTAATAATTTCAATGCAAAGCTGGGCATTGGGGGGAATGGTTAAAACTTATTGAGAAATATGGCTGAGGACCAAGAAACAGCAGATGCCAAAAGCCTCATGCTCATGCTTATGCATACTTTCTTAGAGAAAAACATGGGACTTGAAGTCACGAGAAACACAGTATCAAAGATAGGATCTGAATCCTTACTCTGACACCATCTGGGTGACTTTTATTTAGCCTTTCTAAACCTCAGATTCTACACTTGTGAAACAGGAGTAATAATACCTATAATGCTTGCCTCACAGCATTGTGAATATCAAATGAATTAGTATATTGAAAGTGTTTTGCAAATCTTGAAGTACTTTATAAATGTCTGCTATTACTTAAGAGGAGGACCCAAAGTTGTCAAGCACCAACATCACAAAAACAAAGTATATCTAGGAATAGAGACACATTTCTTTTGAGGGAGGGGACCAGACCAGAGATCATATTAGTACAGGGAATTCTTCTGGTGAGTAAACTCTACCGATGCAGGATACAGATCTATATCCATACTAGCCCAGGCAGCGTGAAGAGCTTGCCTTAAGAGTCTTAAAGAGTCTCCTGGAGCACTAAGAGGTTAAATGATTTGTTCAGAGTCACACAAGAATCACAGACAGTTCTATCTTTAAGTAAACAAATTAGCCTTTAAAGAATTCTGAAAGAAATTCACACTCCAAAAAAACCCCACTTATGTTAACTTTACTGCACAGTACTGTGCTCTCTTCACTCCTGCCCCTTAGCTCTTTGGTCTCCCCCTACCTCCCCTACTTCCACCTCCCCCAACAACAGCAATAAAACCCTAAAATAACTTCCTTCAAGTGAAAGCAGAAGAATGCTGAGTAGAGAGACCATCACACAGCCATTAGATTGGGGGCAGCTTGAGACTTCCAGTGCCCAGACACAAGACCTTTGCCCAACCCCTCCTTGGTTTCTATCTTCCGCCATTGTATTTCCTCACATATCTTCCTCTTCCTTCTCTTCCTTCTTTGTCTATGGCCCCCATGTGTCCTTGAATCCTGTACCCCTCCCTCCATAGGGCAGCCCCCTTCCTCCTTCCCCCCCTTCCCCATGTCCTTGGGAAAATTTGAATTATGTAAAAATTGCTTTATGAAGAGGTCTGTGGAATGACTCACATCAAGCAAAACTATCTGCATGTGTCAGAGCTGGGACTTGGACACCTAACTTTGAGCCTAGCCTACTATCCGCTGTACCACATTGACTAGCACTTGGTACATAACTCTAAGGATGTAAAGGTGTGCCCCCTTTCAGACTTCAGCAAATTTTTAGCATTCACGGTAAAATGACACAGATGAGATGTAAGGGCCCATCTTGATCAGGCTGTATTTTCATCTTTTCAGATATGAGGAAAACATTCTACACTTTATAAAAGATTAAAACTTTGAGGAGTCTCATTTTCACCTTGTGAGGCTTTGAGGAACTCATTTATGAAAAGGCTGGTAAAACATGAGCTGCCAACATCTGCCCCTAAGCCACTCGTTTGCTTAGACTTACTGGAAAATTGGAAATTAAAACCAAACCAAACCCGGGGATTTCACTGGAGAACCCTGAATCCTAGAGGTATGGGGTTATTGTAGGGTAAATGGCCACTGCAAAGGAACTCAAATTGGAATGTCCTTGGTGTGGACCTTCCACATTATAGTGCCTTTTACCTCTCAACACAGTGTATGTTCATGCCTAATAACTATCTGGCTGGCTGCCTTCCGTTTTAAATATCTAGGTTCCCATCACAATGTCTACATTCAATGTATCTCAGAATCCTAAGGGTAACCCTATTGTGAGGGGACATACTATCTCTATTCACCACTTTAGCTCTCCGTCTATGCAAACCAGCCACTTCCAATAATGATACTTTTAGATCTTAAACATAACAATTTACTTAGCAATAGGACAAAAGAAATACTGATTTCAGCTGAGTGTTCATAAGTTAAATATAGAAATAAAAAATAAACCACAATCTAAATAGACCTGGGTTATGTTCTCCCACCAATGGGTCAGCATCTGTGAGAGAGTGGGCACACACATAAGTCTGGCAAAAAGGGTATGAATGAAGGAAAGCTATATGCTTGGGGTAACATAACTCTGGACTACATGCCTAGATGTTATAGGTTAATTCATGAATACATGAATAAAACAAAGCACTTCTCAGCTGTTCCTCTTCTGATCTTTACTATTCTAGATTTAGGCAAATTTCCTTTCTTCTGTTCTCAAACGGAAAAAGCATGAACAATTCTTTCAACTTATGATCAGGCTCAGGAGGGTACTGGAAAAGTGTTACATTGGTGAATTGGATAGCAATTCCTTAAGCCATTGAACTGCAAAGCTCATCAAGTTGACTCTCTGGTCCAGACAGATGAGCTTAGAACTCTCTTTACTCACAAGGATTCTTTATTGTCCAATTAGATCTCAATATTTCTTTTTACACAGCAATGCAATTGCAAAAGACCAGAGGCACTAGGGAAGAGGCACTTTACCTGACACTAGTCATGCTGAAGGGCAGAAGCTATAACTTAACCTCTCTTCCAAAGAGCTCCAGACTTTCCAGTCAACCAGGAATTCCATAGCTGAAGTCCTCTTTCACCTGACTGCTCTTACTCTCATCGCAGAGCTATGACAAAGCTGATTTTCTATTTCCTGCTGAGTCGTACTTCTGCCCATTATCTTGACCACTCCAAACACACTTGACCACTTCACCTTTTCTTTTCTTCTTCTTTTTTTTAAACCAGCTTTTAATGGCTTAAATCTGAGCATCCTGGTATTGAGCAACTCACTTTTCACTTATGACCAAATCAACAAATACTTATTTAATCATCCTACGGTTTTCAAACACTTGTGACTTTTCATTTTGTGATGTTTTTTCCTCTTATATTTTATATGAGTTATATGCAAATTAGCTCAGGGACCACAACGCCCTGTCTCAGAATGGTTCTCCACAACTTGTGTCCTTGAAAACTGTTTTTACACACTCACATTTTATCAGTTTTCAATAAATGAAAGTTTTTTTCCTTGCCCCTTTAAACCATTCCACTTTTCATATACAAAAGCGGTATCACCCTACATCCTCTACAAGGTCATCTGTGCCTCTATGATGACGCCGTACTTAATTTTACACTATAAATTGCTCATGTCCCTACTGAAAACCATGTTTTTTTAAATAGGATTTTAGCAACTGAACTAAAGTTCTTTTCCCACTCACTTGAGGCACAAAACTATTCACCTACAAAAGAAGCAATACCTTATGTCCTTTGACAGTTAATTTCTTTGTACAAAAATTGTTCTTCTATCTCCCAGTCCCAAACTGCTCCATGTGAAAGAGCCAAACCATAAAGAGTCTTGCACCTGGCATGTCCTACCTGCAGAAATGAAGATTTTGTAAGTGTACTAGAAGATGGCCAAACATGTTAACATTGGGGTACCTAATGGAAAGGCTAGGATGACCTTGTGCATTGTCCACCTTCAACCTTGGTGTGTGTGACAAGTCTAAGAGTTTAGACCCTTAGGGAGCAAATCTAGAGAGGTTTCTGCCAGACCCAGGCTAAGAGTGTCTGTTCTTTCTAAAAGAAGCACAGGTTCAATATGAATCTCTACTGCTTATTTCCTCTTAGGTTATCCTCATAAGAAGTTCGAAACAATGTGAATGCTTGTACGCACACATATACATACTTGTTGTTAGGTCATTTCAGTCATGTCTAACTCTTCATGACCCTATTTGGGGTATTCTTGGCAAAGGTACTAGAGTGGTTTGCCATTTCCTTCACCAGCTCACTTTACAGATGAGGAAACTAAGGCAAACAGGGTTAAGTGACTTGCCCAGGGTCACACAGTTAATAAGTATCTGAGGCCGGATTTGAACTTAGGAAGATGAGTCTTCCTTACTCCAGGCCCAGTACTCTATCCACTGCACCATCTAGCTGACCCTATACATACATATGTATGTGGGTATACACACGTGTACCTACACACATATGTGTGTATGTGTATATGTAAATATGTGTGTACAGAGAGAGAAATAACAACACATCACTTTTATATCACCTTAAGATACAAATATTATCTCATTTTATCCTCACAACAACCCTGGGAGATTGGTTTTCTTGTTCACATTTTACTGGAGCAGATAGAGGTTAAAGGTCACACAGCTGAGCAATGTCTGAGGTCAGAATTAAACTCATGTCCTTCTAACTCAAGATCAAGCACTCTAACCACTGTGCTACTTAGCTGCCTCTAGAAGGAGGTGGACAGAGACATAGAGAGACAGAAAGAGAAATAGAGGCACAGAGAAAAGTGGGGAGAGAGGCCCCATCACCACTTTCCTAGATTGTTTCAGTAGCCTCCAAATGGTCTCTCTGCTTCAACAGAATCAGGGGTGGGAAGTTGCTTTTCATTTCTTAAGAGGAAATGAGGTTATTATATTAAAGCAGCTAGATTTCAGTTTAGGCACCTTTACCTGTCTTAGAGCATGAGCTTGGAGCGTCTTATCCACATTTCTGTGTAGCACTGTCTCTGAGCTGATCCCCCAACTGGTATTCACACTGGTAGTTTGGATTCATAGAGAGTGGCTGCTAACTTGGGTTCTATAGGCAATTCTGTGGATCTACACTAATAACATTATAGGTCATTCCTGTCCCCCCCCCCACCCTTCACCCACTGATGAGTTCCTATTAACAGAGATTCCAGTAGACATAATTGGGTCAAAGTAATGGCATTTGCTAAGATTGTATAATGGAGTTAGACATCATTAACATCTGTTGTAGACAAGAATCTCACATTTAAAGTACAACATTTAAGTTACTGGTTATATTAATGGTAGAGATTTTCAGGAAAATGATAGATAGTTATCTTCCTCAAATTTTCAGTTGCTTTAAATGGAGCCTTTCCTTGAAACAGAATGCAAAAAGACCTCTTCTAGTATTTTAATTCAATTGCATTTAGAACAGGATTATGTGGTTTAGTGAGAAGCAGTATAGTATAATGGATAGAGAGATGCTCTTAAAGACAAGAAGATCTGGTTTCATTTCTTACCTCCGACACATATTGGCTATGTGACCCTAGGCAAGTCAACAGGACTTCTCTCTGTTAAAAAATTGTAGTATTTTAATAGTATTTTCCCCAAATACATGTAAACCATTTTTAACATTCATTTTTAAAAATTTTGAATTCCAAACGTTCTCCCTCCCTCCCTCATCTCCCCACTCCATGAGACAATAAGCAGTGTGACATAGGTTATGTATGTGCAGTCTTTTAAAACATATTTCTGTGTTGGTCATGTTGTGAAAGAAGAAACAGACCCCCCCCAAAAAAAATAAAGTGAAAAATAGTATGCTTCTATCTGCATTCTCATTCCATCAGTTCTTTCTCTGAATGTAGGTAGCATTTTTCATCATGAGTCCAGGCTGCCAATCCAAATAGCTGCCAGTCCAAATAGCTGCCAATTTGCATTGATAGAGGATGTTCCTTACCTGGAGCTTATTATACAGATGAGATCACAGGTCTGGGAAAGAGAAAGAAAGAAAGAAAGAAAGAAAGAAAGAAAGAGGAAAGAAAGAAAGAAAGAATGGAAGGAAGGAAGGAAGAAAGAGAAGGAGGAAGGAAGGAAGAAAAAGAGAAAGAAAGAAAGAAAGAAAGAGGAAAGAAAGAAAGAAAGAAAGAAAGAAAGAAAGAAAGAATGGAAGGAAGGAAGGAAGGAAGGAAGGAAGGAAGGAAGGAAGACAAACAAAATAGTATTTAAATGCTTATCACCTGATCAGCTAAGATCTAAATCTGTCTTGGGTTTTCAACTTGACACGTGTTTCTTAAAAACCTATTATGTTCCAGACACAATATGAGACCCTGGGGATACAAGGATGAAAAGATACAGTCCCCACCCTTAAGAGAATTACAGACTAATTGAGAAGATACTACACATGTAATTATGAAACATAGGAGAATTAGGATAAGCACCAGGGACAGATCCCTAGAGGAAGTTTTAAAAGAAATGGGACAGGGAAAATTCTTTCAAGCAGGAGGATCAGAGAAGTCTTCATCAGAGAGAGAGGACTTTCAAAATGGAGTAGAGTTACAATAAAGAGAAGTATTTTGAGGCAGACATGTGGAGGTGACCTGATTTAGAAGTCTGAGAGTAAGTGATTAAGCAGACTTGCTCCCAGGAATCTGTATACATTACTTACTCACTCATGTTTGTTCTTTTTATAGGTCAATTTCTTCATTTTCCTGAAAATTCTCAAGTTGCTCATATCTAAACTCAAAGCCCATCAAATGTGCTTCAGTGATTATACATACAGGTAAGGGGACTGTTGGCATAAATAAGCATCTATGTTCCTAAACAGACAGGTATAATATATTGGGTTTTAAGCCAGCATAGAATCCAGAGCCTTCTAGAACAGGATACCTTGGAGAAGGAATAATAATAATAGCTGACATTTATATATCACTTTAACCTATCTACATATATTTAAGCACTCTGCATATATTATATCGTTTGATCCTTATAATAACTGAGTGAGATAAGTATTAAGGGCATTATCCTTATGATAGTTATCACAGTGGATAGAATACTTGGCTTGGAGTCAGGAAGACCTGAATTCAAATTCAACCTCAGATAGCTGTATGATCCTGGGCAAATCACTTAACTTTTATCTGCCTCAGTCTTCTCAACTATAAAATGAGAATGATAATAATAGCCCCTACCTTACAGGGTGTATTAGCAAGCACCTTGGCACACCCACGATGGCTTGCTAGCACAGGTTCTTTGCTGGGCTTTTCTAAAGGAAAGACAGCTTCAAAGGGGTTAATAATCCTATTATACCTAAGTATCCAAGAAAGCATCCAATAGACAGGGCTCCAACTGTCTAAACAAAGTAATAGATACATAATCACCAGATCAGGGAGCAACAACATCTGGGTTCATAAGGCCGGGGGACTCCTTAACAACAGCCACCCAGAGTCTTGTCTGGCCAAATCACAAAGACCTCAGGCCAACATTCTTTCCATGAATGAGCTCCAAAACAAAATTTCACCTCAGAATACATACATATATATATATATATATATATACACTTTCAACTAATAGTCTCAGAGCCAGAAGGCATCATAACCTGCCTGACTCAGTGCCTAATTGGCTTAGTACCAAAAGGTATGAAAGCCTTCCTGCAAGCAAGCCTCCACCTAAGCAAGCTTCCCCTTAGGCAAGTTCCTTCCCCAAGGGGCTCTACGTGACTCAGGATGTATCACAGATGTGAACTGGGCCAGAGCTCAAAGCAGCAAGACATCTGTGATTAAAATACCCGTGTACCTTTAGACCTGGGAACACAGCTGCCATTGCAAGGAAAAAAAGGGGACACATGTGGTCACATAGGCCTATTAATGAATGGGGAGGATCTTATATTCCATTAGCCCTACATAGGGTTGTTGTAAAGATCAAATGAGAGGGAAAGAATATTCATGACTGCAATAATGTAAATTCAAAGTACACTAAAATGAAGTCAAATGCTATATAATTGTACAAACCAATTGACTCCAGAAAAGAGTTAAGGAATCCACTCCCTCCTTTTCTTGAAGAGATGGAAGATTAAAGGTGTGGAATGTTGCCACACTGTCAGAAGAGGCTATGCCAATTGGTTTTGCTTAACACTTCTCTTTGATACAAGGGAAGACTCACTAAGTTGGAGGGAAGTGTGACTGATGCAAGTATATGTAGAAATGATTGAAATATAGAAAGAAAGAAAAATTAATAAAAATAAAAATAAAAAACTAATAAAACTTCTAAAAGCCAAGTAACAGAGGTAGAGCCAAGATGGTGGAGAAAAGACAGTGATTCACCTGAGCTCTCCTAGAACCCTACTGAACACTTTTAAACAATGTCATAAAACAATGCCTGGAGCAGAAGAACCTACAAAAGGACAGGGTGAAATAATTTTCCAGCCAAAGAAAACTTAGAAGCTCAGTGGGAAAGGTCTGTTGCATACGAGTGAGAGTGGAGCACAGGCTGCACCAGTTGCAGAGCAGGCCCCAGCAAACCAGGAGCAGTAGCATCTGCTTCCAGAGCTCTCAGCCCACAGATGGTAAGGCGGTTAAACAACTGATAAGAATCAGATTACAGGGTCTCTTTGCTGGCACTGGGGACAGGACTCTGTTTCTTTGCCCATACTCATATCCAGGTCACAGACCTGGGTGGCAGTCCTAGGGTGAGGAGGAGCACTAGCATATCAGGGCTTGCAGACACAGTGAAGCAGGAGCTCTTGTCACAGTTCCAGGGCAGAAGAGAGTGCTTGTGGTTGCTCACAGACCAGAGCACAGGCAAGGAGAATAGTAAACACATTTTTTAGATCCATACCACCTTGGAAGAACTGAACTGAAGAACTGAAAACTCACAGATCTCTAGAATTGTTTCTGAAAACAACTGCACAAAACCCCTGAATTTTGAGACAGTGCACCTTTCACCCTGGAAGCCCCACTTGAACAAAGATTTAAAAGTCAAAAATTAGACTGGAATAGTGAACAAATGATAGAAAAAAATCTGACCATAGAAAGTTGCTATGGTGACAGGGAAGATCAAAATACACACTTGGAAGAAAATAACGAAGTCAAATCTCCAACATCCAAAGCCTCTGAGAAAAATATGAATTGGTCTCAAATCATGGAAGAGCTCAAAAAAGATTTTGAAAATCAAGTAAGAGGAGGAAAAAAGTTGGGAAGAGAAGTGCAAGAAAATCATGAAAAAACAGTCAACAGCTTGGTAAAGGAGACACAAAAAATTGAAGAAAATAATACCTTAAAAATGGTAAAAGTGGTACAAAAAGCCAATGAGGAGAAGAATTCCTTGAAAAGTAGAATTGGCCAAATGAAAAAGGAAGCACAAAAATTCACTGAAGAAAAAAATCCTTAAAAAGTAGAATTGGCCAAATGGAAAAGGAGGTACAAAAGCTCACTGAAGAAAATAATTCCTTAAAAATTATAATTAAGCAAATGGAAATCAATGACTTTATGAGAAATCAACAAACAATAAAACGAAACCAAAAGAATGAAAAAATAGAAGACAATATGACATATCCCATTGGAAAAACAACTGACCTGGAAAATAGATTGAGGAGAGATAATTTAAAAATATTGGACTATCTGAAAGCCATGATAAAAAAGCACCTAGACATCTTCTTTCAAGAAGTTATCCAGAAAACCTGACCTGATATTCTAGAATCAGAGGGTAAAATAGAAATTGAAAGAATCCATCAATAAGAGCTGTGAACTGATCTAGCCATTCTGGAGAACAATTTGGAACTATGCCCAAAGAGCTATAAAAATGTGCATACCCTTTGACCCAGCAATACCATGTCCAGGGCTGTATCCCAAAAGGAGCATACAAGTGGGAAAAGGACCCATATGTACAAAAATATTTATAGCAGCTCTTTTTGCAGTGGTAAAGAATTGGAAATCAAAGGGATGCCCATCAATTGGGGAATGGTTAAACAAGTTGTGGTATATGAATGTAATGGAATACTATTGTGCTACAAGAAATGAGGTGGAGACAGACTTCGTAATATACCTGGAAAGACTTACATGATCTGATGCTGAGTGAGGGGAGCAGAACCAGGAGAATATTATCCACAATTACAGACATACAGCATATGTGATGACTAACTCTGATAGACTTGGCTCCGATCAGCAATGCAAGGTTCTGAGACAGCTCCAAAGGACTCATGATGGAAAGAGCTGTCCACATCCAGAGAAAGAATTATGCAGATTGAGGCAAACTATTTGTGCGCTCTCTCTTTTTCTCTTTTTTTGATTTTGTTTCTTCTTTCTCATGGTACATTCCGTTGGTTATAATTCTTCTTTACAACTTGCCTATTGTGAAAATAAATTTAATGTGAAGTTATATGTAGAACCTATATCAGACTGCATGCTGTCTTGGGTGGGGAGGAGAGGGAGAGGGAAAAATTTGGAACTCAAAAACTTCTGAAACTGAGTGCTGTAAATTAAAAATAAAAAAATAAATTAAAAAAGAAAGAATCCACCAATCACCTCCTGAAAGAGATCCCCAAATGAAAACTCCCAGGAATAGTATAGACAAATTCCAGAGCTCCCAGGTCAAGGAGAGAATATTGCAAGCAGCCAGAAAGAAATAATTTAAGTATTGTGAAACCATAGTCAGGATAACACAAGATTTAGCTGCTTCTGCGTTAAAGGATCAGAGGGCTTGGATGATATTTCAGAGGGCAAGGGAATTAGGATTACAACTAAGAATTACCTACCTAGGAAAACTGAATATAATCTTTTTTTTGGGGGGGGGGTGATGGATATTCAGTGAAGTAGAGAACTTTCAAGCATTCTTGATGAAAAACAGACCAGAGCTGAATAAAAAATTTTGACTTGCAAATATAAGAGTCAAGAGAAGCATAAAAAGGTTTCTTCCAAATAGAATCTGGAATCACATGTGCCCTCTCTTGAAGCAGGAAGCCAAAATAAGACAGTTTCAATTCTCCCAAGCTTTCAGGTCCACTCTGCCATTGATACAGACATGGAGGGTCTTGTATGGAGAATCTTATACAAATGATCCAGGCTTGAATCTAGAGTTACATATTAAAACCTAAGGCAAAACAATGCTCTGCCTAGTTTTCTCCAATCATTTGGCACCTTAAGAGCATTTTCTAGATATATATATATATATATATATATATATATATATATATATATGTGCCATAGAGAGTAAAGTTCTTAGTTTCCAAAGAGAACAGAGTAAACAATAGAAAAAAATACCTTACTTAATTCTCCCCTTGAAATGTGCACAACTATTCTTTAGAATGAGAAGAGATGAGAAACTGATTCAGACTGTGAAGTATTTAAACCTTCAGCACAACTGAAAGTCTTTAAGTAAATGTCAGACAATCTCTTGTTAGTTACATTGTAGAGGGCATGGAGCCTTTACTATTGGTCTCTTCTAGCTCTAAACCTATGTTCATAAGATGACCTCTAGGATCCCTTTCAACTGTGAGATTTTGTGAATTCTATGCTTTGCCAAAAATAAGCTATTCCTAGATATTCAGTAGAAGAACCAATCTGATTATATGCCTATATTTGACTGAATGACTAGAAGGCCCCTAGAACCATTGAACCCATCAGTTGTAGGTGATGGAAGATAGGAAGATGCCAAGTTATAAAATGCTTTAAGTAGCAAATGAAGACTTTACAATTGATCCTAGAGATAATAGAGAACCTTTGCAGTTTATTGAGTGAGGGGGGGGTGATATTGTCAAATCTAAACTTTACATAAATCACCTTGGCAGCCAAGTGGAGAACAGATTGGGCTGGAAGAGGCTTGATGCAGGGAGACTAATTAGAAGATTATTCCAATAATTCAAGAAAGAGATAATAAGGCCTAAATTAGGATGGTAGCTTTGTGAATAGGAAGAAGGAGATGTTATGATCAGCATAGTCTTTCTATATTACCAGAGGCCGGGAAATATCCTTTTCCGAATGGTTCCCAAATGCATATGTATGGATTGAGGGGAGTTATGGTTTTGTCAGATAATTCTGCTTGTATGCGCTACCAAGTAGCAGCAGATACTATGTTAATGGGAGTTTAAAAGAAATGTCCCTCCAGCCTCTCAGAAGATGTTTCATATCTGTCACTGATATCATAGTTTGATATGATGACTGTCACAGACCTTGAAATGCTTAATTATAAATTGAATTTTGAGATGTTTCACAGTTACAACATGTGAAAAATATTTCACACCATGTGAGCTTCTAAAATGTTTTCTTGGAGAAAAATTCACAGCTTTCTTTTTTATTTCAAGTTACCTTTTGAACATTAAATTCATTTTATTTTATGGAAGTTATATCTTCTTTGCAAAACTTCCAACCTTTTGAACATTAAATTCATTTTATTTTATGGAAGTTATATCTTCTTTGCAAAACTTCCAACCACTCCTATCATTCCAGAAGCACCATTTGCTGAAAAACAAAAGAAAACAAAAACAAAAAAAACCCAAAATAAAACATGATATGAAATATGCTACAAAACTGGTGGGAAGATCAAATCTTATAATGCAAATTAAATGTATGTCTAGTAAATTGCTTGCCTATATTTTACCACTTTGTAATGCTAATAGAATGGGATTTGAAGATCTTCCCAGACCTTTAATAGGCCTCATGTGGAGCCCATTAAGGTAAGCTTGATTAAGGGAGGCTTGTTTGTGGGAAGGCCCACACCTTTTGCTAATTCCTAATTAGACACTGGGTCAGGAGGGTTGTGAGGCCCTCTGGCTCTGAGAAGTGCATATATACTCTGAGGTTAGCATTTTGCTTTGGGGCTCATTGGAAGGGTGTTGGTGTGATTTGGCCAGACCAGACTCTGGGTAGCCATTAAGGAGCCCCGTGGCTTTGAAAACCCTGATGTTGGTGCTTCTATCTCTGGTAACTATGTATGTTGGTCAGACAGTTGTATCTGTCTGTTGATCTGTGCTAATTTCTCAGATGGTTGGAAGCCCTGACTGTTGGTCTTTATTTCTCTGCTTGTGATTTCTGATTGTAATTTCTGTTTATATTTTCTCTGAAGCTCAGGGTGCTGACTTTCCCCCTGAACTAAGTGAATGATATACATACATACATATATATATATATATATATATATGTATATATATATATATATATATATATATATATATATATATATATATATATATATGTTTAACTAAAGTAATATTGTTGACCTCTTTAAAGTTGCCTTACTTTAGAAAAGCAGATGAAAGAATCTGTGCTAGCAGCCCTCCTGTGTGCTGGTGTTATTGGTCTTATGCCTCCATAGCAGCTGCAAGTATCATTGCTGTTATACACTTAGAAAAAAAGCCAAGTAACAGATAGGGACTGCTTGGGGAAATTCCTGAGCTGGGCAGCATGCTGACAAGGTAAAGACCCAGGGCACAGTTCAGCTCTGAAGGTCTTGTAACCCCCTCCCTCTTCTTCTTTCCACTAGGGGTAGTGAACAAAGTTGGAGAAAGGGGTATAGCTAAGAGAGGATTTAGTATAGCAGCAACCAGTTTGGACAGTTACTATATAGAAATTGATCAGTATGCCTTCAATTTACTGGTTTGCCATTTCTGAATATTACTATACTTAACAGTTACTCTGTTTACAATTTTTAGGTTGGCAAGATCAACATTGGTCCTTATTCCTTTGCTGGGTGTCCATGAGATAGTCTTCTCTTTCGTCACTGATGACCAAGTTAAAGGTTCTTCAAAACACATAAGACTCTTCATTCAGTTAACAATGAGTTCCTTCCATGTAAGTAGGGTTATGAATTGAAACAGCTCAACTTTGAGAAAATAAAAGTAATCTTTATTTAAACAGAGGCATCTAGGTGGTGTGGTAGATAGAATGCTGGGCCTGCAGTCAGGAAGACCTGAGTTTAAATCCATCCTCAGGCACGTATTAGCTGTGTGACCCTGGACAATTCACTTAACTTCTGCCTACCTCAGTTTCCCCAACTATAAAATGGGGATAAGAACAGTACCTGCTTCCCAGGGTTATTGTGAGGATAAAATGAGCGTTTAGCACAGTAAGCACTACATAAATGCTTATTTGCAACCCCTCCCCCTATCATCCCCCATCAAACAATCTGAAAAATCTAAAGCTTCTTGGGATGGAAAGAGCTATTTCCAATATCATAATCTGACAACTCTCCAAGCTATTTGCTGCTACCAAACACTCTCTCTCTCTCTCTGTCGTACCCCCTTTTTAAGGTATTAGTTTCATCTTTCACTCCATTTCAGTGCACAAGGTGTATATAGATGCACATGTCCCAATGTCTTTGAAGTGAGAATATGCCCCAGTCATACTCACAAAATGTCAGTTCTGGAAGGGTCCTTAGAGGCCAGCTAGCCCAACCCTTTTGTTTTATAAATTGAGCAAAGTAAGGCCTAGAGAGGAGCAGTGACTTCCCCAAGTTACACAGCTAATTAGTGACAAAGATAGCCCAAGTTTTCTGATCCCCCAGGTCATTACTCATTCTACTATGCAACAGGACCTTACTACACCTAATGTTCTTGCCGAGCTTCCATCTCTGAAACAAATTTAGTGTAGCCTTGCTGATGGAGTCCTGGTCTCTCGATCTATTTTGTTACACATGTCAGCCTTGATAAAGGGTGCTTCTGCTCTCTGATTTTGGGGAGAAATTCTGATCTCTTTGTGTGTATGCTGCAGACACTTCTGGGTGTTCATGTACAGTAGGATATCTCTCCACTGAAAGGGATATTTCTAGCTTCTCTGCTACGTGGGAAAAAGGGTCACAAGCCATTTCTATGAATTACCTGTAAGAAGCACTGGAAGATAAGGCTGGAAAGATAGGGGTGCCCCAGATTAAGCGTCATCAGTTTGTTCACTATTCTTCTCTGCTTTAGCCACTAACCATTAAATCTCTTGATTCTGGCAATGATTAGATTTTGATTAGATCCATCCACTCCTACTTACCACTTGACACTATCTATGGGTATGTCTATTCAGTCCTTTGTTGTTTCTCCATTCTGTAGAATCATATTAGATTCTATTAGAATTATTAGAGTTTTTATTATTTGTATGAGTTTGTGTGAGTCCTCATCTTTTACACCTTTTATAAGGTGCTTAGTTTTTGCAAGATATATACTGTATCAGATGAACATTACTCAAAACTCTGGGTTATTTATGACTTAAAACAGAAGACAGAACATGGGATGGGGATCTCTGGGACTAGCATGTATAGTTTTTAGTTAAGGCAGAATAAAAACAGTAGCTAGAAACAGGAAAGCTAGATGGACTTGAGACAAGGCCTCAATTCAAGGACACAGTCAAGGTAAAACCCAAGAAATATGAAACCAAGTAACTGGCTTCAATCAGTAGAATTAGGTCTAGGTTCTAGATACCAGACTAGGGCCAGAACCAGGAGACACAAAACTACCTAAACTGGTATCCAACAGGGTCAAAAATGGCATAGGGGACAAGTTAAGAGAGCTTAGTAGTAGGAATCAGTAGGTTGAACATTCAGGGCCACTGTTCCCTGAACAACTACGTAAGGCCTGAAGCTCTGCTGGAATCCAGGTAGTACTGACCTTTTACTGAATTGAAAATTACTTTCAACAAAAATAAATAATTCAATATTGATTGGTTTTCATTATGAAAACATGTTAAATCTATTTAAATCATTTAGGTGATTTCTAAGGCTAATTCAAGTTTTCTGTGTTAGCTTTCCATCAATCCCCATTAAAGGTACAATTTATGATGGTGGTGTTCTTGTTTTGGGGGTTTGGGAAACAAAGGGATGCAGTGGCCTCTTGGCTGCTGAGGACATGTCTAATCATCTGTCCCTGAGCTCTTTATCAGTCAGGAGTGATTCTTAATATTCCTATCGTGCTTTGTTCTTTTCTTATTCATACTCATAATTCATTGGTACCATTTGATTTGTCTTTTGTACTGCACATTATTTTGTTGCCTTAACTTCTTGTTGTTGTGTTTGTCCTTCATTCTGGAAGAGGACCAATGACATCACAAGGGTGATGTCTTGACTTGAGAGTTAATTAGGTTTAAAGGCAAAATGATATCTTATTCTTTTCTGTATTTAATTCAGTAGACATTTATTAAGTGCTCACTGCATGCAATACAGTATGGGGAATACAAGGTAGAATAAAATACATCATTTACCCTTGAAGAACTTATAGTCTAAGACTTTTTCTTATTCATCTTTCTTTTGGTACATGGCAGGCATGTCTGTCATACTAAATTTGTTCATTTGAATTTTATATGCCACAAACACATGCACACGCTCACAGTGATGTGTTGACACATTCTGTTTCTTTCCTGGGTTATATCTTTTAATGGGGGCTTGTAACCTATAAAGTTCACACATAAATTGCTAGGTCAGGAAAAAATCTTGTAGGTTAATAAGGACTAGCCTTTGGATCCTTGACTGACTTGGGAGTCATTCTGGCTCCCCTCAGCCCTGCACAACAGATGCAGTAGTGGTTTAATCATTTAGTTGTGTATGACTTTACGTAACCCTGTATGGGGTCTTCTTGGCAAAGATACTAGACTTATCCTTCTCCAGTGGATCAGGCAAATAGAAGTTAAGTGACTCATGCAGGGTTATACAGCTAATGAGTGTCTGGGGTCAGATCTGAACTTAGATCTTCCTGATTCTAGGCCCAGTGCTCTATCCACTGAGCCAGCTAGCTGCATAACAGATGCAGAAGGGCATAGAAAATCTCCCTGTACCATCTTGGTGATTCTGTTCTATTTGTGTCCCTGTTTTTCACTAGCCTTCCTAAAATGTGGCACTCAGAACTGAAAAGAATACTCCCATTGTGGTCTGACTAGTGAGGACTCCAGTGGGAATATCACTGTTCTTACTCTAGACACAGATGCCAAAACCTGAGATAGCTGCATTTGTGTTTTGGTTGTTCAATATTGTACCATTAAATCCTACTGTGATATTGGTGCATAAAATCCCCTCTATATGCTTTTTCTTTGTCTGGTTATGTTCCCCAATTGCTATTGGATGGCACGTAGGGAAGATTTTCTGATCAGTTGGCCTCAGTTTCCCTATCACCTGTTTTCCTCATCCTTTTATAGTTCTATATGATGTCTGGAACCAGACACCTGCCATCTCACAGGACATAGGAGGCCCACCCATCCTGGTATTCTTTTAAGCATGTTTTCTCATCTCTTTACTCTTACTCAGTGCCTTGCTAAGTTACCTAGACTTTGGAACATCTCTCTCCATATTCTGAACCTATAAGTCTGGCGCCTGGAGTTCTGAATGGCGGCTTTCCACCATGTTTTCCTTTCCTCCAGGCACAGCAGTGTCTCTTAAAATCTCAGAGCCCTCAGCATCTCTGAAAATCTGAAAGCTTTCTCCTTTGGTGTTCTCATAAAAATTAAGGAAGTCCTTTCTTGATTTCTTACTCTCCCTCACCCCACTTACCCAGTCAGTTGCCAAATCTTCTTGTTTCTACCTCCACAATATCTTTCATACCTGTCCCCTTCTCCTGCTCATGTGGCCCTCTCCCTAGTTCATCACACCTTGTACCTCTGACCACTTATTTGGTAGAGACACACTGAAATTATAGGATAATTTTGTCTTACCCTTATTCCTTAAAGGCTGTATTTATAAAGATATAAAAATGAAAAAATTTATATCTAAAGATGTAGAATGACAACAGAGTCCACAGGTGGTGAAAATTTTCTATTCTGACTAAAAACATGATGGAATTGGTTAAATGGATCAAGGCTTCGTTTAAATTATGCACTTGCTTTAGTCAATTTAATGATCATCAAATGGCCTGAGTTTTTTCTTATTTTCAAACTAGTCTTTGGCAGAGCTTGTGGTCACGTGCTCTGAAACATATGGTTATTCTCTTCTTGTCTTCTACATCATACAGCTTCTTTTATGGTCAATCAATAAACATTCTTAGACAAAAACAGTTAAACAGTCCCTATTTATATTCCAACAGAGAGACAACATAAACCTGTAAGTGCACACGACGCATGCACGCACACATACATGTGCATCCAAGATAAATAGAAGGCAATTAAGGGGGAGGGCACTAGTAACTGCAGGGATCTGGAAAAGCTTCATGCAGAAAGTGGGGCTTGGCCTGAATTTTGAAAGAAACCAAGGATTTCAATAAGTGGAAATGAGGAGGAAGAGCATTACAAACATAGAAGACAGTCAGTGCAAAGGCATGGGGTTGGGTGATGGCGGGTCATGTTAAGGAGCAACAAGTAGGCCAATATAGTTGAACCACAGAGTTCATGGAAGATAATAATGTGTGAAAAGATTGGAAAGGTCAGAAGGGAGAAGGCTGTGAAGAGCTTCAAATGTCAGATAGAAGAATTTGATCCTATAGGTGATAGAGAGCCACTGGAGTTAATTGACCAAGTGTCAGAACATGTATTGGAGGAAATCATGGAGACTGGACTATAGAATTAGAGACCCAGGCCTGTAAAGGACCTTGGAGATCATTGAATCCAACACTTTCAGTTTACAGATAAGTAATCTGAGATTCACAGATGTTAAGTGACCTGTCTAGTAAGTGTCTGAGGCATTGGAATGGGGAGAGACAATTCAGATAGACCAAATAAAAAGCAATTGTTATAATAGTACAAGCAGAAAGAGATGAGGGCTTGAACTAAAGTGATGACTGTGAGAGTGAAGAGGAAGGGACATTTGAAAGAGAATGTTGTGGAGATAGAACAAAGATTTGGAAACAGATTGGATTTATGGAATGTGGGAGACTTAGAACTTGAGGATGACACCAATATTTTGCACCTGGATGACAAGAAGGATAGTAATACCCTTGAAAGTAATAGGGAAATTCAGAACAGAGTGACTTTGGGGAAAAGATAATGAGTTCTGTTTTGGGGATGTTAATTTTGAGATACTTATATGATATCCAGTTTGAAATGCCCAAGTTGGTGATACAGGACTATAGTTTAGGAGAAAGACTAGAGCTGGATTTATAGATCTCAGTATTATCTGCATAAAAATGATAGTTATAAAATAACAACAGGTGACCTGGGTTCTCATTCCAGTTCTGCTAAAATAACTTGTACAATCCTGGATGACTCACTTAGCTTTTCTAGTCCTCAGTTTCCTCTCCTGTAATATGAAATGATGATCTAAATCATCTCTACGACTATTTTTAGCTTCAAAATCCTTTGAGTGTAGAAGTCAGTGTATTAGGGAAATGGATTAATTTGGATATTTCTTAACTTTATAGTGTTTCTTCATGCCCTTAAGGCAATTAACAATGGACTCTGCATATGGTCACTGGTATTTGGAGAAAGCCTAGAGAAAGCACCAGAGTGCTTCATGACACAAGGTTTAAGGAAAATCAGTCCCACTGCCAGGGGAGTTAATATTGTCTGGGTTTGTAATGGACAGGTCCAAGGACACTGTGTCTTCCCCTGAACCCTATGCTTCTCCCCTCCTGTTGACAAGATTTCCTGACCACAACATACTCTTAGGTCAGTATTTTTGGACACAACAGAAACTACATCATTACAGTTGATGGGAATGTCTAAATATACAAATAAAGCTATAATTATTAATGTTTGCGCCCGAGGTACAGAATGTGCCCCCAGTTCAGTTGAGAAGTAAAAATCGTGTGTTAGAATGGGGAGGATGGAAGGCAGTCATCCAGCAGCAGCCTATTTGAACTATAGCCTAAATTCAATCCTTTCTGTGCTGTTGAAGGATTGCAAGTCTTGTCAGAATTTTCTGAATTTCACCACTTGGAGGAAAAGCCCCACTCTCCTTGCTTTAGTTATGGTTCTGGGACCAGCTAATACAAGTTGGGCCATTTCAGATGCATGGATCAATGTTTCTTAAAGTGTGCCCCTTGAGCCCCTGGGCCTGAGATGTTTTCAGGGGTTCCCAAAGTCAAAACTATTTTCATCATAATACTAAGGTGCTATTTGCCTATTAAAGTACTCTTCCCTTTTCCAACTACATAGCTATGTAAAACTGGAGTTTCTTCATATGCATCAGTTAGAACAACATATTGCAACAGATTGAATGCAGAAGCAGATATGAGAATCCAGTCAGCTTCTATTCAGCCAAACTTTAAAGAGATTTGCCAAAATATGTAAAACAATGCACTCTTCAATTTTTTTTGTTTTGGAAAATGCAGATATTTTCATAAAAATATATTTATGATAATGTGTAATGGGTTTGTTATTGCTATCTAAATGAGTTAATAAATATTTTAAACTTTCATCCATTTTAATTTCCAATATGGCAAATATTGAGAGATATAAACCACAGAAACGAAAGCTCTTTGGAGTCCTCAACAATTTTTAAGAGTTAAAGAGATCTTGAGTCTAAAAAGTTTGAGAATTATTGGAATAGATAGAGTCTGATTTTGCCCAGCTTAGGAGTGAGTCTTACCGAGATCCCTCAGTTCTAGATGCCCCTGCGTAGACTACCAAGTTGGCCCTCTGCCCATTCCAAGGCATTGTCCTGGTTCCTAAGAAGCCTTTCTGTTCTGTTCTTCAGCTCCCTGGACTTCAACTTCCTCATCTGCCATTCGAGGAGGTCTTATGATCACAAATTTAGAGGTAGAAGACATTCTAGAAAACACCTAGTCAAACCCTCTGGTTTTGCAAATGGGAACACTGAGAAATCAAGTGGTGGCAGAGGAAGGAGTCACACCCAGGTCTTTTGGGGGTTCTTTCTACCATGCCACTGGGATGATTTTTTTCTATCTTTTTCTTTTTTCTTTTGTTCTGAATTTAAGAAATAAAACATTTCCATAACATAGTAGAATGGAAAAAAAGATGATTGTACATGAAATTGCAAATCCATTATGTACAACTTACTATTCCTTTTAAATATATAATAATACAACTTACTATTCCTTTTAAATATAATTATATAATTAAATAGAAATGTATTTAAATATACAAATATAAATATATAATGAAACTTTCTCTTTTTTTCCTTTTTTCTTCCACCCTCCCCCCATGCCCTAGAAATGGCTACCATTAGCCATCAGACACAAATATGTATGTATATGTATGTGTGTGTATGCATGTATGTATGTATGTGTATAAAACCATTCTACCATTCTATACATACTTCTATTTATCAGTTCTTTTTCTGGATGCAGATAGCAACTTCCTTCATGGGTCTTTTGTAGTTAATTTGGGTATTTATAGTAGTCAAAATCTCACAGGGCTAATTTCTAAGGTTCCATCCAGTTCTATAGTGATATACATACATACATACATATATATACATATATAGTCTTTATATTCTATAATTCTGGTTTTAACCTTTGGTCCTTCTTTTTTTGAAGGGGGGAAGGCAGGGCAATTGGGGTTAAGTCACTTGCCCAAGGTCACACAGTAGTCCCTAACTTCTACTGAACTAAAATTATGTCTTGGAGGAAGAAACAACTTTTCTCTGTCCCTCACTGGCTTAGGAAGTCTGAGTCCCTACCCAGGCTCTGCTGCCAAAGCAGAGTTGAATCTAACTTGACTCTACCTTTTTTTTCCCCACAGGGGCTTCTCGTGGCCTTCCTCTACTGTTTTGCTAATGAAGAGGTAAGGATCTCTCCCAGCCTCCTAATGGACTAGGTACCATATTTCTTATTATGTGCATGATTCCCATGTATATAAGACAGTGCCACATCCAGAGCTTTATGCATAGGCTAAGCTTTTCTTTGGTGGGGTGGGGGGAAGGGGACAGTGGACATATCATGTGATGAACAAATGACTGGAGTGGGAGACAATGTAGATGAGTGGGAAAGCCCTGAGCTGGGATTTAGGATACCTGGATTTTTATCTGGGTGTCTATTGTTGATAAGTTGTATGTTATTGATCAAATTCACTCACAAAAACTGCTGGGAAAATTGGAAAATAGTATGGCAGAAACTGGGCATAGACCAATATCTTACACTGTATACCAAACTAAAGTCCAAATGGGCTCATGATTTAGGAATAAAGGCTGATACTATCAAATTCACTCCATACCTGCCTAGCACCTCAGTTTTCTTGAGCATAGAAAAGACATTGTTAGGAAGAAGAATAAAATATCATGGATGTTACTAGAAGAAAAGGGCTATTGAAAGATAAATTTCCTGGTCATTCCTGTATCTTTCCCTTACAACCCACATCTGGAGAACCTCTGAAGAAAGTAACCGTATCTTCTCCCGTTGTATTTGAGGGCTATAGAAGCCTAAACGTTTCTGTGCTACCTTTGCAAAAGTCACAGAAATTGTGATACCCATGGAAAGGGGATACAACTGGGACTCTAATCAGAAATTACCAGAAAGAAAGAACTGGACTAAGCGAGAAATATTATTACATTATCTATCCCCAACTGTACTACTCTAAAGAATTATTTTTATTACTTATCATAATTCCTAGTTAATGTTTGGTACATTATCATTGTATTATTAGTAGGATCATAGATTTAGAGCTGGAAAGAACTTTGGCAATCATACAGTACAACCACTTTATTTTACCAGTGAAGATACTGAGCCTCAAAGAAGTTCGGTGATTAGCCTATGCCAGGTCACAGAAATAGCAAGTGGCAGTGGGAGGATTCAAACCCCGGTCCTGTGATTCTATATTCAGAGCACTTTCCACCATGCACACCGTTTTCTACATGTCTGAGTAATAATGTTGAGGATAAAGGTTGTAGGAATGGGAATAAACTTTCTCTCCTTTTCCTATTGGTCCTGGTCCATACGGAAATGGAAAAACTTATACCAGTTCACTTTATGATGGGATTGTAATTACATTTGGTAATACATTGCTGCAAGTTAATGATAATGAATGTCATTTGGAAATAAAAGAAGAGACACTGGATACAGAAATAACATTCTCCTATAGCCTTGGAATATGAAAAAGAGACTTTTTTCAAGGAGCAAATTCAAAAGCCCAGTTTTCCCTGTGCACCTATAGGATCCTACCAAGCTCCTGCTAGATGTCTAAGCAGAGGCTGAAAAACTCAGTTTGATGTCTTCATAAAGTCCCATTACTTCTTATTCACCTAATTAGTTTGTTTTCTGCTGGAATGGCATTCTTTTCTTAGATTTCACAATAACATTTCACAATTTGAATAGTGTAAAGATACAAACAGAATTAAAGATCTCCCTTTAATTCTGTTTGTATCTTTACATTATCCAAATTTTGGAATCTAGTAACAGATTAATATCATGCCTATAACTATCATAATCTTCCTATCTTATATCTCCAAAAAGACTGCATGCCCCTCAGTTCTGGGCTTTTGGACCTTACCTCTGGATCCTAAACAAGTAATTTTTCTATGTTGAACTTCAGTTTCCTCTCTTGTAAAATGAGGGATAATGGACTAAATTGTTTCTCTAATACTCTTGAGCTCTAAATCCTATGATTCTCTCAAGTATATACTATGGCATCAAGCTCTCTCATGGCCCTCAATGACACTGGTGTCAAACACCTCAATCAATCAACTAATTAATCAGTGAATACTTATTAAGTACCCATTATATGCCAGGCACTGTGCCAAACACTGGAGTACACGAGATTGAGCTCTCTTGTCATTTACATAAGCCTAGGTGTACCACAGAGATGTTTTGATAACGTGACAGGCCTCCCTTAAAACTAGCTATCACTTTCCCCTTTCTTCTTCACTCTCCAACCAAGGAAACTCAAACAAATAAGCAAATGTATTTCTCAAAAAGCTATAAACAAAGAACAAACCAATATAATAATGCAGTTTGACATACATACAACTCATCATCAAATTTCTCCAAAGGCAGCCGCCTTTCTTCCAACCTTCCATCAAGTTCTGGTGTTGTCTGTAGAGGCAAATTCTATTTTTCTTCATGCTTGACCCTACCTGACAGACTGGTGGTGTGCCCTTTTCTTAGAAATGTTTTTTCAGAGGCAGCCAGCTGGTACAGTGAATAGAACACTGGCCCTGGAGTCAAGAGGATCTGAGTTCAAATTCACCCTCAGAAGCTTACTAGCTGTGTGACCCTGGTCAAGTCATTTAACCCTGATTGCCTCCTCCAAAAAAAGGAATGATGTTTTTCAAATCTACTTAGCCAGCCTCTGCCTCCTTTGGGAAACCTTCCCTGATTCCCCAAGCCAGAAAGGACCTTTCTGTCCTCTAAGCTGCCCTAGCACCTTTCTGATCACATTTCACCTGATTCTATAATTATTTGTTTTCAAATCTTGTTGGCCTTGTAGTTGTAGGAGCATCTTTGAGTCCCTAGCTGGGTATTGTGCCTTGTGCATAACATGTGCTTAATGAGTATTTGTTGAAAGGGATTGATTTTATTGACTGGAGACTCCCTGCCTATCTTTATAGATGCTCCTTCCCAAATTGTAAGGAAACTTTATGTTGCAATTAATGATTCTTGATAACTAGATGGTAGAGAGTCAGTATGCGATAGGATTCAGGGAGACCTGGATTGAGGGAGACCTGGGTTCAGGTCCTGCCTCTTCTGATACATACTAGAAGTGTGATTCTTTGCAAATCATTTAACTTCTCACTGCCCCAGGGAGCTTTCTAAGACTACAAGTTCAGGAAGAGTTGCCAATCAGCACCAGTTGGAAGAAGTTCCATACTAGGAATTGCCCAAGCCTATGAAATCATAGCTCCAGAGCAAACTAAATGCTAAGCTTATGATCTAAACTAGAAGAATCACTTCTGGGCTCACAGGGGCTGGAGTACTGTCTCCACCTCCTTTTCTGCACTCAGTCCTGTGGTTTGGACCAGGTTTAGGCTGGAGGTCCTGGCCTCAAATAAGATAGGAACCAGGCTCCCTGTTCATATATTTTTATTAAACTCTACTCCAGCACCCCATGGATGCTTTTGTAGCTTTGGTTATGACTCATATCCAAGGTTTTTCCAAAAAAGGAGAGCAAAAAGTGCTCTATATACAATATAGATCAGGTATTTTATTCCTACACTTAAAGGAAAATGTGAAAGACTCACAAATTAAATGTTAAAGACTCATAATCATGCATTTGACAAAAACAAACTTAAATAGGATTCAATTATGTAACTTATTGAACTTAACTCTTAATGTTTCCTGAGAGACTGATACTTAAATCCCATGAGAACATAAAGGAGTTTGTAGGACTGCTAATTAGGGCTTTTCTATTTTACCTGCACCATCCAAACAATTCCACATATATATACACATGTATATATACATATATACGTACACATTATATATGTAGATATATATGCATACATATGTGTTTTTATATATGTGTGTGTGTGTATATGTATGTATGTATGTATGTATATAATCTGCTGATGAAAATGGCCAGGCTTGGACCGACAGTCTTTCTGGTGGCCATGATCTGCAAGAGCTCTAGAACAGTTGCTATGGAGGTCTCCCCTGATGCCATTCAGCTGTGATCCACTGGGACCTTCATATATCTTGATCTCACAAGGTCACTTCCAAGCCTGGATGGGTCCATTTCAGTATTCTCATTCATCTAAAGTCAGGAAAAGTCAAACACAAACATGGGAAAGATAGCCAGAGACCCAGGTACAAGCTTGACTAATTGAGTCCTCTTCTCCTACTAGCTACCACATAGTTGAGGTTACCATAATTGCTGGGGTGGAGAGGGCCAACCCTTTCCCAACTCTCACTGGAAATTTCAGTTACATGATGCCATCTGAAGTATTGAAGCAAGAGAGCCCAAGCTGAAAGTTGTCTCTTCTTTTAAACGACTGAGCACCCATCCTTCCTGTTTTTATCATGGAGTAGGGGAAATTCAGGGGTTAGTGATGTCATACTTTAATGTGACACACAATTTTTTTTCTATGCTGGGTCATCACATGCCCAGAAACAGATCCCAAAGCCCTCATGTGGTTGACTGGAGTACAAGGAAGAACAATTCTGAACATGCTCCATGTGGTGGCCCCTATAGGCAAATTTAACCTACCTATACTTCACACTTGATCCAAGGAGCCTTATTTACCAGGGGTTTAGGGATAGGTGTTAGGACCTATAGCAAACAGATAAATACTTTTGGGGAAGGTACTCAAAGAGGACTTGGAGACACCCCCCTCCAACATACAAATCTTTAATATATCAAAAGTGTTAGAGTTGGAAAGATCATCTACCACATCATTCTGTAGACAAGAAACTGAATCTCGGCTTGGGGGAGTGACATGCCCACAGTCATAGAAGGCTTATTAAACTTTTACTGAAATTGAGGCCAAGCTAAATTAGAGCAAAATGGAGCCCAAATTTCATGGACCTACAGATAGAACTAGAAAAGAACTTAGAGCCTCACTTTGTTCAGCCACCTCATTTTTTCAGAAGAGGAGACAGAGACCCAGAATTAGCATCAGAGTAGAGTCTAAAAATAGTTCTTCGAAATTCCAATACTGCACTTTCAGATAGGTTCCTGAAATCTGGATTTTTGAAAGTATGGCCAAGGATGGCCCTGAGGCACCAGTCCTTCCAGAGCCCTGATTCTTTATCTCAAGACATGGGACAAATATTGGATACTTTTGACTCTATGAATCCCTTGCTTTCCTCAAAGCTAAGCTCAAGGGATCAACTCCTACAAAAGACAGTTCCTTAGCCACTTGTTGCAAATGCCAGTACTTTGTATTCATTTATATGTGTACGTTGTGTGTTGTTTCCCCTCAAAAGAATGACTATTCCTTTATGGCAGGGGCTGTTACATTTTGGTTTTTTTATCCCCTGCAACTAGCACATTAAGCACATAATAATTGATGATCTAGAGTCATAAATGACTTTCCTGGGTTGTTGTAAAGAAGGATTCTTGTTTAGATACAGCATATACTTGATGGCTTCAGACTTCCCTTTGAACTCTGAGATTTTTGTAATCTTTCTTGTTGTTCAGAATCAAGTCTAGAACAGCACTTCCCCTGATCATTTCCTCCACATTTTTGAAGGACGAAATTATCAACATGAGGCAAGACTTTATTAGTTGCTCCTCTTTTAGGAGAGACAGAGACAGAGACAGACAGATGAACAGACAGACAGAAAGAGAGAAGGAGAGAGGGAAGAGAGAGAGAGAGAGAGAGGAAGAGAGAGAGAAAGAGAGAGAGCTCCAGCAGATTTCTGCATAAGTTCTCCATCAATATTACATCATGCATCTATGACAATCTTGTGTTCTATTTCCTTAACTCATTTTTTTCCTTCTCTTTGTATCATACTCCCATCACTCAGTCAACCAATTGTCAAATTTACTATGTGCCAGACACTGTAAGTGCTAGGGATACAAAGAAAAAGCCCAAAAACCAGTGCTTGCCCTCAAGGAACTTACACTCTAATGGGGTAGATGGCATGCATATCAATAGATATAGACAAGATACATATAGCATAGATACAAATTGACCTTAGAAGGGAAGTCACTACTTGCTGGATGGATTGGAAAAGTTCTGCTAAAGGTGAAAATTAAGCTAAGTCCTAAAGGAAACCAGTGGACCCCAAGGCTCTGTCCTGGTCCCTTTTATCTTTTCTATCGATATTATCTCCCTTGGTGATCTCAACAGGATTCTGAGAAACAACGTGAGGAGGGAGAGTTTTCCAGGCATGTGGAGCACAGCCAATGCAAAGATACAGTCAGAAGCGGGAACATTGTGCGTGAGCAAGTGGGCCAATATGACTGAACTATAGAGTGTGTAGAGAGGAGTAATATGTAAGAAGATCAAAAAGATAAGAAAGGTCCAGGTTGTAAACAACTTGAAATTCCAAACAAAGAAGTTTATATTTTATTTTAGAGGTATATCTGATGACTCAAGGAAGCTGTGGCTTTGTCGAACAGTGAGATGATGGTCAGACCTACACTGTAGGAAAACCACATTAGCAGTGGTGTGGAGTACAGATTAACACGGGGAGATTCTTGAGACAAGGAGACAACTGGGAAGCTATTGAAATAATCTAAGTGAGAGGTGATGGGGGCCTTAGGTTTGTGTTTGTATGAGAATACAGCAAGGAATAGCAAGGAAAGCATGTGAGACGTGCGGAAATAGAAACAACAAGATTTGGCAACTGATTGAAAATACAGGGAAAGTAGAGGTGAGAAATTGAGGATAGCATTGATGTTATGAAGCTAGACAAATGGAAGGATATTAATTTCTATTTTGGACATGTTTAGTTTGAGATACATACAGGATATCCAGTTTGAAGTGTCCAATAGGCAGTTAATAATGTGAAACTGAAGCTTAAGAGATCTGTAGATCTAGGAATCATCTTCAGGTTGTTGTTTTTTCAGTCATGTCTGACTCTTCATGACCCCATTTGGGGTTTTTGTTGGCAAGGATACTGGAGTTGTTCAAAATTCTCTTCTCCAGCTCATTTTACAGATGAGAAAACTGAGGCAAACAAGGTTAAGTGACTTGCTGAGGGTCACACAGCTAGTAATCATCTGAGTTGAGATTTGAACTCAGGAAGATGAATCTTTCTGACTCCAGGTCCAATACTCTATCCACTGTACCACCCAGCTGTCCCAATCAGTTTTCCCAGTGATGATAAGTGAATGCGTGGAGAGGATGAGACACCAAGTGAGAGAATATTGAGAGAAGAGAAGAGAGAAACTGGGACAGAGCTTTAGGGTTATGCCAATACTTAATGGGCATGACGGCACAGAAGACTGAGGAGCAGTTATGACAATATGTCTCTATCTCCCTCCATTGATCTTTATTCAAAAGCTTTCTGACATGTTTCATCCCTTTAGTTCCTGAATTTCCTCATATATATATATATATACATATATAGACACATACACACACACTCACACACACACACACACACACACATACACACATATATATATATATGTATATATATATATGTATACATACACACACATAAATGTAATGTTTCCCCACCCTCTTTTTACTACACTGTTCTTTTTGAATAAGGGTACTTCCAGAGTCATATGCCAGCCATGTGAACCAATCTACCAAGTCTCAGTAACAGCTATAAAGTCAAATTTACCTACTTGTATTAGCTACCCTTGCTTGTTACTCAAACTTCTGGGCATTTATGTATATATTAATACCATGAGTTTATTAATGGCTTCTTTTCAAAGATTTTCACTCCTAAGAAGTTCCGGGCACTGCTACCACTCTTGTCCTTCCGGCATTACAAACTACTCCCTGCGTTATCTGGATTGATAGATATTCTTGGCAGTTTAATACTTCTTTCTTCTTTCCTTCTCAAATATTCACAAGAATCTAAGCATACACATTTTAAAGTTTTTTAATTTTAGGCTTAAATACTTCTAAAACTTAAATACACAGTAAGAAGAAAAAGAGAAGCATATTACAAACTTAAATGTTGAAACTTAAATACGAAATAAGAAAAGAAAAAAAGTGTTGTTATGTGCACAGCAGAATGTAAGAGAGGATTCAAAATATATAGCAATAAATTTCCGTTTCAAGAAAGCCTGTATAAAAAAATAAAAAATAAAAAATAAAGAAAGCCTGTATAATAAAAACTATACATTGTGTCAGGAGCTGTCCATCTTTTCTTTGCTTCCTTGTAAGTTTTCTTTTGTTCTCTGCTTCACACTTTTTACTTTGTTTGTTCTACCCCCATCTTTCCCCCCCACGTGCCCCACCCCGGCCAGGCGACAATTAATCATGAATATATTTATATATAGATATATACATACACATATATACATATACATATAAACATACATATATAAACATATACTTTCCCTAACAAACTCTACTCCTGATCTTTGTTTTTACATTTGTACGTGTCTCTTATTTCCTATCCTCTACTTTACTTTTACCCACTACTTTGCCCTCATATTACTTAACCTACCCCAGTATCCCTCCAAGGATCCCTCCCTTATCCTCCCATTTGCATAAATCTAAACACCCATCTATGCCCCACCTTTGATCTGCTTCCTCACCCTCCCCTCTAGAGAGCTCTCCCTTATCCTATCCCCCCCCTATACCCTTAGCATTTTACTTCTTTCTGAATTTAGAAGACTTTTACATTCTTCTAGATATAGATGTATTCCCAATGAAAGTAGGTTTCCAGAACAGCCCTCTTCCCCCATCTAATTCCTCTGTGTCAGTTTTGCCTCTCACACTTCATTTGTATAAGATAATTACTCTTTTTAGCTGTTCCTAAATGGTTTTACTTCTTAAAATCATATTATAATCAAGTCTACCCCAATCTTTCTTACAAACTACCCAATTACTAATAGCAGCCTTAGACATACGTTTTACATTTTACATAAAAAAAGGTAGTCTGTCCTTATTGTGTTCCTTATAATTAATCTTTGGTGGTACCTTATATTTCTTTTGGCTCTTGTATGTCAAATCTTCGGTTAAATTCAGGGTTTTTTTTTTTTACACTATATGGAGACTGATGGGGGAAGGTAATTATTGACTGGGGGGATCTGGAAAAGCTTCATTGAAGGAGTGATATTTGAATTGGTTTTAACAGTTGAATAGAAATTCAACAGGTTAAAAAGGGGAGGGAGGATATTTCAGGCATAAGGAGAAGCATGAATGAAGGCATGGAGGTGAGAAATGTAGGATTTTCGCAGGAGTCAGAGAAAATCCAGTTTGGTAACAGCAACATAGAGTTTTTCTATGACATACCACTCTGGATATGCCCAATTTTATCTGATTCCAGAAGCTAGGCTGGTTTGGGTCTGGTTAGTATTTGGAGGGGGGAATGACCTGAGAATTACTAGGTACTGTAGTTAGGCATCTAGGCGGCATAGTGGATAGAGTGCTAGGCCCAGAGTCAAGAAGAGTTCAAATCTAGCCTCAGATACTTACTAGCTTTGTGACCCTAGGCAAGTCACTTAACCCTGTTTGCCTCAGTTTCCTCATCTGTAAAATGATCTGGAAAAAGAAATGGCAAACCACTCTGGTATCTTTACCAAGAAAACCCCAAATGGGGTCATAAAGAGTCAGATATGACTGAAATGACACAACAACATTGGAAGCACAGTTAAAGTATCAACAAGTTTACAAAGCACCTCTCATTTGCTATTTTATTTCTTCCATACAACAATACTTTAAGTTAGCCAAAGTCTAAATTATTGTTCCTGTTCTACGGGTTTTAGCACTAAGGCCCAGAGAAAAGAAGTCAATGCCTTAACCAAGAGTAAGTGGAGGGCCAGAACTCATATCTAGGTACTGACCCCAGGTTTCAACAGGATCATGATGTCTGCCTGACCAGTCTTCTTAGATAGTAGGTGCACCGTGACTATTTAATAACTGTGACCAATAGTTGTTAAATGGGGACAATTACTGAAACCATCACTGTGCCTTCATCCCCTTTCTCTCCCCAACAGGTAAAAGCTGAGCTGCGGAAGCACTGGATTCGTTTCCTGCTCGCCCATCACATCAGTTGTGTAGGCTGTGTTTTGGAGAGAAACTTCAAGTACTTTGGGAAGCATTCCAAGAGTCAGGCGAGTCAGCACTTTGGGTGGAATCCGGGACCAGGAGAGTACAGACCTGACAGCAGTGGGCAGCTTCCACACTTGGCTGGAAGGGACCAAAGGACTTTCAGCTCCCAGCCGCACCGAGGTAAAGTGGCCCTTGTCAGGGGCAGCCTGTCTGAGAGCAGCGAGGGTGACTTCACCATCATTGACACCACAGAGGAAATTCTGGAGGAGAGTGAAATTTAGAAGCCTTTGCAGAAGAGAAGCTTGAAGGAGATCTGTTCCTTATCTCTTCCCCCTTCCCTCACCTTCCTAAGGTTTGGGACTGAACTTCTGAGACAGGAAAAAGGAAGATAGAAAAGAAGAAACTAGGGCTGTCGAGTATAGTACAGCATCACTTTCCCTCTTAATCATAATGAATACTTTGTATTTATGTATTTATCTTCAAAAGTCCCCATGTTCTTTACAGACACGGTTCTGCTCATCTCCACATAGCCCCAGCATTCTCTATCAGTACTGATATAGAACTACATCCTGACTGTATTCTCTTCAGACATGAACAATGGAACATGAGCCATGGTCTGGAATTCAAGGCTGCTGTGTCAATAAGAAGAGAAAACTTTGAATATGGAAATATGAATATGTAATATGGATATGAAGAAGTTTCTTGTTAACTGTATCCCCTTTGTTTTTCCTACAAGTAGCAACCTGGTTACTTGAAGAAGGAAAGGCACGAGAGAGAGGAGGGAAAGATGGGATGGGTGGGAAGGAGGATGGAGATGGAAAGAGAGAAAGAAGAGGAGAGAAGAAGGAGAGAGAGAGACAGAGAGACAGAGAGAGAGACAGATACAGAAAGAGACAGAGATAGAGACAGAGACACCCAGAGAGACAGAGAGAATTTCCTGCCATTTTTTCTTCTTTAATCTCCAGCTTCTGATTCACAAACTCTGCCTGCACCTCCAACTCTCCAGATCTCATGACAGATCCTTCTAGATCCCATATTCCACTGGGCTGCCAGCTCTTCTAGGGAAGGAAAGACATTCGTCTTCCATGAGAAACTAACAAGAAATAAGCAAAACAAATCATGAAGCTAAGGCAGTCTAAAATGGAGGTTCTTAACTTTTTTTGTGTCATGGACACTTTTGGCAGTTTAATGAAGCCTATGAACTCTTCAGAATAGTAGCTTTAAGCACATAAAATAAACTACATAGGATTAAAAAAGGGAACCAATCATACAGACACACAATTCTCTCTCTCTGTATATATATTTAAGTTCACAGACCCTAGGCTCATGCCCCATGATATACTCTAGAAGATCCAAGTGTTCGTTTTCTTTTGGCCCTTCCACTAAATTATCAAACAACATTGCTTTGGGTTTCTCACTTACAAAGTCTCCTCAAAAAAAAAATCAATATTGTGGACTTGGAGTCAATAGGTCTGAGTTCAAATTCTACCTTAACTAGGCAGCCCAACCAGCAGACACATATATTTTAGTTCAACAATTCTAGACATTTGGACTGTTGTGGACCCAGTTTGCTATTTTTTTTCATAATTCAGAATATATGCTACAGGGAAGTGAGGAGCAAAAAAGATTTTTGCAGAATCATCTCCCCCTACTTAAAATTCTTGGCTCTTTCCCTGGGTTAAAATCTTAGTTCCTCTCATTCCTTGGGATTGTATATCTGAATAGTGGGAGAAGATTCTCTAATATTTCTAAGGTATGGCTGTAAAATAATTAGGCTGAAGTTTGATCCACAACCTGTATATCCACACGAGGCCTACTTTTTAAAAGGCACCATAGTGAAATTATTCTAATAATGTTGCAATTGCTCAAAATATTTCTAGAACAGTAGTTCTTTGGGAATTTCAGTCAGTTTTTGACTCCTTCCCCTCCTCCCATTCCCACCAAACATGGTCTTATTACTCTTTACTCATGCCTTATATTTGACTAAGACTAATTCGCCCAATGTAATTACCCACCTTGTTCAGCAGACTCAACATCAAATGATTTTTGACAATTTCCAAAAATCACATCCACCCTCAAAGGATAAAACTACTCCGCTCCTAAAGAAATGAAAAGAAATGCATGTCAGGTTTTGGAAGTAGTTCCAAAACTACTTTATAATTGTATGAGTAGAGGCAATAAGGTTGGGATAAACATAGTTTTCAAAGGTGACTACTTTGAAGGAGATGAAAGTTATTTGGATGTACGAGTTCTGGTCTTGAGTCTACTGTTAATCATTTCTGTGGGCCTCCATTTACTTTTCAAAAAGGATGTAAAGAGGATGTTCTATAGAACACTGGGATTCCACAAGGGGTTTTTAGAAGAAACAAACTGAAATGGCAGCTAAACAGAATGCAAAAAACTGTTTTGCTAGTATCCACAATCATCTGTAATGTGTACATTCAACTTAAAGAGAGAACCAATGTAATTGAAAAATGACATTTTTATTGGTCTCGAATTAATCACTGAACATTCCCCCTAATTTGTGATGTGCCAGTAATCGATGGTTACTTGATTTTATGTATACTTTGCCAGGATAGATTGACAATCAAGGAAGATGAGGACTGATAAAAGGCCAACTGAATTTAGAGTTTCGAGATTGTTGGTAACTTTGGAGAGAATTGTTTGAACAGGGCAGAGAGGTTAGAAGAGGTTAAGGAGTGAGTGGGTGGTGAGAAGTGGAGGCAACTAGAACAGACAATTCTTCCTAGGAACTTGAGAATGAAAGGGAGGAGAGATTATAGCATGATAGCTTAAGGAGATAACAGGCTGATATGAAGGTTTACAAAGATGGGAAAAACTTAGAAATTCTTATAGGCAGCAGGGGAGGTGTCAGAAAGGGAGAATATTCAAATAGGAAAGGTGAAGGGGAATGATTAAGGGAACAAGTTCCTGGAGAGACCTTGTAATGTATCAAGAGAGGAAAAGATAGGTGAAAGTGTAAAGCAAGGATTCTTAACCTTTTTTGTGTCATGTAACCTTAGCAATTTGTTAAAACCTATGATTCCCTTCCCAGAATAATGTTTTTAAATGCATAAAACAAAATACAAAGAATTACAAAGGAAACCAAAGGTTTGTGAAACTGATCATGTATATTTCCCATCAAAGTTCACAGACTCCATGAAATCTATCCATGGATTCCCAATGTAGAGTCCAAGTTAAGAACCACTGATATAAAGACATTTTGAAGGATGATGGTATGATAAATCACAGAATTACTAAATTCAGGATGGATGATCTTGATTTTCATAGGATCATGGATTTAGGGCTTGAAGAGAGCTTAAAGATCACCTAATCTAATCCCTTTATTTTGCTAATGAAGAAACTGAGGTAACAAAAGTTTAAATGCCTTGCCCAAGGTTATACAAGTGATAGATGGTCATAATGGATAATCTTTATTTTCTCAGTAAAGTGAAAAGGGAAAGCCATTTGCTCCGAATCAGAAGATGGGGTTGTATAGATGGATTTGAGGAGAGAGGAGATGGTTTAGAACAACTCCTTTGGGTATTATGATAGAAAGTCAATTGAGGAAGAATAAAAGGATTGCCATGCAAAAAGAAAGTCCTATTAATGATAAGCTAGAGTGAATTTTTAGCAGATATTAAGCATAGAAACAGGGACAAATGATAGTGGGAGTGACTCAAGACTTGGTAGGTGGGAACAGTGACAGCAGATAAAAACAAAAACACAGGGACTGAAATATGAAATAGGAAAGTGGGGCCAGAGCAGGGGCAGTGAATTTGCAGAACAGAGTAGGACTGGAGGTCAAAGTGAAGATGAATTAGTTTAGGAGGAGTGGGGTAAAGTGAGAGATGGGAGGAGAGGAGATTATGATTTTTAAAAAGTTAAAATAGATGGTGGTGATATCTGAGAGAGTTAGACCTATGGTAGATTGAAGTTATCAATCCTTGGGTTATAAGGAGGTTGATGAACCATGAGGCTGATGCTCAAGGGGACCTCATGATGCATGTTGAATTCATTTTTTAATTTTATTTTTATCTTGAATTTAATAAACACAAGATAAAAATTAACATTTCCATATATATTATACAACAAACGGAGGGGATCATATATGCGTATATAGCTTTCTTTTCTTTTAAGTAAATAAATTCCACATGTAACTTTCAAAGCTGTACTGCTTTTCTGTGATTCCTTCTTTTCTTTTTTCTGTTCTGCTCTCTTTTTCCAAGGGGGAAGAAGAACACTTCTCTATCTCACCTACCTCCGACTTGTTTTTTAAAAGATAAACCAAACTCTTGTAAAGAAATACACGTAGTCAAGTTGTTGAGACTCTGGAGATCATTATCCCAATTTTCATTTCCACTGGCAAAATCTCTGCTTGAGCATTCTAATGCTAACTCTAATTCTAAGGGGTTGGTGTGATTCTTCCCTGACGCTATCAATTCATTTAATTTCCCTTTTTAGTGTTCTTCCAAATCTCATCAAGAATAGTCATCTAACATAATTGCCAACTAATTAACATCAACTTGTTTTTAAAAAATAGGTTTTTATTAATGTATTTTTATATCACCATACCTTTCTACACTTTAACTCCCCCTCCCCCCAAGAACTATCCCATATAACAGATAGTAAAAAAAGGAAAAAGAAGAGAACCTTTATGTTGGTCTTATTCTGACAAGGTGACTCAGGGTTTTTAAGCTTTCTGGGTTTTTTTCTTGTTTAGTAGGTTGGGGAGGCTACTGGATTTCTTATGCCCTGACATAGCTATCTATACTTATACTCCAAAGGCCAACAAAGAGTCTGTTGGTCCTTGTATGTTCCACATGCATGGAGAACATTTTATTTGTTAATAAACTTGGTTTTTAAACACTAGAAAAAAGTAAAAGAGTTTTCTTCTGAGTTTCTTAAAAGTTAGTTCTAAGACAGAAGAGGATGATGAGGACCATATTTCTAGAAATTGTAATACAAAATAAAAATTTTTAAAAAAGAAAATTAGTTTGATCTCCCTGGGCATATACTATTATGGAAGTGAGAAGTTCAGGAGTATGGAAGAAGTGTCAGGGAAGGGATTTGGGGTACATGAACATTTGTTCATTTCCCCAAATCAATATCCTGATTACATGGGAATGACCAGAACACATGCACTGGGTCTAAGTGTGAGGAATGAAAAATCTGAGAGACATGATTTCTGGGTAATTAATAATCAATTTATTAATTATGACTAGCAAATAGTGAATAAAACGAGGTCATTGACAAACCAAAGATGAACCTGAATGTTTATTTGTTTTTTGGAGGGGGCAAGGCAGGGCAATTGGGGTTAAGTGACTTGCCCAAAGTCACACAGCTAGTAAATGTGTCCAGTATCTGAGGCCAGATTTGAATTCAGGTTCTCCTTACTGCAGGGCTGGTGCTCTACTCACCGTACCACCTAGCTGTCCCCCACTAAATGTTTAAATACCCTTGGAACGCTGTGGAGCCAAGACGGCGGCTGGAGAGCAGGGACTTGTGTGAGCTCTCTACCACGTTCCTCCAAAAACCTATAAAAAATGGCTCTGAACAAATTCTAGAACTCCAGAACCCACAAAATAGCAGAGGGAGGCAGGGATCCAGCCCAGGACAGCCTGGATGGTCACTGGATGAGGTCTATCGTGCACGGAGTGGAGGGGAGCAGAGCTCAGCATGGGAGGCAGCAGGACCAACCAGACCAGGAGCTGGGTAGGACAGGCCCTAGCACCCTGAATCAGTGCACTGTGGCAGTTACTAGACCTCTCAACCCACAAACACCAAAGACAACAGAGAAGTTTAGTGGGAAAAGCTTCAGGGGACAGAGTTCATGGTTAGGTCACCACCCCAGGGGCAGTGGGGGAGGTGCAGCTACAGAACTACAGCTGCAGTTACTTCCGGTCCCAGGCCCACGTGGTGGGAAGAATTAAGTGGTGGATCAGAGCAGGAGTGCAGAGCCTGCTGAAGATTTGCATCAGGTCCGGGTTGGTGGTTCTTGAGGAAGGAGGAGTGCTAGGGTGGCAGAGCTGGCTGTATATAAATAGCTCTGAAATCAACGGCGCATCCCCTCAAGCTTGGAACAAAGTACTCTTTGCTCTACAAGCAGTCATACCCCAATGAAAAACTCAAGGGTCAAGTAAGTTGGCTGGGAACATGGCCAGGCAGCGAAAATGCACCCAGATTCAGTCTCAGACTTTGGAATCTTTCTTTGGTGACAAAGAAGACCAAAACATATGGCCTGAAGAAGTCAACAAAGTCAAAGAGCCTACACCAAAGGCCTCCAAGAAAAACATGAACTGGTCTCAGGCCATGGAAGAGCTCCAAAAGGATTTGGAAAAGCAAATTAGAGAAGTAGAGGAAAAATTGGGAAGAGAAATGAGAAAGATGCAAGAAAACCATGAAAAACAAGTCAATGACTTGCTAAAGGAGACCCAAAAAATACTGAAAAAATACTGAAGAAAACAACACTTTAAAAAATAGACTAACTCAAATGTCAAAAGGGCTCCAAAAAACCAATGAGGAGAAGAATGCCTTGAAAGGCAGAATTAACCAAATGGAAAAGGAGGTCCAAAAGACCACTGAAGAAAATACTACCTTAAAAATTAGTTTGCAGCAAGTGGAAGCTAGTGACTTTATGAGAAATCAAGATATTATAAAACATAACCAAAGGAATGAAAAAATAGTAGACTATGTGAAATATCTCATTGGAAAAACCACTGACCTGGAAAATAGATCCAGGAGAGATAATTTAAAAATTATTGGACTACCTGAAAGCCATGATCAAAAAAAGAGCCTGGATATCATCTTTCAAGAAATTATCAAGGAGAATTGCTCTGATATTCTAGCGCCAGAGGGTAAAATAGAGATTGAAAGAATCCACAGATCACCTCCTCAAATAGATCCCAAAAAGAAAACTCCTAGGAATGTTGTCACCAAATTCCAGAGCTCCCAGGCCAAGGAGAAAATACTGCAAGCAGCCAGAAAGAAACGATTTGAATATTGTGGAAAAACAATCAGGATAACACAGGATCTGGCAGCTTCCACATTAAGGGACTGAAGGGCTTGGAATATGATATAATGGAGGTTGATGGAGCTAGGATTAAAACCAAGAATTACCTACCCAGCAAAACTGAGTATCATGCTCCAAGGCAAAATATGGATTTTCAATAAAATAGAGGACTTTCAAGCTTTCTCAATGAAAAGAGCAGAGCTGAATAGAAAATTTGACTTTCAAACACAAGAATCAAGAGAAGCATGAAAAGGTAAACAAGAAGGAGAAATCATAAGGGACTTACCAAAGTTGAACTGTTTTCCTCACATTCCTACATAGAAAGATGATGTGTATGATTCATGAGACCTCAATATCATAGTAGCTGAAAGGAATATGCATATATATATGTGTGTATACATACATATACATATGTATGTGTCTATGTATGTACATATGTAGGTATACGTATATATGTATATATATATGTGTATATATATACACAAAGGGCACAAGGTGAGTTGAATATGAAGGGATGATATCTAAAAAAATAAGATCAATTTAAGGTATAAGAGAGGAGTATATTGAGAGAGGGAGAAAGGGAGAGATAGAATGGGGTAAATTATCTCGCATAAAAGTATCAAGAAAAAGTGGTTCTGTAGGAAGGGAAGAGGGGGCAGGTGAGGGGGAATGAGTAAATCTTGCTCTCATTGTATTTGATCTGAGGAGGGAATACCATACACACTCAACTGGTCATCTTACCCCACAGGAAAGAAGGAGGAAGAAGATAAAAAAGGGGGAATGATAGAAGGGAGGGCAGATGGGGGGAGGAGGCAATCAAAAACAAACACTTTCGAAAAAGGACAGGGTCAAGGGAGAAAATTCAATAAAGGGAGTTAGGTCAGGAAGGAGCAAAACATAGTTAATCTTTCACAACATGAGTATTGTGGAAGGGTTTTACATAATGATACGCATGTGGCCTATGTTGAATTGCTTGCCTTCTTGGGGAGGATGGGTGGGGAGGGAAGAGGGGAAGGAATCTGGAACTCAAAGTTCTAAAAACAGACGTTCAAAAACAACAACAAAGAAAAGTTTTTGCGTGCAACTAGGAAATAAGATACACAGGCAATGGGGCATAGAAATTTATCTTGCCCTACAAGAGAAGAAGGGAAAGGGGGATGGGAGGGAAGTGGGATGACAGATGGGAGGGCTGACTGGGGAATGGACCAACCAGAATATACGCCATCTTGGAGTGGGGGGAGGGTAGAAATGGGGAAAAAATTTGTAATTCAAACTTTTGTGAAAATCAATGCTGAAAACTAAATATATTAAATAAATTTTAAAAAAAAGATAAAAAAATTTAAAAAATACCCTTGGAACAGTGGGTCTTCCTGACAGGCAGAAATGAATGGTTCACAATTAATGAGAGAATGACAGTTATAAGAAGAGGTGTGCTTATTCTAAAGAGAGGCTGGGGGACATGACTCTCATCTTGTCACTCTTTGACTAAGAGACTCACCTCCACACCCAGATCATTCTGCCTCCAGCAATCTATACAAAAGGATCTATCCTCTACCCAAACCACTTACATAGTTGAACAATAGGCAGGAATTCACCTACATAAGATGGTTTTTATCCTTTAATCAGAACTAAGCTTTCCCATTTGGTGGGTCCTGTTCAAGATTGAGGAGAATGTTAACGCAATTTCATCACCAGCCCTGTCATTCAGAGGCTGCTTTGACCTAGTCTTCAAATGAGGAAACCCATTTGTCCTTATCTATATCTTGCCACTTTTCCCAGATGGCTCCAGAGGAGAAAGTGAGGTTGGTGACTTTGCACAGATCTGTTTCACTTAAAACCAATTCACTTGCAAGTCATGACATCACCTTCCTGATGTTATGGTCCTCTTCCAGGACAAACAGCAAATGAAGAAATAGGAAGGGAAAGAAAACTGGCATTCCCCCCAATATTAATTAGTTCTTAATAATAATTTCTCTCATAAGCCAGAAGGCAGTAGATGGTGCCTCCCAAGTGAAGACATAGGAGTCACAAAATTTGTTCAAAAGATCTTGGAATTAAGAATCATTACCAAGTTGAGAAGTAGCAGGTAGGGTGCTTGGAACAGAGCCAAGTGCTGCACCCTGAAAGCCTTCTGGAACCAGCACTTGACTTTCCCTTGATTTGTGCACATGTAGAAGTAGCAACACTGGTGGTATGCAAAGAGAAATAACACATGTGAAGAGATTTATAAGTACATTTGAGCGTACAGGAGGAAGATAGTGTGGTGTCATAGAAAAATCAGGAGTCCGGAGACCTGGATCACTCAGGGGTATACAGGTAAGTGTATAACAACTGGCTCTTTAGGGGAAAAACATATTCATGACACTGCTTTAATCTGCACTATTAACATTTTCCCCATTATTTCTTAAATCTAAACAATCAATAAATAAGTTAGGCTGTGATTGAAAGCATTTGCTAATTTCCAAGGTGTAAATGCTCACACTGAAAAATTTAAGAATTGGCTCCCATGAGCTGCTTTGAGCTGGCTCCAGTACAGCCCTGCTGATGACCTCAGGAAAATCACTTCCCTTCTCTGGCTGAGCCTAAATTTCTACATGCATAAAATAAGGGACTTATACAGATGGTCTTGAAGATCCCTCCCAGCTATCATCTTCTTAATTCCATGAAACCTGTGATTATTTTCCCATGGTTTGGCTTTATAGACAGAAGTCAAGGTCAAGAGAGCTGAGGATAGGGAAATGGGAACAATTTTGGGGGGTGGGGCAGGGCTCTGTCCAGAGGCTTTCTATCACTTAACAGTATTGTAGAAGTGCATTGATTAAGAATGAGAGGAGAGAGAGTGTTGTAGTGAATAAAGTGCTGAGTTGGAGTAAGGAAGATCTGGGTTCAAATTCTGCCTCAGACCCAGTTATGTGACTGGACAAGTCATTTATTCTCTCAGGGTCTCAGCTTGTCAAAGGAGCAAGTTGGGCTCAATAACCTCTAATATTCCTTCTAGCTTTATCTCTATGGTCCTAAAAAGAGGATGCGTTCCAGTGACAAACTTTATTTTGAGAATTGTTGTAATTAAAGGTAGAAATACCACAGAATGATCTAATAAAGGACTGGCACTCCTCAGTAAAGGGCATTTCCTCTTTCCCTTCCTCCTTCCATTGAGGCCTCTCTGTTACTCTATATCGGGGGAAAATGTGAGGAGGGGTGTGAAGGGGGATTCCTGACTCTCCTGGGATATCCCAGGACTGAGCTAGAGCCCAGGCGATACCTCTATCACTCTCAAGTGGCCAGGCCGTATGAAACTAGAATCTGGGTCTCCCTGCATCCCAGACTTGCCCCCAATCTACCCATGAAAGACAGGCTAGTACCTGAAACAGCACTCCCTAGCTGCCACTCTCACTGGCCACTCACTAAAGAGACCAGAGCTCACCAAAGCCTGTCTAGGCTGATGATGTCATTAAAGGATGCTTTATTCTGGGAGGACTGGTGCATGCAGGTGTCCCTGAGCGGTTCTGAAATGGTAGGTAATACTAGCCCCCAGTATCCCTACCACATCATATGTGTCCCTACACCTGAAGTGTTATTAGTCTTTAACACTCTTCATAGCTTCCAGTGAAGTTTATACCATGTAGTTACTAGTCTCCAATGCTGCCTCTTTAGAATCCAAGTTAGTTCATAGTAGGCAACAGGTAGAGTGGAAAGAGATCTGTCTGGATTGGGAATTGAGGGACCTGAATTCTAGGATCACAGGATTTAAAAATTGAAAGAACCTTGGAAATCCAATCCCTTTCATTTGATAGATGAGAAAGCCAAGTCTCAGAGAGGAAAGGTAACCAATCACACAAGGTAGTGAACAGCAGAAGTAGGACTCAAATCTAGGTCACCTGGCAATCTAGGCCCCATTTCACTACCCCAGGCTCTAGTCCTGCCTCTATTGCCAACTTGGCCCTTGGATAACTCACTTCCTTCTCTAGTCCTCAGGCTTTTTTTAAAAGTCTTTTTGCAATGAGGGGATTGGACAAGATAATTCCTACGCTTCTTGCAACTCTTTATATGATCTATGGTTTGAATCATATACCCTAAGCAAAACTGTGACAAAGGAAATTAGTTTTTCCCAGTCCTTCTTATCCTGCCCCTTTGAAGCTAAATTCCCCTGACCATCCCGTTCCCTCAGGGCTCTGTACTGTCAGGCTGGGTTAGTTAGCTAATTAGTTCATTAATCTCTACCAATGGCGTGGAGAGACTTGGAGACAGGTGACCTGGGTTAGAATTCTAACTTGCCTTGCCTCCCAGGGCTATTGTGAGGATAGTACTTCAGAGACTATGCACGTGTCTTGATGTAAAGGGCCATATCGAAGTCAGATATTTTCATGGTTTTTTGCTTCTGTTCCTGACTGACTAGCATAGAATCACCTGCAAATAGAAAACTCTTTGGCACGATGTTAGCGGTGATGACAGCTCCTTGCAAACGAGAGACTCATCAGAATGCCTACTTTAAAGAAGACAACAGTACAAGAACAGACAAGGACCTCTCCTGAGGCGAACAAAATGGAGTAAAGAGAATACTGGGCTTGGTTCTAACCTTGAACCTTACTTGTTGTTAGACGAGTGTTAAAAGGTACATCCCTTCACCAGAGAATCACTTAATTTTGGAGTCAGAAGCAACCTCAGTGGTCATCCAGTCCACCCTGTGCTTTAACAAGACCCTCTCTGCAAAGTCCCCCAAAAGCGGTCATCTAGTTTCTTCTTCCACAGGTTTCCGGGTAGCCCAGTCCACTTTTGGGTAGTTGTAATTATTAGGACAGTCAGCTAGGTGGCACAGTGGATAAAGCATTGAAGTTCAAATCTAGCCTCAGACACTTACTAGCTGTGTGACCCTGGGCAAGTCACTTAACCCTGTTTGCTTTAGCTTCTTCATCTGGAAAATGAGCTAGAGAAGGAAATGGCAAACCACTCTAGTATCCTTGCCAAGAAAACTCTAAATGGGATCACGAAGAGTTGGACGTGACTGAGAAATAACTGAACAAAACAAATTATTAAAGTGTTTTTCTTTGAACCAAAATCTGCTCCAAGTACTGCTTTCTGGTGATGATTAGAATAAGTCTAATTCCTCTTCTTCACCACAGTTCTTCAAGTGCTTGAGGACACAGGCAGCTGGGCGGTGCAGCGATTGGAGCAACGGATAAAAGAATTAGGAAGATGTGTTCGAATCAGCCCCAAACACTTCCTAGCTCTGTGACCCTAGGCAAGTCACTTGACCATTCTACCTGCTTCACTTTCCTCATCTGTGAGGGGGTGATAGTTGCACCTGATTCCTAGGGTTGTTGCAAGAATGGAATATTTGTAAAGTGCTTTGCAGATCTTAAAGCACTAGCCAAACACTAGCAATAATAATAATTTACAATAATTATTATTATGTTCCTGCCCAGTCTCTTCTTCTTCAGTCTAAACATCACCCTTCCTACAATTGCTCCTTTTATGGTATGAATGTCTGTTCCTTCACCATCCTGAATCTCCTACCCTGGACGCTTTCCAACTTATCAACATAATTTTAAAAATGTGTCCCCTCAAACAGAACAGGATATGTTGGGGCCTCATTCTCTCACCTGCAAAATAAGAATGATTAGATTTACAAGTATTTCTTTTTTTTAAATTAACTTTTAAAATTTATTTATTTATTTAATTATAGTTTTCAGCATTCGCTTTCATAAGATTTTGAGTTCTAAATTTTCTCCCCCTTCCTCCTTTTCCCCCTTCTCAAGACGGTGTGCAATCTGATTACAAGTATTTTCTAAAGTGAACTGTATACCTCCAAGCAATCCATGGTCAAAGAACAGTGGATTTGGAGTTAAAAGACTCGGGTTGGCATTTTGACTTTGCTACGTACTACCTCATTCAAATCTCTAGGCCTCGATTTTCTTATCTGTAAAAAAGGGAATTAGACTAGACTAGGTGATCTTTAAAGTTTGTATCAGTTCTAAAGCCTTATGGGCTAGACTCTTCCTCTAAGGAATGCAGCTATAAATGCTTAGTAAAGACCCTAACATGTATGTGGGGTAGGGTGGTATGGAAGACCAGGCAATTCTAGCTCTTGGCGTCAGGGATAATGAAGTAGGAATAGTATGAAAACAATAAAACTTCTTTTTATGAATCCCATTTGTCTCAGAAGTTTTATTCGTCTTAAGTGTCCATGTCCCAAACCCTGGAGTACTTGGTCATTTTAAGTCTCAAGGCTAGAAATCTTTGCTATTTCTAAGTTACCATCAGACTTTGCCCAGCTGGGTTCCCATCATCTCTCACATTTATTGGAACATGCTGACACTGTAAACCCAAAGTAGATTACAGGAGGGTGACCTTCATGCCTCTCTGAGCTCTATCTCCTAATACTGGGATTATCACTGACAAGCCTAAGGGGCAGGGGTGGGGGTTGGGGCAGGAAAGGCTGATACCCCAGGAGAAGAATTTGCTATTTACTAAAGATGCCTGATTCAGCAAGCAAGATATGGTGCCGTTTGGTCCAGGTGAGGTGACTTCACCTCTGAACCTGATGGTCCAAAAGGGAGGATGAGGATACAAGGAGACTTTCTCTGAATTTTTTTGAGGGGGACTGTGGAACAGAGGTAGCAATGGACAAGGTCGGAGAGTGGGTTGCGGCGGGAGAATTGGCATCACTGCTTCTTATCCTTTAGCTTCTCCTTCACTTTTTGTGGCTCATACTGGATCAGTCGAAGAATTTCCTTATTAGCCAGTGTGCCTTCAATAAATTCTTTTTCCGTAAGTTTATCTGTGGGAAAAAGAAACAACACAGTGAATCTTGACAGCCTGGGGCCTTAGCTCTGGATTGTCTCTGGGATGGATGGTAATAGCTCACATTGATGTGGCAGTTATAGTTAGGGGTATATGGTTACAGTGCATCTTACAGCTATTATCTCATTTGACGGTCACAGAGAATTGATGAAGGAAGCAGGGCAGGGCCCTGTTTTATAGAAGGGAAACTGAAGCTTAGAGAAATGAACTGAACAGGGCAGACAGTCCTGAGAGCACAGCTTCTGTTTTATCAGCTTACTACTGTCATTCTCACTGACTCAGATCCCTGACTTCTCAAACTCTCGACCTTTCCTGACTAACCTACAGGGTTAGGAGCCGCCTGCTGCTCCTTGCTCTGGCTGATTTTTCATTTATTCATTCCATATTTATTGAGCAACTACTGTGTACGAGGAGCTCTGCTATCAGACAATATCAAGGTGGTCTCTGTCCTCAGAGATCTTAGAACCTAGTGTTGGGGTGGCACAGCTAGGTCTCCTGACTGCAAGGCCAAAGTTTTTCTCGCTATATCATACTTCCCCTGTGATAAGAGGGAAGAAGGAATAAAGAGTCTACTATGTGCCAGGCTCTATGCAAAGCATTTTACAAAATTTTTACAAAATTTTAGAAATCTCACTTGATCCCCACAATAACCCTGTGAGATGGGTGGTTTTATTATCCCCATTTTAGCTGAAGAAACTAAGGCAAGCAAAGTGATTTGCCCAAGGAGGTAGCTTACATGGCTCAGTGGATAGGGAGCTGGGCCTAGAGTCAGGAGGACCTGAGTTCAAATCTGGCCTCAGACACTAGCTTTGTGATCCTGGGAAAGTCACTGAACCTCTGTCTACCTAAGAGGCAGCTAGGCAGCTCAATGGATAGAATGCTGGACCTGGGGTCAGGAAGACCTGAGCTTAAATCTGACCTAGACACTAGTTTTTAGCCTAGCACAAGCCCTGATTTGTAGCACTTGCAGATTTCCAATTTAATAATCTTGAGCCAGTGTGACCTTGGGTAAGTCCCTCTGTTTCCACTGGTGAAGGAAATGGCAAACCACTTGAGTATCTCTGCCAAGAAAACCCAATATGGGGTCATGAAAAGTTAGACACAACTGAATGACTTGAACAACAACGTCCTGACTCCAGGCCCAGCATTTTATCCACTGACTCTATCCACTGCACCACCTAGCTGCCCAATGATAGCTGATAAAATGTGTTACTGGACACGAGATATCAGATGATACTTGGAAAGAAAAATCAATGTCAATTGCTGGTTCCTCTCTCATCAACCAGGACCTGAGAAACGCACTCAAAATATCAGTTAAGTAAGTCAACTTGGAAAGAAGTGTCTAATGGAGTGCCCAGTGGATCTATACTTGGACTTGTGCTTTCTGTGTTTTCAAAATGAGACATCTAAGGTATAAAGTTTTAAGTTTTGAAGTATGATTTGTTTAAAGGCATAGATGGTATGTTTATCAAACCTACAGATGGCACGAAGCTAAGAGAAATAGCTAATTCAGCATTTAGCCATTTGACAAAGTGTCTAGCACAGAGAAGAACCTTAATAAATATTTATTAATTGACCAGATTATAGAATTAATATACAAAAGAGATCTTGATGTAGAGCATAGGAATGATTCAAAGAAAGGAGAAATTTAATAGGAGTAAATGTGGGCTCCAAATTGTCTTTACAGGGACAAGATAGGCAGGGAGAGGAATGTGATTAAGAGAGCAGTTTGTGTGAAAAAAATGTAAAAGCTTTAGTGGACAGTAAGCTTGATAAGAGTCAACCGTGCGATGATGGCCAAAAAGTAAATACAATCTTGGACTGCATTAAGTGAGGCATTGCTTTTCATAATGGAATAAGAGGAATAAGGAGGTGATAATTCTGCTGTGATCAGATGTCATCTGGAGGGCTGTGTTCAGTTCTGGGAACCACAGGAATACATTAGTAAGTTAAGGAATGTCCAGAGGAGGGCAAAAGAGTTGTTGAAAGGCTTTGATTCTGTGCCATTTGAGGATCTGTTAAAGGAACTGGAGATATTTTGCCTGGAGAAGTATTTGAAAGGCCATTATGTGGAGAAGGTATTACATTTGTTTTGTTTGGCCCCAGATAGCAGAACCAGGGAGCAAAGGGGGGAGTTGCAAAGAGTCCAATTTAGGCGCAATGTCAGGAAAAACTTCCTAACAATTAACACTACCCAAAAATGGAATGGACTACCCTTGGGAGGTAATGGATTCCTCCTAATGGAGGTTTCAAGCAGAAGCAGGATGACGATGGGCCCCATATATTTTAACATGGATTCATTTTTCTGGAAATGAATTAGACTGGGTAGCTGCTAAGATCTCCTCCAACTCTAAAATTCTGTGATTTCATGACCAGTTCATTTGATAGGGAGACCTTTTTACCCTTCTATACTACACAGCCTGTCCTTGTTTTTGAGTGTGTCTGCCATCTTGCTACCATTCAGTTCCAGAGAGTCCCATGGTGGAGCCAGTATTTCTCAGGAAGCGGGGAACTCCGTCCAAAAGAGTTTCTTCCTTATCATGTCGATCCTGCCCTGTTCTTTGACTTTAGTTGTGAATCGTCAGTGTCATATTGATTCTTTCCAAATCCATTCTATTAACCAGGAGGATTTTCATCTGTCTGGTTGGGCTGTAAGAGTGTTAAGTGGTTTTAGCCCAAGACTGTGCTGGAGCCAGCTCATGCTGGCTCAAGATTATTAAATTATTAAATTGGAAATCTGCAAATGCTACAAATCAGGGCTTGTGATAGGCTAAAAACTAGTCCTTGCTCCAGCTATTAACTCAGGGCCTGATTTATTGTTTTGCTCATTGTCCAGATTTAAGAAAGTTCATAAAATTGATTAAACTTAAAAGTTTGTCATGTGCACATTTTTTAATGGAGAGTTGATTGCTAAACATTCACAATCATATCACAGCTTAACCTCTCCTGGGTTAAGATGAGAGCTGGTTATGATTTTTAGAAAAGAAGATGGAATAAATAGATTCCAGTCCCAGCGATGCTGTTTAACAGCTATTCGACCTTGGGCAAATCACTAAAATTCTCCAGGGATCAGTTTTCTTAACTGTAAAATGAAGATCATAGATTCAAAAATGAAACTTTCAGCGAATATCATGATGCGAAAAGTTCCAGCCAAGCCTGCTCTACTGAGAAACATCCATTAACTTTGAAGAAGAGTGCCATGTGATTAAGAGCTGAATGGGAATTTAGAGGTCATCTAGTCCAACCTCCTCCTCTTACAGTGAGGAAACTGAGTCCCAGGGAAGTTAAATGACTTGCCCAAAGTCACACAGGTGACAGAGTGAGGATTAAACCTATGTCCTCTGAATCCACATTTTCCACTGAACCATGCAGCAGGAACCCATAACATAATTGCTAATACCCTAACTCTAATATCCTGGTTATTTCTAAGTCTACAGATAATAAAATTTTCATCTATCCATTAACATCTGTCTTTTAGGCCTACCACAGTGACTGAAGTTCCTACTATTGGAGTCTTTTCTTTGGGTCACAGCATTAACTCCAGAAGACCCTTTATACTGTGGAAAAATATGTTAATCCGTTTATCACCTTGCAAACTGTACCCTTTCTCTCCAGTGACTACATACTAGCTGGGATTTATTTTTCAGATTAGTCCTAACAAAAAGGAAAGACAAGTACATTTCAATAAGAGGAGGATGTCCTAAGTTGTTTAGAATCTGAGACACTGTCCAGGGTTGAAGTGCCATAGTGGAGACCTTAGGGACCAGGAAGTAATCTGAATGCATTGAGCACATGAGGATGATGCAAAAATAAATAGAGCAAAAGAGAAATGAAAAGGAGATATGGTAATTATGATGGATGCTACGATGATGGTAGGATAAGGATAGTGGCTAATGCTGCTTATGGTAGTGGTGATGATGGTTACAGTGATGGTAGTGGTGGGTTGTGGTGGTGATGGTTGTGATAGGCGATGGTGGTTGTAGTAGTGATGATGATGGTGGTGGTAGTGGTAAAGGTGGAGCAGTAATGGTGAAGTTGGTGGTAGTGGTGGTCGTATTGACAATGGTGATATACCTTTACAGTTTGTTAGAGGGTCATGGTTAGGATGTGTCAATGTGTTTTACTTTTATCTCTTAGAATATAAGTTTAAAAAGTAGAGTAGGTTGGGAGAAGTAGGTTGACCAACTCTAGTAGCTTCTCTAAATAGCATCTCAGCACAACAAAACTTTGTTTCTTTAGATTCCACTTATCTGAAGTTAGTGACAATTAATTCTTGTACCAGGCTGAAAACTAATCTTTGACCCAGCTATGAAAAAAGAATTTGAAGATTACAGAATAAGCAAACAAATAGACAAATTGAAACCTTCTAAACAAATTGAAGAGAATGTTGGACCAATCCATGCCCACTTTTGTGTGAATAAGTGATAAGTGATTCTTATCTAATCCAAAAAGTAGACTTTAAATCTGACAACTTTTTGTTAGTGGATTTGAAAGTAATAAATCTCAATTACTTTAAAAGATTCTATAAATAAGACTTCTCACTACTTGAGACTGGCTCTCCTCTCAGTCAACCTGTTACTGAGGTAATGTGTTATGTAGCAAAATATGCCCTGTTGCCTTCAAAATTTAAATACAACCATAGGATATATGCCTCTATGACTTTCAGATTCCATTATTTCTATTCATAGCTCTAGAAATACCATGATGGGCATATCTAAGTCTCCTTCCTTCCCACAGCATTGTATACATGCTGTTTCAGTAAGAAGAGCCAGCTTTTTATCCCCTTTCAAATCTTGTTGTGATTGTATAGAGGTAACTATGGCTGAGAAAAAGGAAAAGCTGGTAGAAAAACTGGTTTCACCATCATCTTTCTTTCCAAAGAAGGCCCAGATCTTCTCAGCTCTTTTTTCAGGGGTGTTCTCATCTTCTGGAAGATGCTTCAGGTCATCAGGATGGATCATTTTGAAAATAGCCTGTACAAAATGACACAGGGAGGCAGAGTCAAGAGTTATAGTCATATACTCAATAAATTGGTATAAATTGGGCGAGACCCATTAGTTACAGCTTTTCTCATGATGAACCAGAGTTGGCCTCACAGGGTTCATGACAAAAATAAATGGTTTTGAAAATGATCGTATGGGAATTGAGGAGCCTCATACTTCAGGACCAGTCTGGATTCTAGTCCTGGCTCAGCCACTAACTTCCTCTGTGGTGTAGGACCAGTCACTTGACTCTTTGGATTCAGTTTCCTCTTCTGTAAAATAAGATGATTGGCTTTGATAATTTCCAGTTATCAAAAGTCCCTTTTAGTTCAGATGTAGAAGGCTTTCTAAGTGGTGCCTTTGGCAGGAAGGCCCTCAAATTAAAAGAAAGGCAAAACAACTTTTCAAACACAGAACTAGATTAATTCCCTAGAAACTGTCAATACGATCTCACCCAATCAAGTGGAAATTCCATCAGGTTCCAGTCATAATACAAATAAGAAATAAGAGCGTAGGCTGGATGTGGGCCTTTAGGTGAACTGGAAGTTTTCTATCTGCTTCATTGCATCCAGCTCTATGTTCAAGTTGTCCACAGTATCATAGCATTTAGATCTGAAAGTAGCCTAGAGATTTTTTGTTGTTCAGTTGTGTCTGACTCTTTGTGATCCTATATGGGGTCTTCTTGGGAAAGATACTGGAGTGATGTGTCATTTCCTTCTCCAGTGGATTAAGGCAAACAGAGGTTAAGTGACTTGCCCAGGGCCACACAGCTAGTGAATGTCTGAAGCTGAATTTCAACTCAGGTCTTCCTGATTCCAGGCCCAGCACCCTAAACACTGAGCCACCTAGCTGCCTCCACAGATTTTTTTTTAGCAACCTTTCATTTTATAGAAGAGAAGAATAAGATTCAGAGAGGTTAAATAATTTGTCCAGGGTCACACACATATTAAGGAGTAGGGTAAGGATTTGAACCCAGGTCTTCTGGTTCTAAATCAAAAGTTCTTGCTATTATGCCACACAGCCTCTGATGTCTGGGGACATCAATCCATACAGTGTGGGGATCAAGGTTGGGGGGAAAGAGGCATGCTTAGCTTGAGTGGATATTTCTCTATCCTTTTTGCCACCCCCATTATCCCTTAACCCTTTGACAAAGTGTAACATTGAGTACAATGTGGTTCCAAAGTGTAATCTCTCTGAGCCTTATTCTCTTCCTGTGTAAAATGTGAAGCTAATTGTCTTTCTCATTCAATTTTTCTGTGATTCTATGAATTCTGGAAGAATTCCAGAATGTCTTTATGCAACCGGGTAAATCTGGACTGGAGTGGTTGCACCAGGGATAATTTGGACCTGGAATGTGTATATCGGGGAAGCTCTGGGTCACAGTGGATCTTTTAAGGCTACCTTAACTTTTAAACATATTCCTGGGGCAGGCTGGAGGCCTGCATTTGCCCCTCCTGGATACAAGGATATGAAACCAAAAATGTTCCACTTCTGGCCCTTGGTAGCTATTTGTTAAACTTCCTGGCCTGGAGAAAAGGATACCAGGGTCTTCTGGTGCCTCCCTTGTTCCCCACCCTCTACCCTGCCTGCCAATGGAGCATAGCAGTACTAACTGTACTGTATGTCTAGAGAAATTGTGAAATTGCTACATTCTTTCCTGAACCCAAGAAAGATGAGAGAATCTGACTTGTCCTCCCCTAGGTCCAATAAGATATTCTGTTTGTTCTTTATTTCACATATGGGAAATATATGAAATAAAGAACCATCAGAACATCTTTGACTGGACAACTTGGGAGAAAAGGGGCACTGAGTGACATATAAAAGCATAACAAGGTCCCTGTGGCACAAGTCTCGGTGCCCTCTATGTCCTTCTCCATCTGGCTTGAAGGGGTAGGGATCCTGCAAAATGAAATGAGCAGAGATTCTACAAGAGAAGAGATTTGAATTTTGGATAATATCCCAGTTTTCCTCTGGCCCCAACTCCAACTTAAGATCATAGAACCATAGCATGATAGATAGCAGGAACAGAGGAATCTTTGTTTCCGTAGCAGGAAACTGAGGCCCAGATTGGGGATGCAAGTCACATTCGTAAATGAGTTAGTGTCAGAGGTAAGACCAGAACACAGGTGTTCCAATGTCTAGTTCAGGCCAATGCTCTTTTTATTTTACTATTACTTATTTCTATTATACTATAACTTAAAGTGTAATATTCCACACCTTCTACCCACCACACTAGGCCTTCCTTATCTCCTTCCATCTCCTTTCTTCCCTTGCCCCAGGGAGCACCCATATTCCCTCAAAGAAACCTCTAAACCCAATAAGGGTAACCCTCCACAGGCATCTCTCTGCTGATGTCTGGCTAACACAGACTATCTTTGGTCCCTTTCCCACAGTCAATATGAAAATGTGACTCTCTCCATGTTTCCTCAAGGAGGACGCAAGTCCATCACAGCCACTCCAGTCTCTAGTGATACTGTGAACATGTTCCATTTCATCAGAATGCCCAGGAAGAGCATTTTGTGTGCATGGTAAAAGAACTTTGCAAATGAATATTCAGTTGAAAATGCATGTAGGCTTTCTCTATGGAAATATTCATATTTATTGATGATTTTCTAGCTTGTACTTTAAAAATGTAAAGAAATGCATGTAGAAGCATGTACAATCTTAAAACAAATAAACAGCACATGCATAACCTATATCAGATTGCTTCACTTCTTGGGGAGGGGGGAAGGGGGAGAGGAAAAGAAAAATTTGGAACTCAAAATCTTATAAAAAATGAATGTTGAAAACTATCTTTGCATGTAACTGGAAAAAATAAAATACTATTTACTTTAAAAAACCCCAACCAAATAATCAACCCTTGCTCTTCCCCTCAAATCCACCTCTTCCTCTATAATAAGAATAGAATTAAAATGCAAAACTTTTGTAAAAGGTCAATCACTGGAGGTAAAGGGAGGGAAGGGGAAATCCTAGAACGTGCCTTAAAGATCATCTAGTTCAGCTCCCTTATTTTATAGAAGAGGAAATTGAGGAAGAAAAAAATTAAAAGACAAAGTGCAAAAGTTCAAAGAAGCTAAAAAATGGGAAATATAAAAACTACAGGAGACAACAGATACTATAGATATAAATGACTGTCTTTGATGTCTACATCCAACATCAGAGCTGGAAGGAACCTCAGAAGTCATCTAGCTCAACTCTCCCCCAATCCCCACTCCCCTACAATTGACTGGACCAAAGTCACACTGCTGGTGTTTAAGTAGGAGAGCTAAGACTAGATGTGAGCTGCCTGTCTTAGTGTTTGCTGTTTTGCACATTTCAGACATGGTATCTATTTAAAGCTCATTGTGGGTTATAAAATTTGAATTTGTAATATTTGCAGTTTTGAAGAAAATGTATCCAAATACTAGAAAATGCCTGGATTCTTCCCTTGTATCAGGAACATTCTCTTGTAAAACCACAGAAAAATACCTATAGCATGATTGTGTTTAATACATTAGAAATGCCACTCTTTCTGTATTCTGCATGCTATGTGAATAGAGGTCAATCTCCTGGCAATACTTTTCCTTCTAAAATATTAAATATGAAAGTACATATGGCAAAATTATTTATGATAGCTAGGATCAGACAGCTAGGTAGCACAGCGGATAGAGTGCCAGGCCTGAGGTCAGGAAGATTCATCTTCCTGAGTTCAAATCTAGCCTCAGACACTTATTATCTTATGAGACCCTTGGCAAGTCACTTAATTCTGTTTGCCTCAGTTTCCTCATCTATACAATTTGCTGAAGAAGGAAATGACAAACCACTCCCATATATTTGCCAAGAAAACCCCCAAAATGGGGTCACTAAGAGTTGGACACGGCTGAAACAACTAAACAACAGCAATTTGGGGTTGTGGAGAAAGGCTTAGTTTTCCCTTCTTTGATCTTACCCTTTATCCTCGAGAGCATTCCAAACCCTCAGGAGTCTTAGATTAACACTCATGACTTCCTTTAATACATCAAATTCAAAATAATTCTGAGGCCAAATTAGTTTGGGAAAGAAACATAAAGAATAATTTTTAAATCAATTCATGATGACCATAGAGAGAAAGCAAATATCTTTCAAACAAACCCACCCAAACTCTACCTAGGCTATCCCTCATTAAGGGTATCGGTGCAATGAGAAAACACTGGCCTGGAAATCAGAAGACCTAGTTCTTAGCTCCTGCTCTGCCTCTAACTATCTCCAGCCAAGTCCTTTTTCCTCTCTAAACTTATTTCCTCCTCTGTGAAAGGAGGGGCTGGGTGACCTCTAAGGTCCCTTCCAGCTCTGGCTCCATAAGGCAAAAGTTCTGTGATTCTATGTCATTGGCTCCACTGGGTCCCAGCCAACCAACGATGGGAGAGAAGATAGACTATACCATGACGATCTCAAGCACTTCATTTTTGCTGATGGCGCCATTGCCATCTATGTCGTAGAGGGAAAACGCCCACTCCAGTTTCTGGTTGGTTTTGCCAGCTGTGGTCATGTGCAGCGCAATGATGTATTCCTTAAAGTCCAGAGTCCCATCACTGTTTGTGTCGAAGCTGCGGAACACATGCTGGGCATAGGCCTTCGGGTCTGCATCTGGGAAAAATTTGGAGTAGATGCTCTCAAACTCCTGTTTGGTTATCCTGCCACTGGGGCACTCCTTCAGGAAGGACTGGTACCAGGCACATAATTCCTCCTCTTTGTATTTGGTATTTAGTTGCAGCTCCTCCAAGATATCTTTGGACAGGGAACCACTTTTGCTGTTTCCCATGGGTGAGTTGAGGTTGGGCACCAGACAAGTAGTAAATGCTAAGTGGCAGCTAGCCTCCTCTCTCTGAACTGAGGCTGACTTCACACAGGGTCCAGGGTTTTCAAATTAAGACAAAGCCTGTGGGAGATTAGAAGGATTTGTGGTCATTACTAATCTGATAGCCACTTCTCTACCCCATGTACTAATAGGAGGTACCATGAACTGTCTCCTGGCTTAGAAACGGTGTCCTCTGAGCCCTCTCTCTCCTGTCATGATCTTAGGACCTCAGAATGTTGAGGTTAAGAAAAGAAAAGGGGCTTTTAATGAAGCTTTGCAAGAGGAGTTTCCTTTGTTAGTCAATGTATAGAAAACATGCATCTCCTTTACACTTACCATTTGGTGTTCTGGTGGCATCCCCACATTATCTATGAGGGCATGGAATGTGTCTTATCTAAACTTTGTATTTCTTTTAAGGATTGTCATAGCCCCCTGCTCACAATAGGCATTTGTCATTTCCTCCAAGCTTCACTTCTTTGCTTATTCCTTTTCCAGATTCTCCAAGACCCTAATATATACTGATCTCTCATTATCTTATGCCCATAAACTCCCTCTACAAATTCATTGTTAATGGAGCAAATAAATTTCCCACACTTGCTATTCTCCATGGTCGTTCTTAAAATAACGTGTGATCAGAGCTGGAGATCACCTGTTCCAATCCGCTTCATTTTATTTTTGAGGAAATTGAGGGCCAAAGAGGTGAGAGGACTTTCCCAAGGTCACACTTAGAGAAGCAAAGTCAGAACTAGGACCTGGGTTCTCCTGCTTCACAGTGGGTCCTAGTTCTGACTTTGCTTCTCTAAGTGTGACCTTGGGAAAGTCCTCTTTGGCCCTCCACATACACATCCTTACTGACTGCTGCCCAAAATTCTTTTTAAAAAGTTCTTCATCTTTGATGAAATATGTAATGCTCCTAGAAGAGGCTGTACAATGAAATGAAAATGTCTGATATTAGTCACTTTTCAGCCAGCAGAAGGACAGGGTCAGAGATGAAACAAGAAAGGATACAGAACGAGAATTCAAAGTACCTTTGGTGTGAGAAGGGAAGAAAACCGGGCAAAGTAGAGGTTGGGGTTCCTCAAGGGTCACAATTTTCTCTAGATCTTTTTTTGAGAGTGGGTCTCTTTATGTTGCCCATATTGGAAGTATAGTGGTCCCTCATGGCTCACTCCACGGCTGATCTCCTCTAAAGCTCTGACCTGCTTTGTTCCTGACCTGGGCCAGTTCTTCTCCTTCCTTCCAGGCAGCCTGACGGTTACCTCACTTGAAGGGGCTCATCATGCTGGCATCAGCCTTAGTGATGAGACTGTATCAGCTGGCTTTAGTCATATTCAGCTCAGAGCTCCAAGATTAAGTGATCCACTAGCTTTAACCTCCCTAGCTGCTGGGAAGTGAGAAAAAGTCTCCTGTAATAAGTGGAGTTTAAGCTAAACTTTGAAGGAAACCAAGAATTCTAAAAAAAATCAGAGGTCAGTAGGGAGTGCATTAAAGGCAGGGGAGAGAACCTGTGCAAAGGCAAAGACTGGAGAGATTGAGTGTCCAGTGTGAGGAACAGCAAGAAAGTCAGAGTGTGTGAGGCAGAGTAATGTGTAAGGATGGAAAGATAGGTTGGAGATAGGTTGTGAACATCTTTAAGTGACAAACAGGGGAATTTGAATTAAATCCTAGAAGTAACAGGGAACCACCAGTTTATCAAGCAGGGGAATGACATAAAGGGTTGGACCTGTGCTTTAGAAAATCGTTTTGGCAGATATGTGGAGAATAGACTGTAGAGGAGACTTGAAATATCTTAATTTCGTGAGAATAGGGAGCACAAAGTCTAACATCGCTCCCATTTTCTGCTAAAGGTAAAACTAAACATGCATGGACATTCTGTGACCATGCAATATCTACACATCAGGGACTGAAGGAGGAAGGAGATGCCTGTTCATTGACCCTTTGGTGAGCATGCGTGAGTCACAGGGATAATGGGCTATTTATTTGGAATTTTGCCTCTGTGCTAATATGGGGAAGATTATTTTCCATGGGACTTGAACCTTAATCATTATCTTACTAAAGTCCTGTGGACCTTAATCAAATTGCTAATATTCCCTAGGTTTGTGTAACCACAGCCCAAAACCACTATTTGCTTTTAATTCCATTAAAGGCTCAGGCCCTTACCAGCAATGTCAGGAGTTGATTCACTGAGCTGGGTTGTGAGTGCTGTGCAGAGGGATGGGATAGACGATCCCAGGGCTTCAACTAGTACCTCTATAGGGACCATGTGACTTTGTATGTCTGAATCTTAGGGCCCACGAAGCTCTTTGTGATTCTCTAAATCATAGCAATGGAGAAAGGGTAGGCTCTGTTGGTGCATGCTTGGCAGGCCAATATATGGCTATCATCTTGACATCCACATTCATTTAGACCCCAATAGAGACAACCAATTACCTTGGGGCCAAGCGTCTAGGGATAATAATGATCCCTAGGCCATTCCCTAGGGAATCCCATTATTTCCAGAAGAGCAATCTAGCAGCTTACTGAAGAATCAAAAATTGTTTTGTTTTTTTTACTCCATAGTCTTTGGCACTGTTAAATTATCCAACATCAGAACTAAATATGGTTTCATCAAAGGGGATGATCCTAAAGAAAGTACATTGCTTTGTGGCTTGACCTTTCCAGCAATCTTGCAGCTGAACCTTCCTATATGTGTTGTGTCCTCCTATTAGCACAGAGCCTTGCACATAGTAGGCATTCAATTAATTTTATGGTTGCTGTTAATTTATTGATCTTCTTACTGGGATAAAACACCATCTGGTGGGAATTATGCCCACAGAATTGAATCATTGGAAGGGACTTCAGAAGTCATCTAGTCTAACCCTTAACTAAATAATAATTCTGCCTCTACTTGAAAACTTCCAGTTGTCCCCAGGGTTATAGCTCTGCACTAAGGACTCTATACAGGAGAAGTGGGGAAAAGGGTCATAGGATTACAGGATTTAAAGCAATACCTGGCCCAACCGCCTCATTTTTTTTCTTGATAGCATTTTATTTTTTCCCCAATCACATGTCAGGACAATTTTTAGCATTCATTTTTACAAGATTTTGAGTTCAAAATTTTTCTCCCTGCCTCCCCTCTCCTCTTCCTAAAATGGTAGGCAATTTGATATAGGTTATACATGTGCTATCATGTAAAGCCTATTTCTGTATTAGTCACAGTTGTGAAATATGTATGCTTTGATCTGCATTCAGAGTCCATCAGTTCTTTATCTGGATGTGGATAGCATTTTCCTTCATGAATCCATTGTGTTTCTGAGAAGAGCTGAGTCACATATACTTGTGGTCCATGCAAGGATTTTGGGTAGCCCATAAAAAATACAAAGGATGTAACTATGGCTTAGGTCATCCTCAGACCCCAAGGCTGTTCTCAGACAGAGCTAATAGGGCTCACTGGCCTTTTAAGAAGTGATTAAGAATCCTAATACCCTTGTGCAGGCCTGATAAATGTGTGCATGTGTGTGTGTGTGTGTGTGTGTGTGTCTGTGAGCACACACATGAGCGCACGTGCGCACACACATACACACACACATATTTATTTATTTATTTATTTATTGACAAGGCAATTGGGGTTAAGTGACTTGTCCAGGGTCACATAGCTAGTGTCAAGTGTCTGAAGCTAGATTTGAATTCAAGCCCTCCTGACTCCAGGGTTGGTTCTCTGTCAACTGTGCCACCTAGCTGGCCCCAAATCATTCGTAGCTGATCATTACACAATGTTGCTGATACTGTATACAGTACAATGTTTTCCTGGTTCTGCTCATTTCACTTTACGTTAGTTTGTACAAGTCTTTCTAGGTTTTTCTGAAATCTGCCTTTTCATAATTTTTTTATTGCACAACAGTATTCCATTACATTCATATACCACAGCTTGTTCAGCCATTCCCCAACTGATGGGGATTCCCTCAGTTTCCAATATTTTGCTACCATGAGAAGGGCTGCTATAAATATTTTTACATCTGTAGGTCCTTTTCCCTTTTTTATGATCTCTTTGAGATACAGACCTAGTGTTGGTATTGCTGAATCAAAGGGTATGCTCAGTTTGGTTGCCCTTTGGGCTTAGTTCCAAATTGTTCTCCAGAATGGTTGGATCAGTTCCCAACTCCACTAACAGTGCATTAGTTTCCCAATTTTCCCATATCTTCTCCAACATTTATCATTTTCCTTTTTCGTCACATTAGCCAATCTGATAGGTGTGAGGTGACAACTCAGAGTTGTTTTAATTTGTGTTTCTCTAATCAAAAGTGATTTAGAGCACTTATTCATATGCCTATAGATAGCCTTGATTTTTTTCATCTGAGAACTGCCTGTTCATATCTTTTGACCATTTATCAGTTGGGAAATGGCTTATAGTCTTATAAACTTGATTTAGTTCTCTATTTATTTGAGAAACAAGGCCTTTATCACTTGCTATAAAGATTGTTTCCCAGCTTTCTACTTTCCTTCTAATCTTCGTTGCATTGGTTTTGTTTGTGCAAAAGCTTTTGAATATAATCAAAATGATCTATTTTACATTTTGTAATGCTCTCTTTGTCTTATTTGGTTATGAATGTGTAATTCACTTAACTTCTTCTTTAAGGGTTTGGATGCTATTGCCACTTAGTGCATATATATTTAGTATTGATATTACTTCACTGTCTATGGTACCTTTTAGCAAGATGTAGTTTCTTTCCTTATCTCTTTTAATGTGGTCAGTTTTGCTTTTGCTTTGTCTGAGATCAGATTGTTTCCCCTGCTTTCTTTTTACTACAGCTGATGCATAATAGATTCTGCTCGAGTCCCTTACCTTTATTCTGTGTGTGTCTCTCTGCTTCAAGTGTGTTTCTTGTAAACAACATATTGCAGGATTCTGGTTTTTGATCCAGTATTCTATCTGCTTCTGTTTTATGGGAGAGTTCATCCCATTCACATTCACAGTTATGATTATCAACTGTATACTTGCCTCCATCCTATTTTTCCTTCTGTTTGTCCTCTTTCCTTTCACCCTTTCCCTCCTTGACAGTGTTTTGCTTATGTCTACCTCCACCCATTTGCCCTCTCTTCTGCTAGTCCCCTTTACTTAATCTCCTTCCTTCCTACTTTCCTGTTGGGTAAGATGGATTTCTATATTCCACTTATTGTGTATATTATTCCCTCTTTGAGCCAATACTGATTAGAGGAAGGTTCATGCAATGCCCAGTGCCCACCTCCCCATCTTTCCCTCCAGTGTAATAGGTTTTTTGCATTTCCTCATGTGCAATAATTTACCCCATTCTACCTCTTCCTTCTTGCTGTACCCAGTGTTTTCCCCTTTCTCACCCCTTAATTTTTTATGCCATTCCCTCAAATTCACCTTATACCTGTACCCTCTCCCTTTTCATATTCCTTCTAGCTGTACTATTAGTGGTATAACTTTTAAGAATTACAAGTGTAATCTTCCCATGTAGGGAAAAACAGTTCAGCTCCATTGAGTCTCTTATATTCCTCCCCCCCTTTTAAAATCTTTTTAGGCTTCAAATGTTTTGTTCATGTCTGGTCTTTTCCTTATGAAAGTGTGAAATTTCATGTATGCTCAATTTCACCAGATTCATGATTCATGGTTGTAGTCCTAGCTCCTTTGCCCATTGAAATATCCATGACCTCCAGTCCTTTAATGTTTCAGCTGCTAAGTCCTGTGTAACCTTGATGGTGGCTCTCCAATCTCACTTTAAGAACTCCAAGATGCTACAGAGACCAAGCTAGCAAGAGAGATCAAAGTAATATTTCACTAAGTGTAATGTTCTTTCCAGCAAGAACACAGTGGTCCTGAAACACTCAACTAATTTCCCCTTGCTCTGATCAGGAGTTCGGGGAGGAGGTGACTGAGAAGACAGAAGACTTCCATGGTATAGTGGGAAGAATACTGTACTTAGAGTTAGAAGAGCTCCATTAAAAGCCTGGTTCTGCTATTTACTAGTGTATAATCTTGAACAAGCCAGAAATGGCTTGGTGGAAAGGAATGGTACGGTGGAAAGAAGGATGAATTTGAAGTCAGAAGGTCTAAGTTCAAATCCTGGCTTTTACAGAATTTACATTTACAGAATTTTCCAATTTCAGAGTTGGAAGGAATCTCAATACCCACTTGGTCTAAAGCATATCAGTTACTTACCTGTATGATCTTGGGCATGTTATTTAAAACTCTCTGGACCTCAGTTTTTTCCTTAAAATGAGGGGGTTGAACTTCTAATTCTAGTATTTGTTGATTCCTGGACTCTTATCTCAGATTGTGAGAATTCTCTTCAAGCTTTTTTGATGTTCTCTTTCTCTTTTAGCCATCAGCCCCCAGGGAGGAAAGGTCTGGAGGAAAGGTGGGTCTTTTCTTTAACCTTGGGCCTAATGTCTTGGAAAGATTCAGGGAGGTTGCAGTGCTGGTCTAGGTGACTAGGTCTCTCTTCCTGTTGGGGGCACATCCATTTCCAGATTTTGTCATTCCCACCCTCATCCCAGACCTTTTCTTGTCTGACTGGTGGAAGCAAGTCAGAAGATCTGGGCCAAATCAGTAGAGGGTGGGTAAGGAGTTCTGGGATGAAGAGTGAAGATAAGATATTGGAAGGAGAAATCAAGGTCAAAGTAGAAGCAGAAAGAAAGATGTGGAGGGGTTGGGAAGGGCCAGAGGACAGTCAGAAACCAGGGCTTCCTGAGCATTCAGCATTACCACAAGAATGAGGGAAAGGATCAGAGCTAAGGCTTCTAGGATTGGAGTCTGTAATAATATGTGGTCTAGTCAGAATTTGTTGGGTCCTAATCTTCTGCTGTGATTGATATATGCTTAGAGGGAACTGAGCTATAGTAGGAGTACGTATACAGACAGCTGTGTTGATGCTGCTGAAAGTCATGACCTAGGAGTTTATTTGAAAACCTGCATAAACATCTTCTATGCAAGGGAAAGTTTATGTTCCTTAGGCAAACAAGTTGTTGAAAATGATGTATTATGAACGTGTTTGTTAAGTCTGTGCTTGGACTATAAACTCTCCTCAAAACCCCAAGATCATTGCAACTTCTGAGATTACTCTGCCCAGGAAATAACCACTTGAGTCTCTTTCTTCTGGCCTCCATGCAATAAAAATCCAAACCTCCCTGGTGTGAGCTAGCTGCAGCACATATCTGCCTCCAGCCCTGATTATTAGTCACATATCCTTTGATTTGAACTGCCTACTTTATCCCTTTCTTTCTCTACTTCTACCCTGGACTGTATGTAGATCAGAAGACAAGGAGAAGAACCAATTAATAAGCCTCCTCAGGCTATAGACATGAGAAATCTGGAGACTGACCCAGAAGAGCTCTGGAAGAGCCTTCTCTGCCTGGCAGAGTCCCTTGCACATTATTACTATTTATTACTGTGCTGGTAGTTTCATTGATATAAAGAATTCCCCATGAGGAACTCCCTCTACTAATGCAGATGTACTACTGCTCCGAAATTCATAGGTTTAAAAAATTGCCTGGGGCACTGTGGGGTTAAGTGACTTGTTCAGGGTCAAACCACCAGTTTCCTGGTGACAGGATTTGAATTCAGGCCTTCCTGACCTTGAGGCCACTACATTGCCTTGCTATACCTTGCATATAGTAGTAGGCCCTTAACAAATTGAATGAATTGAAGAGGTAAGAGCAATAGCAAGATAGGAGATAAATAGGCAAGACTTAAAAGGAGAGAGTTGAGGGAGGAAGGTGACCCACTTGGGAGATGAGAGAAAACTGAAGGTCAGATGGAGGGGATGGAGACTACAGATCAGGATTGGATGACCCCTTGTATTGGTGGAACGAGGCAGTTAGTTCAGCTGCCCTTTAGATCCCTTACTGAAATGCACTGGGGTGAAATGACTGCCAAGTTGCGGAGACAGGAGAAAGAAGGGGCTCTAGAAAAAACAACCCCACAACTGGGATGTGTCTCTGTACAGTTTATTTTACATGGAATGACTCTAAGCATCTGAAGTGTATACACCAACTTGCAGAAAAATATAAAGAAATAGAGTTTAAGTTCATGAAAATGCTTTATAATAATACAGAACAATTATATATAACAAATTCAGAATTAAAACCCTTTAAACATTTAATTCTTCAGCCTTAATACACACTAATGCCATTATGGGAAGAAAAATGGGTTACAGGTTCCAAAGAGATCAGAGTTGCAACAGTGTTACTTATAAATTATATTACATCAGTTATATTTACCAATCTATGAAGCCAAAGAGGATGGAAAGATATAGAATGTGAAGTAAACACATTCATACCAGAATGAGTAATGCTGGCAGGAGACACAGCTTTTTAACTTTAAAAACGTATAAAGTATTTAGCAAAAGTTACAGAAAACAGACCAAACAAGCAAGTTTATTTTGTTAGAAAATTCCACTTTGATACTGGAAGGCAGTATGCTCATGTCTCCGGAATGACTGCCTCCCATCCAGCATTGATCCCGAGGGGGAGGAAGGTATAGAATCACTGGAAAAAAGGAAAGAGTTGGTCCCTGGGGACACTGCCTTCTACCAATGCTCGCTGTAAATGCTCGCTATACTGACTTCACTTCCCCCATTTCAGTTCGTTGCTCCCCGCTAGTGTCTGCAGCAGAATTTCCCCACAGGATCCCAAAGGAGGGGAGTGATGGTGTTGGTGATGAGTCGGAGGGAAAGAGAAAAACACAGAGTTCTAAGGAAGGACCCCAGAGGTCATCCAATCTGAACTCATTTAACAGACAAAACTACTAGCGTTAGACAAAGGATTCTTGGCATCAATAGATATCAAATACTGGGGTGCTGTCTACTATAAAACAAAACTAAATTAAACTATGTAAGGGTGCAAGGAGACTTCCAGACAAGGTCCAGATGGTTCTCTCCAAATGTTCCAGTGTGCTGGATTAGGTGAATTTACTTGCTCCAATATAATATAGCAAACTATTAGCAGAGATAGACCAAAATCCAAGATCCCCAGGCCTGTAGGGTGGGCCACCTTCCACCAAGGCATGCTTAGGTGTCTTACTCCCCAGCTGCCAACCAATTTAGAAACACCCATATATCCCCGAACTACTCATTTCATAATCTTGGTAATGATAGAAGGATCTCTTGAACTGAAAGTGTTTAGGGGAATAACTTAACACCCTCTATTACATGGCAGGCTAAGTAAGAGAGAAATATTGGGCTATCTTGACCGCCACCCAAGAAATAGCTCCCTACAGAAGCTCCTGAAAAGAAAGACTGTTCCAAGTTCCATTTTGGTTTGGTTCCATTTGCTTTGGTTCCAGTATCTGAATTTTTTACCCTCTAATACATATGCTGTGATTTGAATGAGGCGGTTCACACTACACATGTGTAGATAGGAGGGCACGCTCAATCTGGCCACAATTAAGCCACAATGCAACCTTGTGGAAAAGGCCCCCAAATTCCAATCCAAAAGCCACTGGACTCCCTTGCCCTGTGCACTGTTCCTCCCGATTCCGAGTATACCAAATGTCCTGTGGAGATGTTCCAGGTTGTCTTCCAGAGATCACTTTTCATTAAGGCCTGAAAGTATGATACAGATGAACATGGGGGTAGAGGACAGAATATTTGGAAGGGGATGGGCTTATGTCAATCATTTTGAGTGATGTGCAGGCAAGGATAGCTGCTGAGAAATCCTGAAGCACAGAGAATTGTCTATATGACTTGTAGGTGTAGGGGTGTGTGGCTGAGTGCAAAGGACTGTAAGCTGCCTGGTTTCTCCACCTCTTCAGAGATTTAGGTCTGGAGACATAACTTTTCCTACACATGCTATAGAAGGTATGTAGGAGACATGGGTGGTAAAGACTAGGCTAGGTCCATGGGGTGGCTCTGTTGAGGGGTTTACTCTATTTCCGACAGTGCTACAGGCTCATTATTCTGCCCCAACTTGAATCCTAAGAAACATTGTTTTCAGACTTTTCAAATTTCAAAGATGAAATGGGTTTCCTTTCCTAAGAGTTAGCTGGAAACTTTATGAAGACTGTATCAGGTCAAAGATAGGGTGAAAGTTCCCAGACATGGTTTGGCCATGTATAAAGTAAAATCCTCTATGCCTATGCCACAAAGCTGGAAATGGTGCAATAAGGAGGAAGTCTGGTTGGGTTCAACTCTCTTTTATACTGCTGAGGTGAAGTGTCTTACTCAAAGTCACTCAGCAGTTTTCAAGAGGTGGTTGGAACGGAACCCAGGTCTTTTGATTTCAGTCCAATGCTTTTCCTACCTTTGGTGTTCACGAAATGTCCTTTAGTGATAGTTATGTGATATGAATATAGAGACCCAACTGGCCAGGCATTATAGCTTAGGTAGAAAGACATATAGTACTATGAAACACGTGAACAAAACAACTGGTTTTGGGTAAACCAGTGTTATACGCATTCTTCCTACAAATTTTGGTTAATTAAAAGTCTATCCTAATATTAACCTCATGTGGTTGAAACCTTTCCTTATAGGATGTGATAATTTACTTAGAGAGCCTTAAGCATTCCATAGATAAGAATCCTCCTCTTCAATTAGCCTATTTGTGAATCCTCTAAATGCAGTTTAATGTGTAACCTGATTTAATTTACCTATTCTTTGATAAAGTTTGTCTCCTACCAGGATGTATAAGTTTGTTCAATTTTTAATGACATTAAAGGAATTGTGGGATTATAGATCTATTTTCTCTTTATGGCCTAAGAGGAATGTGCAAGATTGTAATAAGTAAATTATGTAAGCATGTAAAATAATTATTTCTCTGTCACTCTGACATACTTTTGCCTACTCTATAAGAAGCCTTGTCAGAATCCTCATGATTGTTCAGGTTTTCTCTGAGACCTAAACCTATTTTCAAGAATAATGCCCAAACCTAGGGTTTTACCTCTACAATTTCTGCATTGTGGCAAATAGATATTTTGCAGCAATTACTTACCATATGAGCTCGAAGAGGAGATATTTCTCCCTTAATACTAGAGTTCAAGAATAAAGTTCAAGAATAAAATGTAGCTCATGGGGACTGCTGCATTTGAAGATGAAGCATATTTATGACCAGGCTAGAGATATCTGTAAAAATGAGCAGAAGATAGAGGACCAGAAGCCAATCTCCAATGCAAATCATCCCTTTTAAGAAACTAGGTAGGACATTTTCCTTCCTGGAGGCGGGAAGATGGGAGAGGAATGGCTGACAACAGGCATAGTGACCTTATCTTTCTTAAATGATGATATAGCAAGTTAATATAATACAGCTCTTAAAGCACTTAATTGTGCAAATTAATTAACTAGGCTGCTATCTACATTATTTAAATAAAGGCTACCCATTTGTTGGAAATAAAGTCTGTCATTCTTTAAGGCTCACAGAGGCCAGGGGAAAATGCAAATATTTGAATTTCACAGCTTGGACTCAGGCTCAGCCAATAATTTCACTTGCTGATATTACTAATTGGGCATTTGATCTTAATTTTAAAAAGCAATTTCTTTTCAAAATATAAATGTGAATGAAATAAATTCATGAATTTTGTAATTATTCATGTTTGCATCTCTCACTAACCAATGTTTTATTTTTAGCCCTAACAAGGAAGTGGTTACTTGCGACAAGGGCCCAATAGATAAAAGGGGATAAAGCATTAGGGAGTCAGTTAATAAAGTCTTGTCTTCACCCTTCTCTCCATACCTCATCCCATTTAATTATACTGTCAATTTATATTGAGGATGTTGAAAACCTGATTATGAGTAATTAGGAAAAGAGAGTTATAAGGGGTAGCTTTTATCATCAGTGGATGGAAGGCTAGCCTGCTTCTAAAGGGGGTAAAAAACCAACTGGAGGTTGCTATGACAACAGACCAATCCATGTTGAATGCCAGTGGCTTCACTAGAGATTTATTTTTTAAAACATGAAGTATATCTAATAGCCTAAGTTTTTTCTATTTACCCAGCTTCAAAATAATTCGGTATGATCTGTGATGGGCATCCAATGATATGGATGGCAGCCCACTCATGCCTGTTCATGCTGTGGCTCTTATACTCAATCAAATCAAAAATTTTTTAACAGTTAACAAACAATAAGATCTCTAATTCCAAGAAATCTACCCTGCCCATCCTGACTGAAGACATCCTTCTGTGAACGGTATTTCACAGCTTTTGAAGTAGACATTAATACTTGGATGATGAATTGGAGGCTTGGTGAATGAAGCTGTCATTTTTTGGGAATGGCTATTTTTATTAGTCTGCAGAATGGCTGAGCTTAACTGCCAACTTCTAAATCCACATTACTTTGCTATCAAAATCTCTTGTGCTTTTTTTGGAAGCAGGGCAGACAGAGCCTGCTCTGTGATGGTACACAAATGACCCTCTAGTACCTTCCCAGTAGGAAGTGGGAAGGAAGAAAAGGTATACTGATCCCATACTGAGAGAAAGAAAAATTTAGGCTCCCTAAAGGCTAGAATGAAGGAGACTGAAATAGATCCAACTCACTGGAATAACTGGGTTAATAATAGGATTACTTACACTTTGTTTAGTACCCGAAAAATGTGTTAACATATATTTACTAAGCCAAAGGTGACTCTTCATCCACTCAGTCCCCTGTAACCCCACTCCTCCACTCTACTCACCTCTTATTTTGTGAAAAAAGAAACCAAGAAAAAAAAAAGATTTCTACCAAGGAATTACAATCATATGAGCAGTAGCTGGGTATCACTGGATAGCCTCAATGTAAGCACCCATTCTCCCTCACCTTTGTATAACAACAGATCACTGTGACTGTTCATATTGCCACCTTCCCAAAATTGACTTCCTCCCTAGGTTCTTAATCAGAATAAAAAAGGTGACTGCTTTCTTGTTAAGGTTAGTAGCTCAGTCATCTTCCGAAAGAACCACCACAGCAAAAACAGCTGGAGGAGTGAGACACTCCATGTGCATGTGAGCTATGCAGAAGGATTCACAGGACACAACTAATGAAATACTGTGGCAGCCTGAAAGAAACAACCAGCAAAATCTTATATTCCTGACCTTGTACAGGTGGGAGGATACCATTTAAGTACTACTTACATAGATGCGAATTTAAGGTCAAAAGCAGAGGAGAGAAAATATAGGTGATCCTTAGATTGCCCTAGTTCTGCTGCTAAATGTGATCCTTAATTTCTTTAGGCTTCAGAAGAACATCCCTGTAGAGTAGAAGACTTACTGCCTGGGTAAGTCAATTACTCTCCCAGGGCCCCAGTTTCTTTTTCTGTAAAATGAGGGGTTTGGACTACATAGCTTCCGAGGTTCTTTCAAGCTCTAGATCTTTGATCCTATAGTAGGGTAGATTAGATACTACTAAAGTTCCTTCCAGCTCAAAAAGAGTCTATGAAATCCAAGGTATGAGCATTAAGATTTAATGGGTTTGCCTCCACCCTTAAATTATCACACTCACAACAGACACATGATTTAAGGGGACTCTGAGGGGCTAATTTTCAGGGATGCTGCTGTAGGAGAGATGTACAACAAAAAATAAGGGAGAAGGCATCTAAGGTACTGAAGGTAGCAATGGCAAAAACATTCCAATCAAGTCTTTTGGTTTTGTTGGGAACTAGTTCACGGAACTGAAGGTCAAAAATGAATAACAACTGAAAAAAGAAAAGCAAGATTTGTATAGTGCCAATTAAAGCATAAGGGGTAAGGAGAAGCAGTCAAAGAGAAGGGAGATGCCAGAACAGTTAGAATCATCACCAGAAAATCATAATGGAAAAGCCATGTCTTCTACTACAGAAATTGGCAGTGTTTGGGCAGATTCCACAGAGGAGAAAGAAAGAGAGATTTTCCCCACTGACAGAAAACTTTGAAGGATATTGTTACCCAAGATTTGGGTTGGAAAATTATAACTAGTACCTCATAAGATGGCACAGGATGGCAAATGTGACCCAAGGGGGCTTGAATAGGGGAGGCAGCCAAATAAAGGATCTATATCATTACATCCTAAACCCAACATCCTGGACCTCAATGCCTAAAAATGGTCAATCACATTGATATAAGCAGATTCTCAATACTAGATTGAGAACGGTAAACATAAATGATGGTGTGAGAGGGAAGGATGCAGGTAATTCGTAGCCTGCCCCTCAGATGTGCTCCCAAGCCACTGGAATGAATAGAATGAGACACTGAAAACTAAGGCCTTCTAAAAAGCTTCATATGGTGAGACTGGGTAATCTAAAAAAAAAAAAATCAAACTGGCTTGGACAATTGATTTGCTATTTCTCAGAACAATAGAGCATGAGGACATAGGTCCAAAGAATCGGGAAGCACTGTTCATGCCAAAAGAAAACAAAAACAAGAACATTTGTGGCAAATGGGAAGGGAAAAAGGGAACACTCAAAACTGGGACCAGTTTGCCTAATGAGGTAGTTCCACCATTATCACTCTGAGTCTTAAAAGAAGGGCAGGGTCTGTTTTTTGATAAGAGAAGCAGGTGCTCCTTCCCAGGATTCCCTCTTGGGCCGCAGTGGATGATGCTATCATGAAATGTTACAGAAGATGCCAATGGGAAGAGCTCCCAGTACCACACAGGTCACAAAGAAAGGACTTGGATAGATAGAGAAGGGACATTCTAACTATGGGGGTACTTCCCTCCACCCCAGCCCACTTCATTTTGGTGATCATTTTGGAGAAAGGGGTTGACAACCTCCCCTAGCTGTTAGACTCCATGAAGAGGAGGAGCCCTTAGGCTTGCTGAGGTCTGGGCGCTGGTGACTCAAGAATCACAAGCACATTACACAGCTGGGTGTTATATATATCACATGAGTATAAACAGAGTTCTGCCATATTCCAGAAAGTGAAGTCTTCAGTTTGCTCTCAGGATGGGGAGTTGGGGGCTTTAGTGATGGCAATGGTGGCGATAAAGGCAGGGGTGTATGTGTCTGCTTCTGAGTCTGGGTTGGGGAACAAGACACTCCAACTACCTCACCAGACAGGACAATGGGTGGGATGGCAGCGCAAATCCTTCGCGGCATGACAATGGGCCCTAAAGAGAGAGCCCCTTCTCTTAGTGGGATCCCAAAACCCCAACAATAAACCCATTCGAGGAACGACTCATTCAGTCTAGATTTCCATATCCATAGGCCGGATATCTCCGGTTTTGTGTTCTTTCACCCACAGCTCCCTGTCTTTAGCAGGATCCACTTTCCGCAGGAGTTGATCCACAGGTTCTACTGTCTAAAGAAGACAGAGAGGAAAGGATAGTTAGGGCTCAGGTATGAGAAGAAGAGGCTATGGATTTCTTTTCTATTAGGAGCCTGTAGTAAAAAGAGCACTGGACTTGGAGTTGGGGACCAGGGTTCAAATCTCAGCTCTGGTGCATTTTAGCTGTGTGACTGAATAAATCACTTCCCTTCTCTGAATTTGTTTCCTCATTTACAAAATAGGAATTATACCTACATCTGTTGTTGTTCAGTCATTTTCAGTTGTGTCTGACTCTTCATGACGCCATTTGTGTTTTCTTGGCAAAGATACCGGAGTGGTTTGCCATTTCCTTCTCCACCTCATTTTACAGATGAGGAAATGGAGGCAAACAGGGTTCAGTGACTCATCCAGGGTCACATAGCTATTAAGTATCTAAGGCCAGATTTGAACTCAGGAAGACTCATCTTCCTGACTCCAGGTCCAGTACTCTTTTTCCATTGTGCCACCTAGCTGCCCCTCAAAACCTACATTACCTACCTCATAGAGTATTTGGGGGAAAATGCTTTGTAAAAAACTTAAGGTGCTAGGGACATGTAAATTATTATTATTAATATTCACTGAACCAGCCCTACATCACAACTGTTGTTCCCTAATAAAATGTTCTGAGGCTTCAAGGTAAAGACTGTTTTGAAGAATGGAAAGAAAAACTGGAAAAACAGTCAGAAAGACTATCTGTACCAGTCCTGACTATCTCAGTGACCTTCACTAAATCACTTTTCCTCTCTAGGTCTCAGTTTCCTCCTTGAAATGTGGGGATTGGACTGAGGTTCCTTTCAGCCCTAACTTTTTGTGATCCTATGACTATATGAATGCAGATGCCAAGCTTTTAGGAAATGATATCAAAAAGACAAGGTCATGTTGGTCTTGCCTTTAGGCAGTAGTAGGCCATGGTACATACTTCAGCAGAGTTCCCTACTTCACTGCCTCCTACAAAGCCACATGCTTTTGGTGTTCTAGGGTATAGTTGGGCCCACCAATGTTAAATGATTCCTTCACCTGAAGATGTCTCTGGATGAAAGTAGCTGTTAATTTCTTCCTAGATGCTGAACCAAAAACTAACAGCTTCTCTCTGTCAGCTGTAGCTATCCAGCTATTACTGCATTGATACTTTAATCTGTCCGTGTCCAAAGTCCACCAATGTCCTAATTCTTTGGCATCCAAATTTTTCCAGTCTTCCAATCCCACTGAGGACCAGATAAATATTAAATAAATTTTGGGGGACTCAATTATCCCTGTATAGTTGGGTGAATTGTCTTTGCAGCCTAGCTATGGAATTAAAATTTTCTTTTGACCAGTGCCATTAGACTGTGAGCTCCTTGAGAGCAGAGATTTTTTTTGGCCTTTTGTTGAATCCCCAGTGGTGCCTGACATATAGTAGGCATCTGATAAATGGTAGGTGACTGACTTACTAGCACAGTACTGGATAGAGTCTGGAATTGAGTTTGAAAGTGATGATACCCAACAGGCTTGCTGCTGGTCAGAAAGAAGCCCTCAGCCCTTTCAGGTGATAGACCATGAAAAAAAAATCACTTCTCTCTAGCCCTGTTTGCTCATCTCTAAAATGAAGATATTATGTTCCTACTGGGCTGTGAAGAAAATGCTTTATATTCTGTAAACTATTGTAGAAATAGAAGTGATTTCCAAGGTTTCCATTATATGAGCTGAGAATGGCTTCTGGGAAAATTGAGTTGATTCTGCTTTCACTAGATCATGGATTTGGTGCTTTGAGACTATCTAGTCCAATTTCTTTATTTTACAGGTGAGGAAACTGAGACAAAGAGAGGTTAAGTGACTTCTCCTAGGTCACAGAGGCAATCAGAAGCAAAGCTGGGATTCAAACCTCCGACTCCAAAGTCAGCATTCTTTCCATTGCACTATGCTGTGTTCTACCTATTTCTCACACTAAAAGCATATTCATTTGCAGACTACTCAACTGGTCCACCTTTGGGCCCTCAGTGCACTGGTCCTATCCCGTGCCGGTACACCCTCCTATTTACTAGGTCATAGAAATCCAAAGGTTAGGAACTCACACTTTGGTTGAACATGTCTGTCTCATGCCGCAGCTGTGTATACTGGCAAAGATGTTGCCGAATCATCTCTACCCGTTCCACCTCCAGTCTCTCGAGTTCCTGCAGGGAAAGAAAAGCTCTCTGGTATCTGAGCATTTTTCTCTGTACCTTAAGGTCATTTCAGTAGAGTCCGGTCTCATTATCAGCCACAGGATACTAAGTATTGGCAATTATTTACCAAATTCTTGAACCTAACCAGATTCTACTAAGCTCTTGGATTCAAGAATTTTTGACAGATTATAAACTTTTGGGCCTGTTCCAATGCTATACATAGTTGAGAAGGAAATAAAGTCCCTGATCTAATCCATCAATCCTTTTCTAGCCCTAGAGTTGAGCATTTCACTATTCTTTAGTTCCTTGCCCCTTTGGACTATTCACACTTTGCCAATCTGTAGTTCTGGGTCTCTCCTGTCACCTGTGTTTTCCACTTGAACAACCAAGTTATTGATTGCCACTGGGGAAAGTCACAACATTACATGGCCTAGATCCACCACAAATTCATGCTATCTCATCTCCCTGCTTCATGGCAAAACTTGTATTCCTCCTTGATTGACTGTCCAGGAGCTTACTGCACCAGAGGTTCATACTGATTCTCTTTCTTCCCAATCTCTCAGTTAACTATTGCCTCTTTTTCCAACTGCTATTGAGGAAACATGCTGAGGTCCATTCCACCCTTAAAAACCCTCTACTTGACTATCACCTCAAGTTGTTGTATAAATTCTCCTTCCTTTCACTGTTAAACTCGTAGAAAGAATCTTCTACATTTGCTGTTTCTACATCCTCAACACCTGCTTCCTGACCTTTTACAATCTGGTTTTGACCCTACTATTCTACTAAAACTGCTGTCTCCAAAATGATCTACCACTGGTTTCTTAACTTATCAGTAAATGGATCTTCTTTTAGTCTACACTCCTTTTGGCTTTTGATATGGCTGACCACCCATCTTTCTGGGCACTTTCCACTTCTTTGGCTTCCATAATACTACTCTTTTCTTCTTCTGCTCCTTCATAGACTCATTAGTGTGGTTGTTTCTTTATGTATGTGTCTCTCTCTGTCTCTCTATTTTTCTCTCTGTCTCTCTCCTTCCTGGGAGATTTCATAAACTTCCATAAACAACTCTTATATCCATCCCATTTGTCTCCACTTATTATTACTACCTCAGTTAGAGTCCTCTCCACTGCTCACCATACTATTATTATTTATTTACTACAATAAACTAATTGGTTTCCCTGCTTCCATTCTCTTTCCCCTCTAATCTACCTTCCACACTGCTATGAAAGTAGTCTTCCTAAAGCACAGGGCTGGTCATGCTAAAAAATCTTCATGACTCCTAACTGCAAACACTGAGTCTGGTGTTTTGGATCCTACACAATCTGGCTTTCATGCTATCCCTTTCCTATGTTCCAGTCAAACTTATCTATTGGATCTTCCCTTAACTTTATCTTCCCCTCCAAGTATTTATACAAACCTGTACCTGGAAAGCACTCTTCTCCTCTACCTTCTGGAATCCTTTTTAGGCATAGGAGCATAAGATGAGGAGCTGGAAGGTATCTCAGAGGTCACATCTATAATTGCTTCATTTTTCAGATGAGGAAATTAGGCCCAGAAAGGACTTGCCCAAGATAGTAGATGGAAGAGATGAACCCAAGTAAATGGAAGATTTGAACCCAAATGCTCTGACTTTACAGTGTTCAAGGTTAACTCAGATGCCACTTCCTCCATGAAGTCCTCCCTATTCCTTCAGTAATTTATGCTTTCTCCCTCTTCAGTTTCCCTCGCACAATACTTAATTTGTGTACATGGTACATATTCTCTGGAAAATTTAAACAGAGCGGGCTCTGTTTCATTTTTGTCTCTGCCCAGGATGATGCCTTACACACAAGAAGTAATTAAATATATTTTTCAAAATGAACTTAATTGAGCCAGGACTCAAAAGTTACAGTTTGTATTAGAGAATGGTTAGGATATGGGAAATCGCTAAGGGAGCCTGATTTCTGGGCGTCTGCTTGTTTGGGGCATGTAGGGGGGTTGTATGATCAGAATTCATGCTGTTCAATGTACAACTAGGGCATTACCAAAGTGATTAACTGGAGAGGTAGGGATGGGGAGGTAGGGGTGAGCCTGGGAATTAATTAGGAGATTAACTGGGGGAAAACTAGGCCATTATCCCAGGTGGAGGCCTCTAATCTCCTCTGGCTGGCTGATGCTTTGAGAGGATAGGACAGCTGGGTTAATAATAGGCAATTTTTACAAGGTGTGACTATGAGAGCTCAGCACCATAAAACATGTCCTTTCAAAATGATATGACATTAAATCCACTCCACTGTGCCCACACTTGGAAAGTAAATATCTAAGTGCTAGCTTCTGGCCAGAAAGAAATCAGAGAAGCACGGGGAAAGTGGTAGAAGGAACCGTACCTCCAGGATGGTCAGAACTGCTCTAAATAGTCTGAGTCCTTTTTAGCAGGGAGGAGGTATGGTACAGCTGTTAATGTTGGAAACTCTCCAAGGAAACAACTGATTCTGCACTTGCTTTCTTTTTCCTAAAAGACCCCTTTCCATCCTTGGGTTTGAAGTCTACCAGGTCCATCCCTTTGCCTCTACCAGGCATCACAAGAATATGGCAGATAGATATACTCTCCCCACTTGGGTCTAGGGACAGTTGCTTTACTCTTTCCCCATTAAACAAGTTCTACATTATGCCAAGACCTAGAACTGCCAAGAGGCAGCCTGGGAAGTTATCCTTACTCCTCTGAGCACAGGTGGAAGGTGTTGTACAGTTCAGCCAGTCACTAGGGAAAAGATGAAGTGGGGAAAGAATCCTTAAAAAATTATAAGTTTCAAGGACATGTATAGTCATGCTATCAGGTGGTTTTAGTTAACTGTTTTGGGGGAATCTAGTTAACTGGTGGGGGGTGTTGTTTGGTATTTGGGGAGAGTCATGTCTCAGAACAAAAATCTCTCAATAAATAAAAAAATAAGGACTTAGTGGAAAAAACACTGGGTTTAAAGTCAGAAGATCTGAGTTCAAAGGCTGGCTCTGTTTCTCACTACCTTGTGACCTTGGGAAAGTCACTGAGCCTCATTTTCTTATCTGGAAAAAGTAAGGTCCCCTTTCAGTTCTAAATCTTGTGCTCATTTGGTAGTAAAAGATTAATAGATTTGTAAAAAATTATCTCAGGCTGAGAGCTGAATTAGGTGATTCTGCGGGAAAAGGACAAACAACCCTACATGTAGATCCACAGCTTGGATTCTATCATAACAGATTAAGTTCTAGCTAGCAAGAGTCAGGCCTCCTGGCCCTCCTCCATCCCCCTTACTATTCCGCTAAGAACTCCTCTGATCTCCAGTGGGATGGAGCCTGTAGCACAAGTCACTTCACTCAAAAGGATGCCACCCATCCCCTGAAGGGAGTTTGGAGGGCAGTCACAGATCCATACCAAGGTGGTTGTCACCATCTCTTCAAACCACTTAGACTGGGCCTGATTATAGAGATCCACACAGCGCATCAGATCATCTCCTGAAAACACAGAAGGAACAAAGTTACTTTTCCTCCATGGCCCTAAATAGAGTTATTTTCCCCACCTCCATGGCAATCTTTTCTCTTCTAACCACGGTCATATAGACAGTGGGGGCTCAGGGTGCTGACTGGGGACTGTTGAGGTCAGGGATCCAACATACATGTTGTTGCATAGTAATAAACATTAAGGATTAAATTTTCTATAACTTAACACGAACCCCTCATTAAATGAACTTGTTCAACAATCCCCAAGGCCTACCAACCTCGTTCAGTTGTTCAATAATTGTTCCTTGGCCCATTTAGGTAAGTTGTTCCTTGGCTCGGTTGCGTAAAATACCATGATAATGTGACCAAGGTGACAGTTTCAAATTAGTTTTGCTTTGTTCCCTCATCACAGGCTGTTCCACTTATCACAAAGGGGACTGGGTGGAAGGGTACATCTAGACCAATTTCCATTACTAGGAAACTCAAGGAATAGGTCTCTTAAGGGTGGGTCACTTTAAGTCCTATTCATAATATGGTGAAAAGAACACTGAAAAGATCCAGATTTGAACCTTGGCTCTGTTATTTGTTACCTGTGTAACTGTATACAAGTTATTTAATATAGCTAAGCTTCACTTGCCTCATTTGTAAATTGAGAGTGTTTCCAGTTCAAAATCTGGTGATCCTAAAAATATAATACTATGGTTCCTCAAGTTTCTGGGATATTTGTGGGACTATGGAATGGTACCCTGAAGGGTATGGAACTAGACCCTATTGGAAAAAAGGGAGAATGAAATCTATCGAAGACAGAACTTCTCAGCTCAACTGGTTTTGACAACTCATTAAGGCAAGTATCATTAATTGGAAACTTGGTGGCATATCATTGTAATTGCCCGGGGTTAACGAATAGAAATTTTAGAGGTAGAGGGGACCTTGAAGATCAATTAGTCCAACTCTTTCATTTTGCATATCACAGATTTAGATCTCTGGAAGATGTCTTAGAGATCATCTAGTTCAGGAAACTGGGACAGAGTGGTTGTGACTTGACCAAAGATACAACATAGTAGGAGGCAGAACTGGGATTTGAACCCAGATCTTGACTCCCAATCCATAGGTGCTCGCTGGCTGCAGTGGTTTCTTTTGGCCCCATTATGGTAACTGCTTTAAACTCCCATAAAAATGGTAGTCTATCTATGCCAGTGTCTGTTTATTTCACTTATGTTTTTTTTTGGGGGGGGGCATAAATAAGTCCAACTGATGCTATTTAAATGGGTCAAATTGGCTGTTTTCTTTGCATTTTTATCCTTTCTACTAATTTGGCTTTGGTTTTGATTTTTGTTTCAATATAACAATGGTCTAACTGCATTCAGATAGATGATTCCGAAATTACTTTCTCAAGTGGTGATAGTTTCCTTCTATTTTCATGTGGTCATTTTAATTTTAGGAAGGTGAGATCCAGAGAGAGGACTTGGACAAGGTTACACAGGGGTCACGTGAAAGTGTTGGGGGAAATCAGGGTCTTCCCTGCCCTTCTCATCACATCACAATTCTTTGTCTCGCAATTGGTGGCATGTCATCCATTTTATCCCAGTCTTTAATATTACTGTATGTGAGAGCAATAAAACAACATTTCCATTACACTTTTTATAAATCATCCTTTCTACAAGGTCAGTCTGGCCCTCCATCCTCATAACTTTAGAAAGGACTGAAGAGATTTTGTACTTCTGGGGATTAGCTAATTTTCATCACTGGGGGGCAGTAGAGACTTCATTTGAAGAACCAGAGAAAATCAGGTCAGGGGTAAAGGCTGCTTTTCTCAGTTGCATCTGGTCTCAGGAATTGTAATATAAGGAGTTAGTCAAAATCAAAGCCAAACCAATACTTGCTTAATTCAAGGCATCTAATTTGGGCCTTGGGATACACATATTCACATTTATTCAAATTTGCACTATTTGAAGTGATAACTATGTAAAATACGGTAATTGATTCCAGCCCAATGGAATTATGCGGTGTGAATTCAAATAGGTGACCACTTCAGGGGGATGCTTTTTTCACACTAATCTGAACCTAGCTGTAGTTAGGTCTGGGAGATGGTCCCTTCCGTCTGGCTGTGAATATCTCCTAGTTGAGAGGACGGTAAAGGGAGGAAATCTCCCTGGGTTCTATTCCCTAACCCAGATGGTAAATTTACAAAAATCCAATCTTGTTAAGGAAATGAGGAGGTGTCTGTCCAAGATTCTCCTTTTCTTGGCTGCCTACATTCTTATGGGCAGTTTTCCTCATCACAGAAGAACTCCCCAACTCCCTCTTACACCAGCAACACCAATCTGAAGTTTAATCTATAAGGACAACCTTATTCTGAAGCATCTGGTTTCCCTAGAGTAGGACTGCAGGACTGAGAGAAGAAGGGGAGGCATTCTGGGAGGTAAGGATTAAGTTCCCTTTGGTCTCTCCATTTTATCCCCTTCCTGCCCCTATTCTCTTATTCCAGTCCTCTCACCTCTGGGACTTAATCCACTTACCCATCAAAGCTTATCAGAATCTCCAAAACATGTAAATGAGAATAAGGAAAAACAGAACTTTTTACTTAAATAAAGGTATGATTCTTAACCCATAGCAAGCCTTGGGAACTCACCAGCCTGTGTAGACTTCCTCCTGGCTTTCTTAATGTCCTCTTCAGTTTTGTTACTAAGTTTGATTTCTAATTGCTGGGTTTTCATCTCCAAGTCTTTCTGCCTCTCTGTCAGGGCCTTCCGTGCCTTAGACCAAACAGAACGAAAAGGGAAAACATAGCTCTTAAGAGCTGGAGGAAGATCTCAAGAGGTCACATAGTCCGGCCCTCTATGCAGGCAGGTAAGTCATGTTCCTCATCTTACAGATGTTTCACCATTCTACGAAGTCTATCAGAACCTCGATCTGGACACACCTAACATTCCCCTCGGCTTGGACCCGTGTGCCAAGAATAACATCATAGAGTGGCAGGTGGTGGCTGGCAGAATTAGGGATCGTGCGTTCAGAAATAAATGTTACTCTAGATTCTAGTTCAAATCTGCCACTGACTCGCTCCATGGCCTTTTCCATCTACTCAATAACTCAGTGTGTGATAATGATGGTAATAATATGGCTGACATTTATACAGTGCTTATCGTGTGCCAAACAAGCACTGTGCTAAGCTTTGTACAATGATCTCATTTGACCCTGACATCAACCCTGGGAGCTGGTGCTATTATCAACTCCATTTTACAGATGATGAAACTGAGTGAAGTAAGTATATAAGGTGAGATTTAAACCCAGGTCTTCTTCACTTCAGGGCTAGTGCTCTCCCCAGTATGCCATCTAGCTGCCACTCAGAAAACAAACTATTTAGAAAAAATTCCCTATTTGCTGAGAAAATCAGAAATTAGACTTTTACTTACATCTTATGCCCCATTCTACAATGAATTCAAAATAGGTATATAACCTTAATATTATAGGTCGTACCATTAAAAAATAGAAGATATGAAAATGGTATCTTCTCTCCGGGTATTAGTTTTCTCAGTTGTAAAATGGTGGGGTTGGACTAAATGAGTGCTGATATCCCTTCCGGTTCTGATATTTTGTGGTTGTATGATTCCATCCATTGCATAACTCAGGAAGCCCATTCTAAGCGGGAGCATGGGTCTGGGATGCATTTGAAGCCACTTCCAGGCCCACCCTCCCATCACTATTTCACCTTTATTTGTTACCTTGGCTATTACTGCTTGCCCAACTTTTCACTCTATTGCCAAGTTATCTCCTACCACCCCTTCCATCATCAGATCTACACCCCCTTCAGTCGCCACGACTTGCAGGGGAAGAAGGTGCTTATAGGGAAAATTATCTGAGTCTGTCTCTCCTAACTACCCCCAAAAGAACAAACCCATTCTCACTGCTAGGAAAACAACCCAAAGCATGCACTTTACTGGTGGGGGACGGGCAAGGGCAGCAAGAGCTAGGAAGGATAGCATAATCCTATACTGGATTTGGGGTCAGAGGATCTGAGTTTGATTCTCTCACTGCCACTACTTACAACCTGCAAGTTAATTTAACATGACAGGTCTTCAATAAATATTGCTGAATGAGAACAGGAGATACTTGGGAGAGAATTGCTCTAGCCTACTTCTACTGGCTCTGGGTTGGGGTATATCAAGGATTACTGTCATTTCAATGTCACTGTGGGACTGCCAGAGCCTTGCCTGCATGGCTTCAACAGAGGCAGCTGCTCCTGAGCTTCTCCATCCACCACTTATTACATTTGCCAAGCAGGGGATCCTCCCCTGCTCTGGGACAGCCTACCTTCTCCACCGAAGCATATCGGCTGGCCAGTTGTTTCCGCAGATCTGCAATATGATGGTCGCACTTCTTCATATCTTTCTTGAAATTTTCACGGAAATTCATCAGGGGTTTTTCCACTTCACTGTGGAGCTGGTGGGAGGAAAACAGCAGGAAGGGGAGAGGCTCAGTGCTCCAAGGTGACAGCCATTCACATTGATTAAAAGAAACCATAAAGAGAAATTGTCCTGGGCTCTACTTCCAAGAGTACTGGACTTGAAGTCTGGAGACCTAGGTTTGAATCCTAGCACTCAGCACTTACTAGCAATGACCTTAGAGAATAACAGAAAGATTCTTACCTAGTCTGAGCCTTGGTTTTCTCATCTATGAAATGAGGATAATATTTCCAAACCTATATTACAAAGGTGGTTGTTAGGAATATACTTGCCTAGTATCTTACCAATCCAATCAGAAGGCCTTTAACTTGAAGAAGAATGGGAAGGGAGAAAGCTCTTCAGGTGAGTCTACCAAACCAGAGACCATGGAGAGCAACTGGAATGTAGGAAGAGTGCCCAGAAATTCATGAGAGAGGAGATCCAAGCCAGGAGCCAGGAATAAAACATGACATCATATGCCAGTATGAATCAGCCACCACTCAACTGGCTGAAATTCTCCATGCTTTATTTTTTGCTCTCTTTCAAGAAGTACATAAGAAAGACAGAACATGGTCTTGGAGCAGATCAAAGTTATAGGAAGAAGGTTCTAAGATTCACAGCCAGAGATCTGAGCCCAGTTAACATCATTTGGGCAAGCATTCAATTAAAAGCTTTTAATACCTTAAGCAGGGAGCATATCCAGCTTTGGAATCCTAAAGAAAAGATGGAACTGGAGTCTCAGCTTGAAGAAGAGAAGACCTAAGTTGGTGGTAGTAGGGATTGGTAGCGTGGGTTGGTAGAGGGAGCGGTGGGAGAGAAGACATGATATTTTTCTTTGATGATTTAAAGAGTTTTTAGGTTCTGCTTGGCCTTAGAGAGAAAATCTAAGAACAGTGGGTAGAAAATATTAGAAGCCAATTTTAGCTCCACATAAGGAAATACTTCCTAACAACTGGAGTGGTCTGAGAATGGAACGGACTGCTTTAAGGAATAATGACTTCCTCCAAAGGACTTCAAGTGCAGGCCAGATGACAACTCATGGAGGATGTTGTAGAAGAAGGCTAACTCAAGTACAAAGAACTAAGCCTGAATTGGAGAGAGTCAAAAAGTTTCTAATTCTAAGGAAAGCCCAGTGTGAGTTTAAAAGTGTTTTCTACTTAGCCCTAAGAAGGAAAACAATAATTATGATAAACAATGATGAACTGCGATTGAAGCCTTGGGCAAGAAAGTACTTCAACCATATCAAATTGTTTATATATCTTTAAATCTTGTTCTATGTTTTATTTTGACTATTAGCAAAACAAAAGTTGTGAGAATTAACTAGTAATTTATACTTTCCTATTAATATAAATTATATCTTAATAGAGAAAACTCATATACTGGATTGTGAGCTAAACAATCTCAAGGTGTTTGCATTTCCTTAAAATCTTTTTCTATTTGGTATTTTGACTTTAGTTTGAAAAACAAAAGTAGTGACTAGGACTACCCAGTGACAGTTTTTCCTTTTAACAAAAATTATATTTTTCTAGAAAAAATATGACTGACCGGATGGTGCACTCTTCCTACTTATCATGGTTATGCATACTTTGGGTTGGCCCATTTTCAGGGCCCATTTTAAGAGGCACAACTTAGGAGGAATCAGTCAGCTTCTAGAGCAGAAGACCTTAACTTTTGTCTATGGACTCCTCAGAATAATTTTTAAAAATCCATAATGGAAGGAAATGCTTAATTTCAGTTGTCAAATAGTGAAAATAAAGATGCATTTTTTTTTCTTTTCAAGTTCAGGGACCCCTTGAAATCTTTCCAAGGACCTCAGGTTAAGAACCCCTATTCTACAGGACTGTTTTTTATAAAGTCACAGCAACACAGCATATTAGAGTTGGCAGAGAAAATTTTATCTGAATCTTTCATTTGCCCCTTACACTCTATGTTTTTTCATAACTTGTTCCATCTCCCGTACTAGACTGAAATCTTCTTTCAGGTGATGAAATATGTCATTTTCTCTTTTACCTTTGACTCCCTGGCACAGGGTCTGGCAAACAGTAAGTGCTTAATCCGGTTCAATTCATTCAACTCATTAAATATTTGTTAGATTGACACCAGGATAATGTGACTCTCCAATGCTGAACCCTCTTTGACAGGTATGTGATGCAGCAAAGAGTCTCCAGTCATATGGTTTTACTTACTGGAATTAACGAGTTCCCCATTTAAAATAAAAACCCTACAGGGAAGGTTGATATAGGATCACAGAGTTAGAGACAGGAGACCTCAGAATCATCTAGTCCAATCTCCTCATTTTAGAGATATGGAGACTGAGGTCAGGGAGGGTGACTTGCTTAAAATCACATAGGTAGTAAATTTCAGAGGCACAATTTGAACTTGGGTTCTCTGGCACCATAGTCAGTGTTCTTTCCATTGTCCCACAGCTGTTGCCCTTATAGGCTGAGACTGTAAGTAATTCACATATCACTGTTAATTATTTTGATCTCAGATATATTTCCCTTCTAACACCTACCTGAGCTTAGTCTGAAAGAGAGTCTAGGGGTGGGGAATCTGCAGCCTCCAGGCCACATATGGTCTTCTAGGTCTTTGAGTGTGGCCTGTGATTGAGCCCAAGGTTTATAGAATAAATCCTTTTATTAAGGGGATTCATTCTGTGAAGTTTGGATTCAGTCAAAGGGTCACACTTGAGGACCTAGAGAGCCACATGTGGCCCTGAGGCTGCAGGTTCCCTATCCCTGTTCTAGGCACTTTAACAGATGGACTAGAAAGGAGGAGAATTTTACAGCAGTGGTAATATAGTCCACAGAAAGGTTCCAAAGTGGTGGAAGTGGTCAAGGGAGCTTTGAACAGCCAGAAGGAAGCATGGGGAAGCAGGCACCTGAGGAGCTAGGTCTAGAAATCCTAAGTGACAGCACAAACTGTCCCTGTTTGTCCCATGTGAGACATGCAGAAGGGTGCCACAGACAAACTTGATAGTATAACATGATAGGATCATAGACTTCTCATAGAATCTAAACCTGAAAGAACCCTTAGAAACAATTTAGTGACCTCAAAAGTAAGTATCAGAGCCTATATTCAAACCCGGGTCTCCTTGACTCTAATAAGCTCTTTCTTACAGTTTCACCAACTGAAAATTTTCCCTTGGGGAAAATGCCATCCTAGGTACAGCTAATGCCTGATCTATGCCATGAAAAAGCGGGAACTACAAAAGGTCCTTTAAAATATCAAAGGGATGTTAAAGCCTAGTGCTTTCGGGATGTAGCTGGGGAAGGGAGAAGAACCCTTTGTTACCCCACTGAGATGTACATATCTGACATGATGCGGAGAGGAAGGTCACCTTGGAAGAAAACTTGAGATGGACTTCAGCCTCGTCAGCCAGACTTTTCTTTACCTGGGCCCAGGCTTCTCCTAGGGAGCTGTAAAAACAAACAAAGAAATAAATAGTAGGGTCCATCCTAGAAGAGAATTATGGTATTCTCGTGTACCCCATAAGGGACAAGGCTAGTCTCAGACATGCAAGAGTAGAGTCTTTAGAAAGCCATGGCACAGAGGCCAGGTAAGCTGTAGAAATCAACAGCACAGTAAATATACCAACAGTAGAGGACAGAGAAAATGTCCATTTAAATGTCCAGTGCCTAGGTGAGATGTACAGAGACTAAAGGAGCAGAAATGGGCAGGCAAATGAGGAAGTGTTTAGGAACTCGATCAGCACGGGGAAGAGGGCAACAAAGGGAAGTGGTCCCAGCAAGGAAAGGACCTGGACCATGTTTTTATCCTCTGGTGTCTTACAATCGTCTTGCTCTGGAGGGAACTAATCCAGGGTAATCCTGGAACGGATGCTTTAAAGCCAATTTACAAGAAACCCCATTTCATCATTTTATAGTTAACACTTGGGAGGTTGTTTTGGTTTTGGTTTTGGTTTTGGAGGGAGGGAATGTTGGTTTCTTTCTTTTAGTTTATTACTTTGTTTACTAGATTCAGGACTTTTTGGCCATTTTGGCAAATTGGATTTATCCTCAAAGAATGAATACCTGGAACCACTGATGATTTAAAAGATCATGCTGCAAAAACTTGTAATTGGGGAACATCAGGAATTCTAGAAATGTGAAATTGAACTGCAGCATGGATGGATTAAATGTGCAGTGTCCTGAAGTGACTACGTTCAGAATCACAATAATGAGCATTTTTACAATGCAAAGCCCTTTACAAACATGATCTCATTTTATTCTCTTGACAACCCTGGGAAATAGGTGCTATTATTATCCCCATTTTCAAGATCAGGAAACTGAGGCCGAGAAAGGTTAAGTAACTTGGGCAGGGCCACACAGCCAGTAAGTGTGTAAGGTTGGATTTGAACTCATCTTCCTGACTCGAGGTTCAGCGCCACCTAGCTGCCTGAACAAGGTTCATTTGTAGGAGTTAAAAAGACTCTGTTTGTCATATTACTTTGAAGTTACATCTCATCAGTAGAAGGAGGAGGATCAGGTGATTCTAATCCCTAGCTCAGAGCACTCAACTATCACATAAAACATTTGACAAGGACATATGGTACAAATTATTCTGAAAGGGGACTGGCCAAAGCTAGCCCTTATGGCTGTGATATAATTGCTAAGTGCACATCAGAGTGTATGCAACTATGACTGCATCTGGTGTGCTAGGCACATGAAGAAGAAGGAGATGGATTTTTTACTGGCTGCTGAGTGGTAATGGGAGTTCATATGAAAAGACTCCCTGAGGCAACTTAGTCCTTTCTCACTTCTCTGGTGGTAGGCAAGTGACCCTCATCAGATAGGAGAGGCCTCAGGCCCTCTCACCCAACAGATGAGCTATCCTTCAAGAAGGCTTTTGTAGCAACTCCCACTTCTATTCAGCTCTTCACTGCATGGTTCCATCTCTTTACCATATGGTTAAAAGAGCAGGAAAAAGTCCTACCTACATATACTCTGAAACCCCCATGGAGACTCCATCATTCACAAGGGCTAGGCTTGGCCAGTGCCTTGTTACACTGTCACACTAAGCTTCTCCTGGATGCTTCAGAAGCTTCATTATCTCTAAAGGAGTATATTTAGTCTATCAAGATGTTGTTTGTCCTTCACTTTAGAAGAGGATCAATGACATTTTAGGGTGATGTCTTGACTTGTGCATGAATTGGATTTAAGTGAGGCAGAATCACACAAAGTCATCAGCCTCACTCTCTCTTCCAGAGTCACTGAAGTCCAATGGCAAGACAAAAATCAGGACAACTGGAGATGGCCCAGGATGCAGCAGATGACCTTGGCATCTTTGAAGCCAACCTCTAAGTACTCCACAGCACCAGTGGAACAAATTGTTCTCATCCTCCCGCTCTGCCTGAGGGGAAGTCTTCACATGCTTGAGGCAGACATCCCCCTAAGTCACTGGCAGGTTTGAGGCTAGTCAATTACCCTCAACCTGGCTTAGCTCATTAGCTAAGAGGGTGTGGCCGCTGCACATACTATAGCTTCTTGGAGCCACAGGTGAGAGTTGGGTGGCAGGTGGACATCAAAGGTAGGTGAAGAGCCCTGGTCAGCAAGCCCTCACACCATATAGAACGAAATACATTCTATCTAAACTGATGGGAAAATGCTTGTTATTAACATAGTTGCTGTTCCTTGGTCGACTGTCTGCATATAGTCAGGCAATCAACTTCTCAGAACTAAGATCAGAATTAGTATTTAAACACTGATAGTCAAAGAGGAGGTTTTTCAGATAACATGATGGTCTACTTAAAGAATCCTACAGAGTAGAAACTTTTATACATTGCTATGAGTCCTGCTTCCTGTGGCCAAGTGGAATAAATCCAATCCCTCTTCCACAAGAGACAGCTCTTCTGTTCCCTTCTCTTCTCTAAACATCTCTAATTCCTTCAACTGAGACTCGACTTCCAGGTTACTTTAATTTGTAGACTATTGAACGACCTATTGTGTTCCAATATTTTACCTAAACTACCAGGGGACTAGCCTGAGGGGAGCCCCCAAACCAGAGCAGGTTGCTATGAGTATTTTTGTACATATAGTTCCTTTATCTCTTTTATATATATCTCTTTGGGGCATATGCCTTCTAGTGGCATCATGAGGTTTAACAGTATGGATAGTTTAGTGACTTTTTAAGATACAGTTACAAATTGCTTACCAGAATGGCTAGATTAATTCATAGTTTTATTAACAATGCATTAGTATGTCTGTTCTTCTGTAGCTCTCTTATAATCCTCATATTCTTTTCTTTAAAAAAATTATCTTTGTCAATCTGAGAAGTAGGCCTCAAGCATTTTAAGTTTCATTTTTCTTATTATTAGTTATATGAAGAATTTTTTCTTGTGATTGTTGATAGTTTGGATTTCTCCTTTAAAAACTCCCTATCTCTACCCTTTGACCATTTATTTATTGGGAAATGACTCTTATTTGAATCAGTTTCCTATACAGCTTGGATATCAGAACTTAATCTGAGAAACTTGCTATAAAGATTTTTCCCCTAGTTAACACTGCCCTTCTAATTTTAACTGCATTGATTTTATTTGAACAAATTTTAAAATTTTATGTAATCAAAACTACTCATTTTCTCTTCTATGATCCTCTTTATTTCTTCTTTGGTCAAGAACTATTTCCCTATCCATAACTGTGAAAAGCACTTCCTTTCTTTTTCCTCTAACTTGTTTATGATTTGAGCTTTTATGTCTAGGTCCTATATCCATTTGGAGCTTACTTTCGTAAATGGTGTAAGGTGTTGGTCTAAGCTTAATTTTGCCAGGTTGCTTTCCAGTTTGTTTCGCAGTTTGTTTGTTTTTTTAAATTCTGAGTCCCTTACCCCTGTAACTGAGGTTTTGGGACTATCAAACATTATACTACTATGTTCTCTTGCTTCTGTATATTGGGCTCCTAATTTGTCCAACTTATAAATTTTTAAATTTCTTAACCATTATTAATTTTTTTATGACTACTGCTGCAGTTTGAAATTTGTTACTGCTAGGCTCTCTTCTTTCCTACTTTCTTTTATTATTTCCCTTGAGAATTTTGCTGTTGTTCCTTCACATGAACTGTTAATATTTTTTCTAGCTCCCTAAAAATCATCTTTTGGTAGTTTGACTAGCATGACACTGAGAAAATAAGTTAATGTAAGTATTGTTACTTTTATTATGCTGGCATGAGCAATTACAATCTCCTCGATTATTTAAATCTGTCTATTTCTGTAAAGAGCGGTATGTAGTTGTATTCATATAGTTCCTGTGTGTCTTGGGTGGACTGTCAAACATTTAGTAGATTATGTAGTAATTTTGAATAGAATTTCTCTATCTCTCCTTGCTGGGTTTTATTGGAAATATATAGAAAAGCAGATGATTTATGAGGGGTTATTTTATATCTTGCTGCTACTTTATTGATTATTACTCCAATTAATTTTTAGTCAACTCTGCAGGATTCCTTAAGTAGACCATCATGTTATCTGAAAAACCTCCTCTTTGATTATGAATTTTTAAATACTAATTCTGATCTTAGCTCTGAGAAGTCGATCGCCTGACTATATGCAGACAGTTGACCAAGGAACAGCAACTACATTAACAACAAGCATTTTCCCATCAGCTAAAATAGAATGTATTTCATTCTTTATAAGACTTTTGTATAACCTTCAAGTCTTTGGTCTATCTTGTGTCTTCTTTTTGAACTATGCTTTCCTGTATAATTGATCCCAACCTCAATTTGGGGAATATTAAAAAAAAGATGACTTTGGTTATGCAAAAGTTTTTAAAGGGTTCTGTATAAGAAAATCCAATACAGTTAGAATAAGAAGGAAAGGTATGGCCTGAGGGTGAAAAAAATCTTTGCAATAAACATCTCCGATAAAAAATCTGATATCTAAGATGTATAGGGAATTTAAGGAAGTCTATAAGATTAAGAAATACTCCTCAATTTGTAAACAAAGGTGATGAACAGTTTTCAAAAGGAGAAATACAAACTACTAACAATGATATCTAAATCACTTAATCTCTCCGGGTCTCAGTTTCCTCACCCATAAAATGAGATTAGACTAGAGATATCCAAAGAACCTTATTGGTATAAATCTTTGGTACTGTCATCTGAAGAAAATGGATAATAACCAGAGAAATGCAAATTAAAGCGAATTTACGTACACCAAATTGTCAAAAATTTTGGGAAAATTCAGGGTTGCTGGAGGTTGTTGGAAAATACATTCCACTGCTGGTAGAATTATGATTTGGTTCAAATGTTTTGGGAAACAATTTGGAATGATGCAAGAAAAATTACAAAACTGTTCATACCTTTTGAACCAACATCCCACTATTGGGGATGTTACTGACAGTGAGAAAAGACCTTTCTGTACAAAAATGTCCATGCTAGCATTATTATTGTGAGCCTAGAGTTCAAATTCATAAAATTAGCTGTGTGACCCTGGGCAAGTCACTTCACATCTGCCTGCCTCAGTTTCCTCATTTTAAAAATGGGGATAATTATAGCACTTATTTTCATGATTGTTGTGAGATAGCATTTGTGTGCAAATCTTAAAACCCTATATAAATACTAGCTATCATCATCATCATCATCATCATCATCATCATCATCATCATCATCATCATCATCATCGTCATCACCACTGTCTATCTGCAACATTCCCAAAACAGGGGAAGAATATAACAGTTATCCCAGCAAGGTTCAGCTTGGCTGCCTTACGGGTCAGGGAGAGGGCTAGCTTAGCTTAACTTAAAGAACTTGGAAATTGTATGTTTTTCCCCCATCTCAGAAAGAGATTAGAACTGGAGGGCAGAGTTTCCACCCTTCCCCAGCAGGATTTTAAAATCTGATGTGTGTGTATGGTGGGGGGAGGGGGGTAGTTACTGAACTTGATCAGGAATGGTGCCACACAGACTTTTTAGTATAAGAACCTAGGGAATGCATGCAGAAATAATATGCAGAGCTTTTTCAACCACTAGAGAGCTATCCAAGATTGGGGACTATAGATTTTGCTAAGCCCCAACCAGTAGATTTGCTTGCAATAGCAAATATTAAATTGGGGGGGGGAGAGTATAAGATAGGAATTCCATAACAATATATCAGAAATTACAGAGCAGCTGGACTTCTTGAATGAACCAATCAGAAATATGAACAAGGCTTAGATATCTCAATCAAAAACATTTTAACCAGGCATGAAAAAAAATCCTTAATCAGTATGGAAGGATTGAAGGCCATTGGATGAATTTAAATGATACCAAACAGAGGGTATGTATGTTCAGATTCGACAAGGAGAGTTTGTCATACCCTACAGGGTTGGGATAAAATCAGCAAGATAGTTTGTAATCAGAAATGAAAGGTCTGGTAGCTTATTCTGCAGTTATAGCATCCCAACTTCTTCAGAGAATGGAGGGAGACTGATGCACACTTTTAAAAAATAAATTAAAATGTGTATAACTGTCATATCTGTCAACAATGAAGGCCCTATAATACCATTGTCTTTTTCTGTGTGAGAAAACTGTGGGTACGATGAATAATCGTATTTCCTTTATTTACATATCCTGTGAAATCTAATTTACATGGAGATACTACATTGCTAAAGTAGTTCATGTTTCAGCAGTCAGCATCTCTCAAGACACTAGAGTCTTGGGCTCCAGAACTGCTTTTAGGAAAACAAGTAGACATAGTCAAATTTCAAATGCCTGAAAAACAACAATGCAGCCAGAGTGAAAGCACAGACCAGAGGGAAAGAGAGAGAGAGAGCAGGAGCATGTGTATGTGTGTAGGTCACGGCAGTGCATGCCTATTTGTGGAATGGGATGCTCATGTTGGAAGCATATGTTGTGCTCATTGCCAGGACTGAGAGTACTTGGAAATAGCCCAGTTAGAAGAGGTAGGAGCTAAAAGGCTTTTGGGGGATGGTGGCTGTAGTATGTGGGCGTGGTTAGGCCAGTTCCATTCCTGGACCGACTGAGTTAGAACTTCATTTACCAGTGACCACGGTGATTCACCAAACAGTCCAGGCATGAATATCTTCCTGGGCAGTGCTTGAAAAATTGGGAGGTGGGAGCAGGGAAGGGGAGGAATGGGAGTTAATCGCATTTGAGTAACCAGAGGGAAAAAATCAAGAAAGGCAAGCCTTGAATCTGAGCCAGCAGGCCTGATGGAAAACCATTTAGAGGACACCACTTGTTTAAATATTTGGCCTAAGTATTTGGTTCAACTGAAGACACATTTAATTGGAAATCCCTGTTTCCTGAAGGAATTAAACAAAGAGCAATAGAAGGCAGAATTTTCTAGCAATTAAAGCTATCCAAAAATTAAAAGACTATTCCATGAAATAGCAAGCTCATTATCCCTTGAAGTATTCAAGTAGAATATTTTGGGGTTTTTTGGACCTGACCTTTGGCAATTTCTTTGGTATAAAAAAATCCTCAGTGAGGAAACACCACCAATTCAGATGGGGACCTGCCCTGCAACTTAGTCTTAGAGAGTTGCCTGGGGTACTGAGACTTTAAGAGATTTGCCCAGTGTCACACAGATAGTACAGCAGGGGTATAGTACTTGAACCCAGGTCTTCCTGACTTTGAGGCCTGTTTTCTAGTTATGCATCTCCAACTAATAATTTCTTATCAAACCAAAAATAAGAAAATGACAGGCAGCGAGGTGGCGCAGTGGATAGAGCACCGGCCCTGGAGTCAGCAGGACTTGAATTCAAAAATGGCCTCAGACACCTACTACCTGTGTAGTCATTTAAGTCATTCAACCCTGATTCCCTCAACAACAGCAACAAGAAAGAAAGAAGGAAAGAAAGAGAGAGAGAGAGAGAGAGAGAGAGAGAGAGAGAGAGAGAAAGAAAAGAAAGAGAAAGAAAGAAGGAAAGAAAGGAAGGAAGGAAGGAAGAAAGGAAGAAAGAAAGAAAAAGAAGGAAAGAAAGAAAAGAAAAGAAAAGAAAAAAGAAAAGAAAAGGAAAGAAAAGGAGAGAAAAGAACAGAAAAGAAAAGAAGAATGTGCAAATGTTTTCTTGTCTGGGATGGTGCAAAGGCGATTGATTCGTGCACTGGGTAGGAGGGTTGATTAGATGGCTTTTCAAATTCCAAACCTAAGATTTTATGATCTTTCAGGCAAGGAGCTGATCAGGTTAAGACTTCTTCCTATAAGACTCAGAGCACCCTACTCTGGAATTGGCTATTATTTGAAAGAAGGGCTGAGAACATAATTAGGAGAAATGGGTAGAAGTTGCAGAAAGGCAGAAAAACTTTCTAACACTTAAAGTTGCTCAAAGGAGAAACAGGCCACCTTAGGAGTCAGGAGTCTTTCCCTTACTTTTTTCAAGCAGAAGTTAAAGGATAACTTGTCAAGGATGATAGACGGTGGATTCTAGGTCAGGTAGTAGGTTGAACCAGAGGGATACAGAGGTCCCTTAGGTCTCTGATTTTCTTCAATTCTTCTGTAGCTGCCCCAACCATCCTCATGTGCTGCTGCACAATCCAAAGGGGTTGCAGTTATTACTACTGCACACTAGATGTTTTTACGGGCTTGGTGAGCATTAGATGTTACAGGAACAAAATCTGGTATGGTTTGGAGTAAAATACTCTGTGATACTGAACGGGGGATATAGAGATTCTCTCAAACGTGGTTAGCAACCAGCTTTTGCTCACAGAAAGGGAAGTTTTTCGAAGTACTTGGGCTAATGCCCAGCTTTTCCAGATGGTAGTGCCATGCTGTCCTGCCAGCTACGTTAACCAAGACTACTCTGCATAAGAAAGTGACTGCAGAAGGACGTCTGTCTAATCATCTTGGAGGTGTTGAATATGAAAACTGGGGCCCACAGAAGAACACAACTCATAAGATTCAAGTCAGAAGACCTGGATCTGAAATCTCTCTCTGCTCTTTACCACCAAGGTGACTTTGGGCAAATCACTTCCATTCTCTGAGTCTCAATTTGCGCTGATATAAAATGAGTGGGTTGATCCACATCAGGGGTTCTTAACCATTTTTGTATTGTGGACCCCTTTGGTAGTCTGGTGAAGCCTATGGACTCTTCAAAATAATGTTTTTAAATGCATAAAATAAAATACATAAGATTGCAAAGGAAATTGATTTTATTGAAATACAGTTATCAAAATGTTGAAATGAAATAAAACATGTTCATAGACAACAGGTTAAGAATTCTTAATCTCAAGATCTCAAAGGTTTTTTCTTGCTCTGGTGATCTTAGCGACAAAGACAGAGCCCAAAGCCTCCATAGTTAGCCTGGCAAATAGAAAGGTACTGCAGGGCTCCTAACAAGCCTAATCTATAAATGAAGGAGAAGCTTAAGCTGACATATGGAGATTTCTCCAATCATATCATTATTTGTACAAATAGCAGGAAACTAAACAAAAAGGAAAATTGAAAACCTCCTTCTTAAGCCACCCATCACCATCACTCATCTCTCCCATCTCATCATCACCTACCTCTCCTACCCCAAAACTCACCCTTCTTCCTGAGCTGCCAAGGAATTCTGAGAGAGCTTGGCTAAGTTCTTGGCATATTCTTCTTCAATCTTAATTCTGTAAAGACATAAAACCCAATGAATCATTTCTCCAGCATGGAAGTTTGCCCAATGATACTACAGACCAAAAGGATGTGACGGCTACTGCTTTCCCCCTTCCCTCCTGCTCTCGTTCTTTACCAAATATCTTTTCAACCCTTCTGGAAACTCGATCTGGAATTTCAGTGAGTCTTGCAGCTTTCTCAAAGTTTCTAACAGCCCAGTTTTCCCATTATTAGGCTTTGGCATTTTTATCTCTATTGTTGGAAAAATTAGAAATACTATTATCCAGTAGTCTGCACTTGGTTCATTGCAATGTTCCATGAAAGGACATCCTTCGACCTGGCCCTTTACGTACTTAAGAGGTTTACTCAGTTTCTACCTCATTAGGCATAGCTGCATTATCCCAAAGATTTTTGGCCCACTGCCAAAAATGATCCCAGATTGTGCTACATCCCTTAATGTCAGAAGTAGCTATTAATCTGTTCTTTAAAAATACAGATTTGAAGCTAGAAGGGATGTTATAAATCAAATGATCAACCTTCCTCATCTTACAGATGAGGACACTGAGGCCCAGAGAGATTAAGTGAATTACTAGAAGTCATACAAATAATAAATGGCAAAACCAGGATCCAAACCCAGGCCCTCTGACTCAAGGACCAGGACGTTTCCCTCCGAACTGCCCTGCTTCCCTATTACCAGTGCTCAGGCACTGGCCCACTGCTTCCCTGGTCACTCCTTTTAGGCTAAGGGGCATGAAAGCCCCTGGAGCAATGGTTACCTTTCCCTGATGAATTCTGACATTTCCTTCTGCATTTGTTTGCCTTTCAGTTGCTTCTGAAGAAGAATCTCAAACCCAGCCACAGTGCCATTACCTTGGGGATCCTTCTTATCAGCCTGGAAAAGAAAAAAATGGGTATGAAGAACTTGGAGGCTAAGAGGTACCCTGGAGGATCATAACTTTGTTAGTTCTTAATATGTGTTTCCAAGCTTATACAAGGCAAAGATGGATGGGTGTAGGTTGTGGAGGATGGGATGTAAAGGTGAGAGCTCTAGAAGGAAATACTAAACACATCCTGGTGACCTGGCAGATGGAACAGTTTGATCTACAGGGGCCATATTTTCCTCACTTCATAACTTGCTCAGCTCATTTCCTAGGACATAGCCAGAAAATGTACAACTCGGCTAACCTAACTCATTCCAAGTAGGACCTATGTGGTGATCTTTTACCACAGGAAAGGTAAGCATGAAGGAACCGGAATTACTTTTTTTTTTTTTAAAAAAGCACAGATCGCATGCATCCTGGCTTCCCTTCCAGCCTTGCCCTAGGGCTATCTCCAGTGCCATAATGCACACCAGCCCTCAGTATCTTCTTCAGGTCAGACATAGTGCCCCTGCCTTCTCACCAGACTTCCTGGGGCCTTAGGACACATCATCAATTGCCACAAGGTTGAACCTCAAAAGAGAGGATGAATGGTTTGCATGCCTCCCATAATGCACCTTTCTCTAACCACATATGCTCTCAATGGCTCTCCTCAATGGCTAAGGTACACTCTATCCATGTGATTCTGATCAACTGGCTGCCAATATATAAACCCTGTTCCCCATCCCCAACTGGCCACTCCCTTACTCCAATCCACCTCAAGCCTACTCCAGATCCTACCGCCCCATTCCAAATCTGCCCACTCTTTCCACTGTGCCCTCTGGAAGGCCTGGGCCATGATTCACATACTTCCTTTCATCAGAAAACTCTTTTTTCCCTTATTTATTCCACAAGACCTGACTCCCTTCTGATGACACTGCTTTCAGTGACAACACTGTTTCTAGTACTAGCTACAATACCTCTCATACCCCCCTAAGGGGTCACAAGGAATAGGAATATTCCACACTCTCCAGTGCCATACTCTCCTTCTACCATCTTCACTAAGCAACTTCTCTTTCTTTGAGGTTTATACCATCCCAATTTATTACCCAACTCCGATCCTGATGGCTGTGATCTATTGACACTTACCTTCCTTCTTCAGTGAATTCAGTGCCTGATTCAGTCTTTCACTGTTACCTTCTCCTGCCCTCCTACTAGGGAATTTCAAAATATATTCCTTAACTCTCCAGTTCTTCAATTTGCTCAAGTGCCTCAACCTACTCCACCCTACTTCACCTACACACAGATATCCTTGCTCTTGCCGCCACCCACAAATGTTCCACTTTTATTTTCATGAACTCTGTAACTCCTTTGTCTGATCAGGATCTTTTATTATTCCAAATTTCCCTAAGTATTATGATCCTTAGCACTTTTCTTCATCTTCATGGTGTTCTCAACTCTAAGTCATTTTTCCCCCAGGTTATCACCCTGGAATTGCCTTCACCCTCCTCTCTTCCCCATCCTGACTCCTTAGTGAAGCAATTTAACGCTACATTATCTTCTACTTTTGAATTCTTCATTCAACCCTAACTCTGAATTCCTCCCACCATCTACTGCCTTCACTCCTACGTATGTGAAACTGAACAGCACTGGAGGAAATCACAGAACCGTGTTGCCTAGGTCCATTAAAAGTTTATGCTATCTAATCTCAATTGAGTCTTTACTGATACAAGGCAAACATCTACTCCCTCTTAATAAATTCATTACTCTTTCCATGGTGACTGTTCCAAACTTTTTCATCTCTCCTCAAGCCTCCCAACAGCATTCTTCTTCCCAACACTCTTAGCTGAGGACCTTGCATCATACTTAACTGGAAAAGTGAAGGTCATTCTCTGAGAACTCCCCCCTTCTCCATTTTTACATTCTCTTTCTGTGTTTTAACATTCCCTGGTTTAGGCTCTAGGAGTATAGATTAAAAAAAAATCGGTAGAGTGCTTTCTTTCTCAATAGTTAAGAATAATTTGTTTAATGTAGATATTAACTGCTCTTTAAAAGTTTGATAAAATTCTCCTACAAATCTATCAAGACGAGAAAATTGTTTTGGGTACTTCCTTTACAGATAATTCTATTTCCTTTTCTGTAATTGATTAATTTAATATATAACAAAATATCAAATAGAGATATCAAGTTATTTCTATCTGATATTCTGTTAGCTTGGGTATTTTATGTTTTTGATAGTGATTTCCTATTTCTTTTGTGATCTCTTTTGTTAGCACATAACTATGCATAGTAGGGCCTGACAATTATTTTTATTTCTTCTAGTTTCATTGTGATTTCACCTTTTTCATTTGTTGAATGAACAAATTCTTTTTTTTTTTCTTAATCAAGTTGGTTAAAATTTTGTTAGTCTTATCATTTCTATAGTCTTCTTGGTTTCCAATTTATTTTTCTTACAAATTTCAAGATTTTTGTACTTATTGAGTTAGTTTATTAAAATGTATAATCAATTAATTAATCATTTCTTTTGTTAATACTTTATTAAATATTAAAAAAATTATTAAGCATTTACTATGTGCCAGACTGTGTCTTTAATATAATGTACAATTTTTAGGGATAATTTTTCCTCTTAGGACTGTATTAGTTTTACCCTAAAAATTCTGTCATGATATCTCATCATTATAATTGTCTTTCACATAATTATCATTTATTTCTATGATTGTGTTTGCTTCACTCACTTGTTATTTAGGATTTCATAAGTCTCCATTTAGGTTGGTGTCTTTTTTAGTTTTCTCTGAATTTATTACTATTATTATTTTGTTACGTTTTATAAAGAATGTGGTTAGTACTTTTGCCTTTTTACATTTATCTACAATTTCTCTATAGCCTAATATGTTGTCAATTTCTATAAAAAGGCAATATGGTGCTAAGAAATATTTGTATTCTTAAGGGGTCCCATTCAGAAGGCAGCTAAATTCTCAATCTTTTTCCCCCAATTTTATATTTTCCCTTTTATTATCTTTGTCAGATCTGTCCAATTCTGAGAGAACACTAAAGTTTCCTACTACTAGGATACAATCTTTATCTTTTTGCAATTCAGTATTTTTTTCTCTTATGAATTTATATGCTATGACATTTGGGGCACATGAGTTTAATGTCGATATTGGTTTACTGGCTGGTTCCTTTAAGCGTAACACAATTTCCTTGTTTATCTCTGTTTATATTGTAAAATTGAAAAACAAAACAGTCCCTGACCTCAAGGAGCATATATGTATATACATACATACATACATTTATATATATATATACACACACACATATGGGGGGAAGAGGTAAAGAAAAAATGTATACATAGAAAAGTAACTAATGTAACACTCCTGCCCAGGCAGGCATAGGTGGTTCCCTGAAGGACATCCCTGGGATGCTGTATGATATGTCGATGTAACTAATTGACTGAGAGACCTCTAAGCCTGTGACACTGTGTATAGCGTACATCAACAGTAGTAGCAGCAGTAGCATTTACGTAGCTTTAAGGTTTGCGGAATCATTTACAAACGCATCTTTCATCCTCAGAACCACTCTGGGAGGTAGGTACTATTACCCTTGACTTCCCCAGGGTTACATAGTAACTATCTACACACCCTTCTAAAAGTCCCTCCCTCACCCTATCCCCTAGGCCTCTTTTTTCTTTATGTTTAGAATACTTTTATGCCCTTCTAAATGTACATGTTGTTCCTCATCTTTAACCCAGATCTGATGAGAGTAAACTTCCAGCACTACCAGCCCTCCCTACCTGTTTCTCTATCAGTTCTTCATTTCATGCCCCATTTGTATGAGATTATTGCTCCTTTTTACCTTCTAACTTTGCTTTTCAGAATCACTCCATCATACTTAACTCAGCCTCAACCTTTCTTTCAACTACACTAGTAGTGATGATAGTCTTAAGAATACTGATATCATTTTCATATATAAGAAGTAAATAGTTTGATCTAAATCCCCTATAATTGGTCTTTAATGTTTTCCTTACATTTCTTCTGGATCTTACATATCAAATTTTACACTGAGTTCTGGTATTTTTGTCACAAATACCTGAAAGTCTTTCAGTTTGTTTCTTTTTCCCCATTCAGGATTATACTCAACTTTTCTGGGCAAGTTATTCTTGGTCACAAGCTCAGCCCTTTTGCTTTTTGAAATATAATGTTCTGAGACATTTAGTGTAGAAGCTGCTAGGTCTTGTAAAACCCTGATCCTATATCTGCAGTATTTAAATTTATTTTCTTCTTGCTTGCAGTAATTTCTCTTTAACCTGGGGGTTTTGAAGCGTGGGTATAATATTCCTTTTAAGTTTTCCCCCCTGAGATCTCTTTCAGGTGGTGAACAACAGTTTTTTTCTATTTCTATTACCCTCTTGTTCCAGAACTTCAGGAAATTTTCCTTAATAATTACTTGTAATATTATATCAAGATCCTTTTTTAAAAAAATCATAACTTTCAGGTAGTCCCACAAATCTAATATTGTCTCTCCTTGATCTGTTCTCCAGATCAGTTGTTTTTTTTTTAATGAGATGTTTCAGATTCTCTTCAATTTTTTCTAGTTTTTTTTTTTTTTATTTCTTGGTGCCATTTGATTCCCTTTGCCCAATTCTAGTTTTCAAGGAGTTGTTTTCTTCCCTAAAAACTTAGACCTCTTTTTCCAATTGGTTAACTTTCTTTTCATAATTTTCTTGGATTGCTTTTATTTTTTTCTTAATTTGTGATTTTTGAAGTCCTTTTTAAGTTCTTCCAAGAACTCTTTTTGGGTTTGAGACCATTTGATTTTACTCTTTGGAACAGAAGGGGCTTTTCTTTTTAGCCTCACTATCTTCCTCTGAATATGAACCCAGCTCTTCTTTTATAACATAATAGCTATCTACTCTATATATGGTAGCTATCTATTTCCTTAGCTTACTAATCTTTATTTTTATTCTGTTTTATTTTATTTTTAGCAGCTTATTATCATAATCAGGTTTTAATTCTATGACAACTATGCTAAATCAACAAACAGCAGGCCCTGGGGGCAGCTCTGTAGTAAAGCAGACTAGGTCTCAAAGAACTTTCACCTCAGGACCTCAGGAATCTTCACCTCACAAACTTTCACCCCTCGAACTTTAATCTAATAAACAATTTGGAGATCAGATGGATCAATGAGGGGAGACTGTATGAGAGAATTGCTCCTTTTTACTTTTTCCTACCTAAGGACATTCCCCATCCTTCCCACCCACACTGTTTCTGGACCCCAAGCCTAGCAGTGCTGACATGATCCCAGGCTGCAGCTGCGGGTGAGGAGCAAGCACATGCCTGGTGAGTGTGGTGCCTGTACTACAGGAAGCAAGAGCATTTTCAGGATAGATAGGCTGGGGGCCCTAACTGTAGCTTATGGGAAGAGAGGAATGCCTGAGGTTGAGCCCCCAGACAAAACACAGTAAGTGTTTTTGGCTTGATTTAAACTTGGGTCTTCCTGATACCAAGTCCAATGCTCTGCTTACTGTGCCACTTAGGTGTATCAAATGGGAAAGTGAATCCTGATCTGGGGAGAGATTTCAGAGACAGGAGAGACAAGGTGTGAACATGGAGTGGCAGATATGAGATCTCCCCAGAGCTGCAGGCATGCCAGAAAGCAGCCCTTTACTCTATCCCCTGATTCCCAGTGCTTGCCCCTGCAGGCCACTAAGAACAGTCTTCTTGCATGAGATTTTTCTCTCCTTGATTGAGCTATGAATTCATCTTGATCCTGAGTTGAAGAGTGAATGAATACATGCTTGTGCATTCTATCACTTACACTAATATGTAAAACTTCAGGACCAGAGAGATTTATAAATGAATTCGATGAAACATTTAAAAATCAACTAATTCCAATATTGAATAATAGGCAAAGAAAAGATCCTACCAAACTTCTTTTATGAAACAAATACGATACTGATACCTAAACCAGGAAAAGTAAAAACAGAAAGAAAATTATAGACCAATTTCATTAATGAACATGGATGCAAAAATCCTAAAGAAAATACTAGCTAAAAGATTACAACACTATATTACAAAGATTATACATTATGACCAAGTAGAATTTATGCCAGTAATGCAGAGATGCTTTCACATAAGAAAACCATTAAAATAATTGATTATATCAATAATAAAAGTTTTTAAAAATCATGATTATATCCATAGATGCAGAAAAAGCATTTGATAAAGTACAAACTCATTTCTATTAAAAACAGTTGAAAGTATAAATATAAATGGATTTTTCCTTACATTGATATAAAAGCATTTATTTTAAACCATCAGCAAGCTTTATTTGTAAAGGGGATAAACTTCCCAGTAAGAGCAGGTGTGAAACACGGATGCTCACTGTCACCAATATTATTGAATATTGTATTGGAAATCCTAGCAATAGCAAGAAGAGAAGAAAAAGAAATAGAAGGAATCAGAATAGGGAACGAGGTAATAAAACTCTTTTTTGCAGACAGTATAATGATATACTTCAAAAATCCCAAAGGTACAACTAAAAAGTTAGTTGAAACTGTAATTTTCTATTTAAGTCATCAAATCAAGTGAACAAGCATTTATTAAGTGTCTACTATTTGCCACGTACTGTGTTAAGCATAAATAAAGATAAAAGATAGTTCTTGATATCAAGGAGCTCACAGTCTTATTGGATAGACAACAGGAAAGTAACTCTGTACAAACAAGAAATATATAGTATAGTATAAATTAGAGATAATCAACAGAGGGAAGGCACTAGCATTAAAAGAGATTGGACAATGCATCTTGCAGAAAGCAGGATTCTGGCTGAGACTTGTTAGGAGGCGAAGATGAGGGAGAGAGCTATAGGCGTGGGGGACACCAAGAGAAAATACCCAGCATAGGAAAACAGAGTGTCTAATGTGAGGAACAGCGAGAATGCCAGTGTTACTAGATTACAGAGTATGCAGAAGGGTGTCAAGGGAAAAAAGATTGGAAAGGTAGGAAGCAATCAGGTAATGGATAGCTTTAAATAAAGTTTTACTACTTCCTTTGATATATGTTTGCTTGCTATCTGAGATTATCATTTTATGTAACAAGCATTTGGGGGTGATATAAGCTAGCTGATTAAGCTAACTCTTATCCTTCCAGCCTGGAGTGGGAGTACTTGCCACCTTGAACGAAGAGGGATATTGGCTATTATCCTGAACCCCTAAAGGAGCATCATAACCCTAGACTATATACATCTGATGTGTTGTAAATAAATATAATTCTAGCACAATACTCCTTTTGGAGATAAGAAAGTAGAGGAGTGAGATCTCAACCATGGCCCTCCTCCTACTCTGCCCAAAGGTAGAAATTACATTAAATATTACATGACTAAATATATACCTGCAATCAGGCCAACCCAGGTCTCTGTTGCTCAGTTATACTCTTACACTAAATATGAACTATAGACAAAAACATTTCTTTGGTGAGGGCACTAGAAATTGGGGATGGGGAGGATCAAGACAAGATTCCTGCAGAAGGAAACACTAGAGCTGAGCTCTGAAGAAAGTGTGGGATTTAGTGAAGTGGAAGTGAGAAGGTAGTACATTCTAGGCACAGACAGGGTACAGCCTATGCAAAAACACAGGTGGGGGCTGGAATGTCTTGTCCAGGGAATGGTCAGTCCCAGGTATACTTCACATTCTATCCCAGGCATATTCTTGTCATTGACCCCACTGTTGAACCCCTGGCACCACCAGATCACCAGAAACCATGCCCTGGGAGACTTAATTTGGAACTACCATTCTGGGACCTCCTGTCCTGACTGGTAAGTCTATGAGGACAAACTTATATGACCTATTTTTAGCCTGTTCTAGCTATTCTTTATGTTTGTTGCCTTGATTTCCATTCCCCCTACCTTCTGCTATCTACCTTGTTCACACGACTTCCTGCCTTCCCTCCCCACTTAGATTTCTTCCTCATGGAATTGTAATCAAATCAATATTGCCACAGCTACTAGAAAGGATATGCATCAGTCATCTTCTATGGCTTCCCCAACTCTAGCTCTGAGAATGGTAATCTAATCAATACTACCACTCCTAGAAAGGACAAGTCAATCAATTACTCCATGACTCCAATTACCATTCCCTCTTACTTTCCATTCAAAAAATTCTTCCCTGACTACCAGGCCATATTTGTATGGTCTTCCTCAATTAAAATAAAAGCTCTTTGAGGGCAAGAACTATTTTGCTTGCTTATATTTGCAACCCCAGCTGCATAGTACAGAGTAAGCAGTTAATAAATTTTTTCATTCATTCATTCACTCACTCATTCATTCATTTATTCCCTGGGAGATAGGATTTGGATAGAGCGAAGTTTGGATCACTTACCCAGAAGTAATCACAGTAGCTCCATTCAGTGGGCTTCAACAGTTGCTGCTCTGGCATTGTATCAGGATGTGGGAAAGTCACACAGTTTATCTGAAAAGGAAAAAGAGACATTAGCTTTGCCAAATGATGAAGAAATCGGAGAATAGACACAAACACAACACTGGAAAGGCTCCTGAACACTCTTTACAAGGTCATCTTGCCTCTACCCATAAGACCGGCAAAGATGACAAAGGAGAAAATCAATGTTGAAGGGGTTGTGGAGGGATTGGCACACACTAACACAGTGTTGATGAATTTGTCCACCCATTCTGGAAAGTAACTGGAATTTTGCTTAACAAGTAGGTAAAATGTTTATAATTTTGATTCAAAGATCATACTAGAAGGTACTTATCCCATGGAGAATTAAAATAGACAAATCCGATATTCACCAAAATAGTCAAAGGTATACTTCTTTGTGGTTGCAAAGAAATAGAAAACAAATTGATGGCCACTAATTGAAGAATAGTTTGGCAAATTGTGGCATATGACTGTAATGAAATAGTACTGTGCCCTAGGAAGCAATGAATATGAAGACCATCGAGAAGCACAGGAAGATGGAAAAAAGAAGAAAGAATTTATATAGTGCCTACTATGTTCTAGGCACTGTGCTATGGACTTTGTACATATCTCATTTGAAGTGCTATTATAATCCCCATTTTACAGTTGAGGATACTGAGGCACAGAGATGTTAAATGGCTTGCGCAGGGATACAAGCTAGTGTCTGAGACCAAATTTGAGAGTAATAGCTAACATGTATAGCACTTACTATGTGTTAGACACTGCACTTTACAAGCATTCTTTCATTTCATCCTGAAAACAACTCTGGGAAATAGGTACCATTGTGATCCCCATTTTACAGTTGAGGACACTGGGGAAGACAGAGGTTAAGTGACTTGCCCAGGGTCACACAGCTTGTCTAAGGCCAAATTTGAACTTAGGTCTTCCTGACCGCAGGCACAGTACCACCTCGCTGCCTTGAGACAACATGACGATGCATAATGAAGTAATCAAAACCAGGAACACAATATAAATAAATAAATGTGTATGTATGTATAGACAGATAATGTGTGGGTCTATATGTACATATATAGAGACACACACACATACTACATGTACACGTACACAGAAAGATAATGTAAAAGGAAAGAACAAGAGACTAGCTGTTGTTTATAATAATCAAACTTGCTTTTGGAAAATTGTTGAGAAAGTATACTTCCTTCTCTTTGTAGAGGTGGAGGATTATGGATGCAGAATATTGCATACGTTATCAGATGTGATTGAAAGGTTGATTATATTTTGCTTGACTGCTTTGTTTTCTGTTTTTACTTTTACTCCCAATATATTTGATGTGATGGCTAGAGAGGGTAGAGAGGAATATATAAGGAAATGAAGGTGATAAAAAAATAATATAGATCAATAAAGATTTTTTTTAAAAAGATCTCAGTAAATAGAGGAAAAACTTAAATCTATCTTCAGTGAAGTAGTGTTGAAATCATAAGCATCACAATCATCTTATAACACAGATTTGAATCAAGGCCCTTTGGCCTTCTTAACTTTCCCAGGGTATTTCCCTACATTGACCATTCTCTCCTTTAGAGACAGACAGCCCTGACTTCTCCAGATGGGCTCAGTCAACTACACTGAAAATTACAAATGCCAGATCGCAATTGATATTACTTGAAAATTAAAAGTTAAAATCAGTCAACAGTGGAGACAAGCTTTGGGGCCCCAGGGATACAAAGCAATATAGGCCTGAAATGAAGCAAAATTCAAGTTTCTAGAAGAAGAAGAACAAAATTCTAGGCATGGATGACAGGATCTGCATACACATTAAAGCTGCTTTTGAGTCAGTCAACAAGCATTTATTAAGTATCTAACTGTGAGAAGCACTTCTACCAGTCTGCACTTAAAGAAGTAACTTCCTTCTGCCATAACTCAGATCTGACTATTTTTGGAAAAGAACCAACAGGTCCATTCCAACTGGGATTAATAATGTGACATGAGGAATGGGTATAGATATCCCCTTGATATATGGAAGCACCATGGTAGTACTAAGAATTCTCCCCATCCCCATGGCGAGATGATGGATGGGAAAATGTTGTACCTTAATGTTCACCCAAAGGAGAAGGGCATGCAGAGGGTGTCCCAAAGGTTCAAATTTGAGACCAAATTTGAGAGTAATAGCTAACATTTATATAGCCCTTACTATGTGTCAGACACGGCGCTTAGTGCTTTATAATTATTATCTCATTTCATCCACACAACAACTCTGGGAAAGAGGTGCCAGGGTAATTGACTGTCTACCCCAGTTTCCCAAAGCCAGGCTCACTAGCAAAGCCACAGTCAAATGTCCTGTATTGCTTCTTCTTTTGGAGCCCCTCATTAAGGTCTTCGCTGTCTCACCTAACTTCTGAGTTCAAATTGTTCCAACACGGTTTTCATTTTTCTTTTCTTCTGGCGATCCTTTCCTTTCTGAGATCTCTCAAAGCACTTTGTATTTTTCCAAAATACATATAAAACAATCATGTGTGCATTTGTTTTACCATCCCTACTTCAATTCCTTAAGTGTTGGGACCTTATAATATTTATACAATGTCTCGCATGTGATATGGCTAATAAACATTTAAAAAACTGAACTGAATTCCTTTCTTCGGAAGTAAGGAAAGAATACACATTTATTAAGCACCTATTATGTGCCAGACATTTGGGGGGGGGCAATTGGGGTTAAGTGACTTGCCCAGGGTCACATAGCTAGTAAGTGTCTGAGGCTAGATTTGATGTCAGGTCTTCCTGCCTCCAAGGCCATGCTCTATCCACTGCACCACCTAGCTGCTCCAGGCATTGTTTTACATCTACTATCTAATTTGATCTCACAACGACACTGGAAGGTATTATCCTCATTTTATATTTGAGGAAACTCAGGCAGACAGAGATTAAGTCACTTACCCAAGGCCATGAAGGAAGCCAGAGATGCCAGGAGATAGAGATGAGGAGGAAGAGAATTCTAGGCATGGGGAACAGCCCGTGAAAATGCCTGGAGTCAGAAGATGATGTGTCTTACTCAAGAAAAAGCAAAAAGGCCATTGTTGCCAGATGATGGAGTAGGTGGAAGAGGGAGTAAGGTTTAAGAATATTGGAAAGGTACATATTTGGGGGCAGGTTTTAATAGGGTTTGAATGCCAAACAGAGGACTTTATGTTTAATACTGGCAGTGACTGAATAGGAATAGGAAGGTATTTACATATATCTTTTCCATATATCTAAGCTGTATATGATATGTTTAAAAAAAACCTGACTCTATAGGGGCCTAGAATCATCACCAAAAAATGTAGAAAACTAGAAATAATATACATCATTTAGTGATCAAAATGTAATAAAATTATATTCAATAAATGATCCTTAAAAGTAAGGATTAAAAATATTTGAAGACTAACAATTCTAAAGAACTAGTGAGTCAAAGAACAAATTATAGAAACAATACAACATTCCATCAAAGAAAATGACAGTAACAAGACAATAAACCAACACTTATGGGATCTATTTAAAGCAGTTCTTAGGAGGAAATGTATTATCTCTAAACACTTTCATCAACAAAAGAAAGATATAAAGATGAACAGGTCATGGTTTCTGGCTTTTTGCACGTGTCATCTTTAATAGCAGTGGTTATCAGAACTTGCCTTGGAGATTGTGGGATCCAGGGTAACAGAGATCATGGGACCCCTGAGAATGGAATTTGAGGAGGAGAACTGGGGTTGGATATGGTAGGGCCTCGACCAGATGGGACATATGAAAAGTTCATAGGTTAAGGGGCATCACTGTCCCATCACTCCTAGGGCCTAGAGAAATCTCTACTGTGGCCTAATGGCCACAGAGGAGAATATCAGTCAACTTTCCAAATATTCAGTTCTCCAAATAATAATAACAAACATTTATAAACAGCTTCATAGGAAGCTTGGTAGAGTGTTGGACCTGGAGTCAGGAAGACTCATCTTGCTGAGTTCAAATCTGGTCTCAGACACTCACTGGCTGTGTGGCCCTGGGCAAGTCACTTAATCCTGTTTGTATCAATTTCCTCATCTATAGGATGAACTGGAGAGGGAAACAGCAAACCACTGCAGTATCTTTGCCAAGAAAACCCCAAATGGGGTGATGGAGAGTTGGACATGACTGATAAACAACTGAATAACTACAATAAAGAGATTGAAGATTCGCAAAGCGCTGTACACACATTACCTCATCTGCTTGTCACAACAGTCTGGTGAGGTAGGCACTATTATTACACTCATTGTACAGATAAGGAAACTGAGACTTGAAGAGGCTTAATGACTTACCCAGGGTCATATTGCTAGCAAGTGTCTGAGGTTAGATCTGAACCTGGGTCTTCCCGAATCCAAATCCAGTGCTCTTTATCATTATGCCACCTAGTTGCCTAGAAAGAGCTAAATTTGAAAGATTTCTGGCTCCCAAAGACACTTAATTTTCTCAGTGGACTAAGGAGAACCTGTCATTTTATAATAAGCAGTTCTTTCATCACCTTGTGGCTATACCTGGGAACTATGCTTTATAAAAAGGATTCCCAGAACCTCTGTCCTCTGTCCCTTCTCTTCATCCCTTTCACTCTTTCTCTAATTATCTCTCCCCTGATCCCAATCTCAGAGAAAAAGAATAAAGCTGTCATACCAACCTCACACTAAAAAGTATTCTATTAAATTAGTTAAGCAGTAGCAGGTAGAAAGAACAGGGATATTTAACCATCAGCCAAGCCTCTCTGGTCTCATCCAAGTCACCATCACTCATCTGTGGGGTGGGAATTGGGAGGAAAGCCAAGTCTGGGCTGGAACTTACTAGAGAGCCCTCTTTTTCCTTAAAGGTAGAGTTCCTTACCCAGGGGCAAGTTTAGAAAAATTTCATGCACAGTCTATAATATTTCAACGAATTTTTAAATGTAAAAGGAAATTGTATTTACTTTTTCATTTAGAATACCCCATTCTTAAACAGGAATTCCCCCTCCAACATCCCTAATAAATGGTCACTTAATTTCTACTTGAATACCTGCAGTGATTAGAAACTAATTCCTGAAATGTTAGTGAATTCCTAATCTGTTTTTCAGTAGCTCCAATTATGAGGAAGTTTGTTCTTATATGAAACTAAAATCTGCTTCTCTACAATTTCAAACTACTGATCCTAGCCCTATCCCTATCCCTGGGACTAGGATCCCAGCCTTATCTTTCTTCCAGCATGATATTCCTTCAAAAATGTAAAGATGACTACCATAGCTTCTAAAGTTTCTCTTCTTTAGGCTAAATATCCTCAGTTTCTTTAACTAGTTATTTTAAACGTCAGTCAAATAAATGGCTTTATTGACAGCTAACCCAATAGAAAGAACCAGGGCAAAAGGAAATTCTGAGAAATGCATGAGAACATTCAAGTGGTCTAACTTCTGACTATGAATTGTTTCACCTCTCAAAAAAACTTCACTGCTCAGAATCTTTATGTGTTTGTGGGCCTAGTTATGAAAGGAAGTATTAGGAGAGTACTCTCGGAATTGACCTTTTCAGAGATGCTGCCATCATGATAAAGTACTTTCTCAGGGAATCCTTTATAAAGGAATACCACGAAAGAAACTGAAACCTTGGCAGAAGAACAGTTAATTGAGAACAAAAACCCTTGCTTGAAGGAAAAGTAAGTCACTGGGTTACTAGGTTGTTTGCCTGTCAGGGTTGGGAAGCATAACCCTGGAAGAGTGTTGCAACAATCTTCTAGCAGCTGCTGTGGGGGTGAAAAACCAACATGAGCTGAACAACAAGAACGCTGCCAGTACAGGTTCTTCTTTTTTTTAAAATCATTATTTATTTATTTAATATTTTTAGTTTTCGGCATTAATTTTCACAAGAGTTTGAATTACACATTTTCTCCCCATTTCTACCCTCTCCCCCACTCCAAGATGGCATATATTCTGATTGCCCCGTTTCCCAGTCAGCCCTCCATTCTGTCACCCCAATCCGTCCCATCCCCTTTTCCCTTACTTTCTTGTAGGGCAAGATAGATGTTTATGCCTCATTGCCTGTATATCTTTTTTTCTAGTTGCATGCAAAAACTTTTTTTTTTAACATCTTCTTTTAAAATTTTGAGTTCCAAATTCTCTCACCTCTTCCCTCCCCACCCACCCTCCCTAAGAAGGCAAGCAATTCAACATAGGCCACATGTGTATCATTATGCAAAACCCTTCAACAATACTCATATTGTGAAAGACTAACTATATCTTGCTCCTTTCTATCCTATCTGCCCCCATCCAATCTTCTCCCTTGACCCTGTCCCTTTTCAAAAGTGTTTGCTTTTGATTATCTCCTCCCCGTATCTGCCCTCCCTTCTATTGTCCCCCCCCCCTTTTTAGCTCCTTCCTCCTTTCCTGTGGGGTAAGATACCCAATTGAGTGTGTATGTTGTTCCCTCCTCAGGTCAAAGCAAGATTCACTCATTCTCCCTCACTTGCCCCCTCTTCCCTCCCTACAGAACTAATTTTTCTTGCCACTTTTATGCAAGATAATTTACCCCATTCTATCTCTCGCTTTCTCCCTCTCTCAATATATTCCTCTCTCATCCCTTAATTTGATTTTATTTTTTATATATCATCCCTTCATATTCAACTCACCCTGTGCCATCTATCTATCTACCTATCTATCTATCTATCTATCTATCTATCTATCTATCTATCTATCTACCTGTATATTCCCTTCAGCTACCCTAATACTGAGGTCTCATGAGTTATACACATCATCTTTCCATGTAGGAATGTAAACAAAACAGTGCAACTTTAGTAAGTCCCTTACGATTTCTCTTTCTTGTTTACCTTTTCATGCTTCTCTTGATTCTTGTGTTTGAAAGTCAAATTTTCTATTCAGCTCTGGTCTTTTCACTGAGAAAGCTTGAAAGTCCTCTATTTTATTGAAAATCCATATTTTGCTTTGGAACATTATACTCAGTTTTGCTGGGTAGGTGATTCTTGGTTTTAATCCTAACTCCTTTGACCTCTGGAATATCATATTCCAAGCCCTTCGATCCATTAATGTAGAAGCTGCTAGATCTTGTGCTATTCTGATTGTGTTTTGACAATACTCAAATTGTTTCTTTCTGGCTGCTTGCAGTATTTTCTCCTTGACCTGGGAGCTCTGGAATTTGGCAACAATATTCCTAGGAGTTTTCTTTTTGGAATCTTTTTCAGGAGGCAATCAGTGGATTCTTTGAATTTCTATTTTACCCTCTGGCTGTAGAATGTCAGGGCAGTTCTCCTTGATAATTTCTTGAAAGATGATATCTAGGCTCTTTTTTTTTGATCATGGCTTTCAGGTAGTCCAATAATTTTTAAATTATCTCTCCTGGATCTATTTTCCAGGTCAGTGGTTTTTCCAATGAGATATTTCACATTGTCTTCCATTTTTTCATTCCTTTGGTTCTGTTGTATAATATCTTGATTTCTCATCAAGTCACTAGCTTCCACTTGCTCCAATCTAATTTTTAAGGTGGTATTTTCTTCAGTGGTCTTTTTGACCTCCTTTTCCATTTCACTAATTCTGCCTTTCAAGGCATTCTTCTCCTCATTGACTTTTTGGAGCTCTTTTGCCATTTGAGTTAGTCTATTTTTTAAGGTTTTATTTTCTTCAGTATTTTTTTGGGTCTCCTTTAGCAAGTCATTGACTTGTTTTTCATGGTTTTCTCACATCAATCTCATTTCTCTTCCCAATTTTTCCTCTACTTCTCTAGCTTGCTTTTCCAATCCTTTTTGAGCTCTTCCATGGCCTGAGACCAGTTCATGTTTTTCCTGGAGGATTTTGATGGAGGCTCTTTGCTTTCGTTGACTTCTTCTGGCTGTATGTTTTGATCTTCTTTGTCACCAAAGAAAGATTCCAAAGTCTTAGTCTGAATCTGAGTCCATTTTCGCTGTCTGACCATGTGCCCAGCCAATTACTTGACCCTTGAGTTTTTTGTAGGGGTATGACTGCTTGTAGAGTAGAGAGTACTTTGTTCCAAGCCTGAAGGGATGCGCTGTTGTTTTCAGAACGATTTCCACACAGAAAGCTCTGCCACACCAGCGCTACTCCTCCCCCAAGAACCGCCAACCCAGACAGGACTCAGATCTTAAGCAGGCTCTGCAGTGCCGCTCAGATCCGCCACTTAATTCCTCCCACGAGGTGGGCCTGGGGCCAGAAGCAACTGCAGCTGTAATTCTGTAGCTGTACTACCTCTGCTGCCCCTGGGGCGGTGGCCTAACCGTGAACTCCTTTCACTTTGTCACTGCATCTTTTCCCACTAACCTTCTCTGTTCTCTTTGGTGTTTGTGGGTTGAGAAGTCTGGTAACTGCCACAGCTCACTGATTCAGGGCACTAGGGCCTGTTCCGCCTGGCTCCCAGTTTGGTTGGTCCGGGTGCAGCCCACGCTGGGCTCTGCTCTGCTCCGCTCCCAGCTCTGTGCTTGATTGACCTTACCCAGCGATCATCCAGGCTGTCCTGGGCTGGAGGCCTTCTTCCTTCTGCTATTTTGTGGGTTCTGCAGTTCTATAATTTGTTTAGAGGCATTTTTTAATCAGTGTTTGGAGGGTCCTGGGGGAGAGCCCTAGGCAAGTCCCTGCTTTCCAGCCGCCATCTAGCACAAGTTCTTTTGATCTGCTTTACTAAGGAAAGCAACGTTAAGGGGTTAACAATCTTACTTTAATCCAGCATACAAATATCATTTCACTTCAGGGGAAAAAGCCAGCACCCTGAACTTAAGAGCAGATACAAACAAATTACAAACATCAATAGACAGACCTTGTCTGATTCAAATCACAATGCATAGTTACCAGAGCTTAACAAAGTCTGAACATCCAGGTTTACAAGCTGGAGGGCTCTTAACTAACAGCTGCCCAGAGTCTCCACCTCAGCATACCAGCAAGAGTGAGAGCCCTTCACAAATAGCTCTGTTCTCTCTTTTTATACACTCTTTAGCCATCATCAAACGTCATCTGAGCCACCAGAACTCAGATTCCTACCATTGGCTCTTGTCTTAGCAACTCCCCTTAGGACCCTGAGGGCTTCACACCCACATAGGCTTAGCACCTAGTAGATAGGGGTCTGGGCCTGGGGTTTAGCACCTAATAAGACTCAATCAAAGACACCCAACTTAATCGATACTACAAACAGCCAGAGGGAAAAGTGTACCTATGCCCAATCTTTGTACCTTATAGGTGATTAATGAGGCTGAAATGGGGGCATTACATGTCACTGTCTGATAAAGTACAAAGTTGGAGAAGAAAAAGGTAACAATATTTCCCTGCTATTTATATATGAGACTTTTCCCATCACCTACTAAAATTCCTTTTCCGTATTATTCACATCAACATGGTCTGTGTCTCTCTTGCAGGTGTCATTTTCATGGTAGAGCCCCCTATCTCCTTAACAAATGAAGCTTTCTATTCCTCGACAAAATCAATTAATTTAAGATCTAGAAGAGACCTTATTGCCTATCTACTCTCAAAATTAATTCTGTGCGCAACAACGTGAAGACTTCCCATGAGGAAGAACTCAGTAATTCCTGAGATAGCCCATTTATACCTGTGCCTCAGACTCCCTTTCTTCCTTCAAGACACAGTTCAAACAGCATCTTTTTGCATGAAACCTTCCCTGATTTCACCCACCTTCTGGATTCATACCTTAAAAGCTACCTTGTGTTTAACTTTGTATACTTCGGTATTTATTCCCATTTTGTTTATACTATGTTGTTGTTGTTTTTTCAGTCATATCTGACTCTTTGTAACCCCATTTGGGGTTTTCTTGGCAGAGATACTAGAGTGGTTTGCCATTTCCTTCTTTTACAGATAAAGAAATGGAGGCAAACGGGGCTGGGACTTGCCCAGGGTCACACAACTAGCAAATGTCTGAGGCCAGATTTGAACTCAGGAAGAGGAGTCTTCCTGACTCCAGGTCCAGCGCTCCACATCCATTGTGCCACCTATGCTGCTTATGCTGTACACGCATTTATCTCTCCCATTAGAATGTAAGCTTCATTCTTTGTACTCGTATGTCTGGCACCTAGGAGATACTGAATAACTGCCACTCCACTTTTGAAAAGCTTTCTCTTTTTGTAACTTATATCCACCCACCCTCCTAGCCCTCATGTTTGGGACAAAATAGTTCTGTCTTCTTCCACATGATAGCCCTTCAAATACTTAAAGAAAGCTACCGTGTTCTTACTGAATCTTCTCTTCTTCATGTTCTTCATATGATATAGACATTATATGGTCTTCTATAATATGGACTCAAGGCTCTTCATCATCCTGGTTTTCCTCCTCTGTATACACTTGAATTTATCAACGTGCATCATCTGCTGGGAAGCCTATAGTTGAACTCAGTCTTCCAGATGTGGTCTGTACAGATGAGGGTACAGGTACCTCATCACCACCTTATTCCTAGATATTATGCCTCTTTTTAAACTGCGCTGGCTTTTTTGGCTGGCATAGCCACACTGTTGATGCATAGTAAGCTTGTAGTTCATTAAAAAAAAAACCCCAGTCCATTTTTTTAGACAAACACCATTCAGACAAATGCTTCCTCTCACTCATCATGTATTGTAAAATCATTTTTTAAAAATTCAGACATGAGAGACTCCGCATTTATCCTTATTACATGTGAGATTCTGCCTGATGTTTTATGCTGATAAGATCTTTTTGGAAGAATATCTGTTATCCAGACTTACTTATAGCTCCCTTGGACTCTTAGTCTTTCTTCCTTCTTGCTCCTGGGGTCCTGAGCTCTGATAAGTGAGCTTTCAGCTACGTCCAGCCAGAGGACTAAACTAAAATGAAGAATGACACATGTTTTGGACATAGCCAATGTGGGAATTTGTGTGGCTCAGCTCTGTTCATTTGTAGCCAAGCGGCATGATTGATGGAGTGCAGAATTTGAGCCAAGAAGACTTGCATTAAAATCCTGCCTCAGGTACTTACTGGCTGTGTGACTCTGGGTCATTTAATTTCTCTAAGCCTCAGTTTCCTAATCTTTAAAATGGGGATAATATATAAAGATCAAACAAAATAAAATAAAATGCTTTTCAAACCATAAAATGCTATACCAATAGTATAATAAATAATAATTCTTTCTTTTTAAATGTTTCATGCGGGGGAGAGTGAGGGTAGGAAGTGGGAGAAAATAAATGCTTGTAAAAATTAACTAATAAATTAATTTTTAAGTGAGCTTTTATTGCTCTTAACAAGGCCACCACAGCACTCTTTGGCCAGCTTCAAGCTGCTTGGGTGCTCCTCTGTCTTACATTCTTCCTCCTTTGTCCAACACCAACACCTATCCCATCTTTCCAACAAAAGCTCCATTACAAGTGTTGTCATCTCCCAATCTAATGCTTGAGGAGCTCACTTGTATTTGTATTGCCATTCCTTACTAGAGTAAATGCCACAGTAGTAGGCCTTTAATAAATGCACATTCACTCATACATTCATTTATTCATTCAATTCTACTTCTAAAAGGACTGTTCTTTCTTGTCATCAGAAAAGCTGAAAAATACTTGCAGAACACTTCCCTGCCCCCAGCCTAGCATTCTGCAGCAGATTTCAACACAGCACTGTGCTTCACCAAAAGCTCTCCCACTGCCATCCCCAGTGCTCAGAGGCAGGCAGGAGCCAGAGGGAGTTCCCTTTGGTAGTATTTCCCCTAAGAGCAATGACTCTTAAGTGAGAAAGGGTTTGCAGAAGGATAATCAATGGTCATGACCAACTGCAAATCACTGGCAGGTTGCACGCATTACTGACCTACTTTCAGAGCATGTGAATATAGATTTTTGAGATTGCTGAGGCTTACAATTATGGTTTGATCTGGACTTCTGTCCCTGGCCAAATAACCCATCCCCATTTGGGAAGACAAGATGGAAATGAGGCTACAGAATGGGTATATGCTGAGAAAGGAGAGTGTGGAGGATGCTTCAAGGGCCCATAATAGGTGTTGGGCTTACCAGCTGAAATCTGCTCTGCTTCATAATCATTCAACCCAACTCACTCTGTTTCTTTTAGCCAAAAGGTACAAGGCTACCAATGGCCACCTTACTCCCTCTTCAAGAGAAAGATGATTAAATAAATATAGCCGTGGTACAGTAGAAACGGCAACTGGATTTGGAGCCAGAGAACCTTGGTTCAACTATCAACTCTGTGGCTTACTATTGAAGTGAACTTGAGTCTGTCATTCTCTGGTCCTCAGTTTCTTCATCTTCATAACTAGGGGACTGGGTTAGATAATATTTGAAGTCCCCACTAGCTATGAACATATTACAAATCCTACGATCCTCTAAAATTTGGCTCACCTGAGCTATTTTTTACAGAGACCAAGAATTACTGAAGACACGAGGTCCGTGATCTGGCAGTGAATGCAACCAGGAACCCCGCACAGACCATCTATCTTTTTAGGCCCAGCTAAGACCAAAGCTCAGAAATAAAAATCTCCACGGAAATTTTTATCGCCACATAAAAATCTCAAATGGAGAGAAGCAGGCTTTGATTTATAATAGTGATAATGAAAGGCTAGAAAAGTGGCTCTTGTTTGCTATTATCCCTTTAATCATCTGGACACAGGCAGAATTAGTTTTTGCCAAATGGTGTTTGCTTGCCATCAGTGTCAGCCAATCTCATGGGCCCATTCTGCCAGCCCAAAACTTAATGGTGATGCGAAAGGAATCACAATAGAAATCAAGAGAATTCCTTGGCTACAGATCACCTTTTCTGTTATTACCCCATTCCTGCTAAGGCTTTACACAAACACAAAGATTCAAGATCACACACACTCTGAAACCTCTTCAGGCCTAAGCCAGAAGGCATATAAAGAACCGTGATGCATAAGGTGGTTGTAAATTCCACTCTTGGTATTGGTGCCCTACACCTGGTACTCAGAGTCCCCACCACCCATACACACTGAATAGCCTTTGGTTGACCAGACTTGGTTACTTGGGCTCTTAATCCTTTGTTCTTTGGGTTTTAGGTGGCTTAGCAGCTAGACAAAGACAATTGTACAAGGGCTATATCCGATGGACAACCAGTAGTTGGACATCTTGGACATCCTGGTTTGGAGCAGTTTTCCCCTTTTTTCCCTTAGTCTACTGCCTTCTATCCTAGAGAGGAAAATGAAATGGAGTCAAGGACTGATGATAGAAAGTTTTGTGTAGAGACAAGTGGTGCTTTATAGCAAAGGTAAGGCAATCAGAGGTAGGCCACACAGACCAAAAGAAGCTCCTGGCCATGTTTCTGCTTTATTTTAGTCATATTGCCTCCCACCTCGAAAAAAAAAAAGGCTGAAGTCTAACGTCATTCAAGGAAGCCATACCCAGGTTCAAATGTCTTTGCTATTTCTCCATTGGTCTCAATAATTGGCTTCAACTAGTGTTTATTAAGCACTGTCCTAGGTCCAGGGGATAGATACAAAGATGAAAATTAAATAGTACTTGACCTCAAGCCCCTAAATTCTTGTACATAGATAAGTGTATGTGTGTGTGTGTGTGTGTGTGTGTGTACATTTCCTGGGGAGAGGGATGGTGAAGCATTAACTGGAAGAATCAAGAAAGTCTTTGGATTCCACGATTCCAAGGCAAGGAAGAGAGCATTTCAGGCCTGAGGGATAGGTGATACAAGGGCATGGAGGTAGGATATGGGATGTTATGCATAGAGAACAGCAAACAGGATAGTTTGGTTGGATCATAGAGTGCAAAAGGTAGCAGGGGTGGGGGTGGGAATGGATAATCAAGCTGGAAAGATAAATTGGAGACATTGTGAAGGACTCTAAATGCCAAATAGAGGAGTAAAAGTTTATTTTATATTAGAGGCAATAAGAAGTAATTGAAGCTCCTTGGGTAGGGGAGTGACACAGTCAGCCCTTTGTTTTAAGAACATCAATCTGGTACAGGCTGGGACCCAACTGATCTCACCCACAATTCCCCTCTAAACACCTTTAAAATAACTTAAAAGAAAGAGAAAAAAACACAACTGTTTTGCACAACTAATCAACACAGCGACCATGTCTGACATATATAAAGCCTTACCTCTTCAATGAAGGGAAGAAGGGGAATATTCTCAACCCTTCTTGCCTAAAGACTTCTTGCCCTCTGCCATTTAAGAGAGCTGTTTCCCTGCCACAGCAGATAGTAAAGGGAGCGTTCCATGGCCAGGGGTGGGGAGATTGGGGCAGCGATCACTCACAGATAACTGAGGAAGGCAGTCAGTGATGTTCTCTAGCTGCCCATCATAAGCATTTTCTTTTTACTTTCTTTCTGTCCTTTCTCTTTTTCTTTTCCCCTTTCTTTCCTTCTCTTTATTTTTCCAGTCCTTTTCTTCTTAATCTTTATTTCAGAGTACAGAAAACACTGGACTGGTAATCAAAAGATCTGAGTTTGAGTTCTCTCTCTAACAATTACCACCTATGTGTCCAGTGGTAATTGATTTAACCCCTTCCAGGCTGCTGCTGACCTTAGTTCCACAGTATTCTTTAAGGAAATGAACAAAGTAAGACTCATTGGGCCTGCTGATATGCAATTATTTTGAAACTGTCAGGAAATGCCAATGGGAAGCTGAATGTAGAAGGAATCCCCTCATATCAATGAAGGAAGTTCTGTGGGCTCATTCAGACACTCAGTTCTGTTTTTATGGGTTCTAAGGGAACTATGACAATGCCATCTTATAGAAGGTTTCTATTTAACCCCAGGGTCCATCTTCTCATTTCAGAAGAATTAAAAAGACCACATATTTGCAACATATTTACAATCACCAAACTCACTCACAATTGGACAGTGGCAGAATTCTTTTGCCCACTTTGAAAATTCACTCTCATCCTGTCCCCACACTATAGATAGATGTTAGGGGCTCCCACAGAGTTGGAGTCGAAGTAAAGAAATTCATTTACTGACTGTTTCAGACAGTCTTTAGGAGATCAATCCTTGTTTGTTTTTTGTCATTGAGGAGTATGTACATAAAGATAGTGTCACCTCTGTTGGACAGAAGTTACATGGCTGGCCCTGCTGTCAGCTTTTTATCATTTTGCTTCCGGCTCCCAGAAATTTTATTCTCAGGAGTAGAATTTTCCTGTTTTCCCTGAAGTTACCCCACACAAAAGCAACTGTGTAGCTCCTGTAATTTAAACATCATTTCAATTAGGCACATGGCACATTCCACCCCCTTCCTTTAATCTTTTCAAGCCTTTTGAACAAGTCCTTTCCTGGTGCCTACCTTTTAAAATGGCTTCTTTTAAATTACAACCACGGTTCAGGTATAGCAGAAAGAAAAATGAAATGTTTAAAGGAAAAGATACAGAAAAAAACTTTGGCTAAATCTGTGTCTTGGAACTTTCCTGTTCTGTGCTACTGCCTACATTACCATAGAGACCACTCTGCTCATGCCATCGACACTGACCAAGGCAGTTAGTACTTACTGTGATGGTGCTTTCCTTGCTCTGTTTCTTGCCTGGAGATGGAGACCCTGGGTTCTGGCAAGAAAGGAAAGAAGCATCATCAAAGCTGCTCTCCATATTTGGCATTTTTTGCATCCTGATTTTCAGAGGAGGAACGAATGCCTGAGCCTGGTGCCAAGAAAGCCCACTATATCCAGTTTAACTCCTAAGTCACCATGCCCAGGACAATGGAAGACAGCACCATGCAGCTCCCATCTTGGCTCACTGAAGCAGAGATAGAGTGCTACTTATTAAGGCAATTCACTCAAACCAGGTCTCTACCTACTCTTATAATCAGATTGTGATTTGGGGAGTTAACCCTTCAGCTACCCTTAACTACTCTGCTTCTGTCTGTGCTACCAGATACCAATAGAATCCACGGAGAACTAAAGCATCCTTTGCACTGTGAATTTAGTAAGTGTTTTCTTATTCTGAAATATCCAGGTATGGGGATCTGGAAAAATACTATGAGAAACACAATTCAGAATTCAGATTTCTTTGCTGTCTCTTTCTGAATTCAAGGGAATCACAAGTGATTTTCAGTTAAGCAGTTTTCAGTTTTTGTTAAGCTCATTATTTCTTTCTTATTTTCTTCCTTTTCCCAGTAAGGAAGCCACAGTCCCAGTCACTTTGAGTCCACACATTTTCTAGGTGATTCCTGAGGTCCTTGTATTTTAAAGCTTGGAGAGGAAAGAATGCTCAGACCAAAGGAATATTTCCTGGCAGCACAGGCCATGGAGGATGGACAGAGGCAGAAACTGGGACCTTTTTATCCAATCAGCATGTAAGTGACTGAACATAATCAGGGTTCCCAGAGTACAACAATTTCCTGCTTTGAACATTTCAGTACTAAGAATGAGATAAAACATCGGGCAACGTTACACATTTGTCTAATGATTTATATTTTCATGCTTTCTTTTGTTGGGTGGGGCAGAGGGGGCAAGGAGAGGGCTGCAGATATTTTACAGACAAACTAGGGGTCAACAAATATTTGATAATGTAAATTGTACTATGCAAAAGTCATGGTATATAAGGTGCAATGAGAACAAATGAACAAATTCTCTCTATATATGTGTGTGTTGATATATGTGCATGTAGGTATAAATATACATATACACATATATATGTATATCTATGTATATATGTGTGTGTATATATGTACGGGTATATATATGCATATATATGTGAAAATAAAACTAAGGTACGCAAAGCTCTTTCTATTTATTACTTCATTGATCCCCATAAAAACCCTTGGAGGTAGGTGCTATTATTATCCTCAATTAACAAATCAGGAAACTGAGGCTGAGAGAGGGGAAGGGACTTACCCAAGGTCATACCACTAGCAAGATTGGACCTCAGATCTTCCTAATTCTCAGTCTCAGTCACTATATCAACTATGACACTTGATTCCGCAAAATGAAACACTTCCTTCTTTCAAAGAATTTACATTCTATTTGTGGGATACGTGTACATGAATAATGACATTTAAGGTAATATGAAGACTGCTAACAACCAGGTGAGCCCAGCAAGACCGCCAATATAAAGTGGCACCTGAGTTGAGCCTTGAAGGAAGCCTATTTCAGGCATGGGGGACGACCTAAGAAGTGGAACAGAGACAGGAGATGGAATACTGAGTTTAGGGAGCAGCCAGTAGGCCCATTTGACTGTAATGTGAAATAACTGTGGAAAGATAGATGCTAGCCAGACTATGGAGGGCTTTAAATGCACCAAAGAGGGGAGTTAGCATTCTATCTTAGAGGCAATAGATATCCACTGAAGACTTCTGAGCAGGGCAGTGACCTGGTAAGTTCTGTGTCTTAGAAAGATTAATTCAACCATTGTTGAGGACAGACAATCAATAGTCTATGGGAGACATGACGAAGGCCTGAACTAGAAGAGGAGCCTTATAAAATGGGAAAAGGGGGACAGATTCAAAAGATAGGTAAAGGATAGATGAGGCTTGGCAACTGATTGGAAATTGTTGGGAAGGTGAGAGGGAAGAGTCTAGGTGGAGCCAAGACACAGAAGTTATGAATTTGGGAGACTAGAGATCATATTCTCATCAGAAACAGCAAAATTTGAAAGAGGAACATGTATGGGGAAAATAACTGAGTTCCATTTTAGGCATATTGAGTGTGAAATATTGATAAGACTTCTAAGAAGCATGTCTAGCATGCAGCTGCTGATGTAGGATTAGCATTCAGGAGAGAGGTTAGGGCTGGATACATAAACCACTGGATAGACAAATCATTTGCTTAGAGAAGCTGATGAGATCACTTAGAAAAAGTGTACATAAAAGGAAGAGAAAATGACCTTGAGGTACATTCATGCTTGTAGGGTGGGAGATGGATGATGATCCAGTAAAGGAGACTGACATGGAGCATTCGAATAGGTAAGAGTAAACATAGAACCTAAGCATCATGGAGGCCAAGAGAGGAGAGAGTATCCAGGAATAAAGAGGGTAGTCAATAGTACCACAGTTGCAGAGAAAGTAAGATAGAACCTGAGAAAAGGTCATTGGGTTTTTCAGTTAACAAAGAACAGCTTCAGTTGAGTGATGGGAGTCAGAAGGTTGCAAGGGGTTGAGAAGGTAGTTGGATAGTTACTACTGCACAATGTTATTGTGAGGCTTAAATGAGATAATTTAGCAAAACATTCTGCAAAATTTCAGATATGCACTCATACGTATATATTTTAAGAAATGAGTAGGAGGTAAAAAAATGAAGCAACCAATGTTGATGACTCTTTCTAGGAGTTTGGCTATGGAAAGGATATATGACAAAGAAAATAATTTGGAATTTGGAATTGTGAGAATAATGTCACTAGGCACAAGAAGTTCAGCGACATAATGGTAAGATGTAAAAATATGCATAACCACTCTTTTGGTGGTATTAAAAAAAATGGAAACCAAGTGAGTACCCACCAGTCAAACAATGGCTAAACAAAATGAGACACACAAATTTAATAGGATATTTTTTTTTGGAGGGGAGAAGGCAGGACAATTGGGGTTAAGTGACTTGCCTAAGGTCACACAGCTAGTGTGTCAAGTGTCTGAGGCCAGATTTGAACTCAGGTCCTCCTGACTCCAGGGCCAGTGCTATATTCACTGCACTACCTAGCCGCCCCTTAATAGGATATTTCAATGAAGAAGTCAGACAAATGCAAGAATGCTTCCAGGAATGTATGTAGAATAAATTAAGAAGACTCAGGAGAAAAAAATGCGTGCTTACTATAATAAAGTAAAAGAAATCAACATAGAACATCATCCAAACTCCGATTAATTGCAATGACTAATGACAGTACTTTGAATGTAATATCTGAAGACAGCTCATCATGTCTTCCCTTAGTCTTCTCTTCCTGAGGCTAAACATCTTCAGTTCCTTAAAACGTGTCACAATTGACAGTTTCCAGACTTTCTGTGACCTTAATCATTGCACACTGAAAGCCTTCTAGATTTTTGATGTTTTTCTTAAAATCTAGAATTGAACACTCTACTCCAAGTAAAAATAAAAGCTCACATTTAAATAGAGCTTTAAGGTTTGCAAAGCACTTTCTTCAAAACAATCCTACAAAGGAGGTATTAACACAGGTATTATTACCTCCATTTTGGAGATGAAGAAACTGAGACACAGAGAGGCATAACAGATTCACAAGTAAAAAATGTTATGCTTAGAACTGAAATCCTCTTCTTCAGGCCTTAAATGCTATGACTTTTCTGTTCTACCAGATTAATTTGACTAGAGAAGAATACAGTGAAGTCATCACTTCCTGTAATCTAGATACCAAATTTGGAGGGTCTACGGGAACAGAATATTGCAGGCACTGTTAGATGGTTAATATAGTAGTTAGTTTTGCTAAACTGCTCTTCTAAAAAAAATCATTGTGTAAGATACTGTCCTTTTCAAAAGGAGTAGGTTAGTGTTGAAAAGAGCATGAAAATACTTTGAGGGAAAATATGGATATATCAAGCGGTAAAGGATGTAAGATAGTTCATTTGATAAATGAACATTTTGAGGCTTAAAAATAGTATGAAAAGAAATTTGGCTTAAAACTGCTGCAAATCTGTAGATGGCAAAACAGTTTTCAAATGGAATTTGAGCAATTTTGGACAGAAAATGAAGTGTGTTATAAACATAACAACTCAAATGACCTTGTGACAAATGTAGAATTATGCCTCATTTGTATGTGAACAATTTTGATGGTTTACAGAGAACAGATAAATAATTTTTATTTATTAAAAATAGGAAAAATGTGAGTGTGAAGAAACAGTTTCAAAGACACAAAATGAGGTGGAAGATGATGTTAAGAACTTAGAACTGCAGGCATTGTGATCTCTCAGCTAATGTGTATTAAGACTTAAGAGGGTAAACCTAAAAAAGTGAGAATTATATAATTATTTGGAAACAGAGTTATAATTTTAAAAGGGCTGTTAATTGTTCAGGAGAGATTTGGTGAATTGCCACCTTTTAAGTGAAAGACACAGCGCTAAATGCCAGAAGCCTCTCCCTTAAGGTGTTGAAAAGTACTGGAAATAGCATAGGTTCCCAAAGTGGAAACCTTTAGCTATATAATTCCTGGTGGTTGGAAAGAGGCTCAATCACATTGGACTGCAGCTTCAGTTCTAGATAATCCTCTTCAGGAAGTTAGAGAGAGGTGAAGCCTCTTAGAAGTACCTATTATTCTTTGCTGTTGCCCTCTGGTTTGAGAAAATAGGAAAGGAGAAAGAAAGGTTTTACAGATCCTATACAAAGAGAGAAACTGAGCTTCAACTGGACAGTGCAGAATTTTGGTAAGAAAAGGTTTGTTTGCCTAAGAGAGTCAATTTGAGATATTTTGTTCTAAGTTCTTTTTGCTACAATTTGTTTGGACAATACAGCATCCTGGTAAGTGAATACCTGCTGCAGTTGCTCTGTAGTGCCCTGGGAAGCCAGCTATATTTGCTCCACGCTATGGCTTAAAGGGAATTGTTAGCTAAATTAATAGTGCAACACTTTCCCAACATCCTTTAAGGGTGATTATAAGTTGAAAGAAATGGCAAATGCTATGATGGGCTGGGAACAAAAAAAGAGAAGGGATTCTGCTTAGTGAGGATCAGAAGGGAAGCAGTTGACAGAGAGGTAGCTTCATGTGGTACTGATATTTCTGAATGGAACAATCACATCAAGGCCTACATTCCCAGAGTTGTGAACTTCCTTGAACACACATACGACTGATTCCCTGCCAGGTGGTTATAAATGTGTGCCCACTCTCCCTTACAGATACTGAATGAATTGGTGGAGAGAGTGTGACCCAGATCTCTGCAACATATTTTATTATTCACAAATTTGCTTCAATATACAAGAAATCCTTGATGCTATACTATAGAAAAGAAACAAGTGGTTATGTTTAAGATCTAAAAGTGTCATCATTATGAGTAACTGGGTTGAGTAAAAGGGAAAGACATCAGTTGGGGGTCAAGAGCTAAAGCAGTGAGTGAGTGGCAAGATTATATTTCCCCCACAATAGGTTTAACCCTTACGACCCTGAGAGAATGAATATAACTATGTGCTCCTTCTCTGGGAAACTAGACCTGCTATTGTGAGGGTGGATCAGAGTGAGCAAGCCAGTTCAGAGAGGTGAGTAGATATCTATTTAACTATGTGAGAGATCTGAGGAGTTTTGGTATGGTTGACTACTACATGGTTTAAATGTAATAGTATATTAATTACAAAGGCTGGCTTGCTAAGCAGGGGAGGGATATATTTAGAAATGAAAGTTCAAAAATAAAAGATGCCAATAAATATTTTTTAAACAACTTCATATTTTTTCAGCATGTTCTTTTGTAAGCAGCAGTGTGATGAGGGTAACGCCCAATAGTGGGGCAGGGCACTCTTAGGGATGGCTTCCCAAATGCTGGCAGTCTACACATTATTGCTTATAACCCTAACCTGCACTCTCGCCATCAGACTCCTCCACCTCATCCATTCAAGTCCATCCAAAATGCCTAAGGAAAAATTAACTTTCCATCTGTCCTCCATTAAGGAAATTCAGTACTGCCTTATACCAGCTCCTTCTCCCTTGCGTTCCTTAGGCTGCATTTCCTGGTCTCAGTCCAATATTGTGGCAGTTCCATCCAGATCACACCCCACGTGTCTCTATAATATTCTGCTTTCTCCTCTTAATTCATTATGGTTTTAGTCTCTCATCTCTTACTTGATATCTTCTTTACTACACATTATAAACCTTTTATTTCACTTATAAACAAACCTCCTCCCCTACCCATCTAGAGCGACTGGGGGGCGGGGCAGGGTTAGCGTTGGGAGTATTGAATTGGGAGTCAAAAGATCTGGGTTTGAATTTGAGTCCGACTACTTACTGCCTATCTAGCTGTTGGCAAGCCACCTAATCACTCTCTGAGTCTTCATTTCTTCATCTACAGAATGAAAGGATTGGACTAGATAAACTCTAATGTGCCTTCCATGCTTAAATCTATGATCCTATGATCTTTTTCCTCATCATTTCCTCTTGGGGTCCAGGAGAAGAATGGCTCAGCTATGAAATGGAAGTCAATTATAAAATTGTAGCCATAGAAGGGGCTTGTGTGGGGAATTAGTCAGCCTTTGGGGGGGGGGGGAGGATGGGGAGGCAATTGGGGTTAAATGACTTGCCCAGGGTCACATAGATAGTACGTGTCCAAGGCTGGATTTGAGCTCAGGTTCTCCTGATGCCAGGATCAGTGCTCTATCCACTGCACTATCTGGGAGCCATCTCCAGTCATCCTGATCTATATCTTACCACTGGACCAGGTGGCTCTAGAGGAGAGAATGAGGCTGGTGACTTTGTACAGCCTTGCCTCACTTAAATACAATTCACTTGCAAGTCATGACATTACCTTACCAGTATTATGGTCCTCTTTGAGAACAAAGGACAAACAACAATCTGTGAGGAGTAGTAGCTGCCCCATTGGGGTCCCAAATGAACAGTTCCAGTTGGGCAATGCAGCTTCCTTCCTTAATTCCTTCCTTCCTCGTGAAACGTACTCATTCACAATTTTTTCCTCTGTAGTTCCCATGCAAAGATGGTAAACTTTGTCCTCTGAGTGGGATATCACCACTCTAAGATTTATTTAGCAAGTCCTTGGGGTGAGGCCGGCTCTCACTGATTGACCAACAACAGGTCCCAGCCCAAGCCCCGTCTGGTCATTGCTTGGGCCCTGATGGCTCAGAGTGAATGTAAATACCAACTGTTTCTGTTTTGGCCAGAAACCCTGAGGGTCTTCCCCTCCCAGATTTTTTTTGACTAGGTAAAAGAGACCATTCTTTACCTCATTTCTTACCTAGCCTTAATCACTGAATGGGCATTGCCTCAAAATGAGAACTTGGAAAGACCTTAGCTTAAAAAGGCTAAGGTCTCCCACTGCATCCAGGGCCATCTCCAGTCATCCTGACCTATATCTTGCCACTGGACCCAGATGGCTCTGGAGAAGAGAGTGAGGCTGGTGACTTCACCTCACTTTGCCTCACTTAAATCCAATTCACTTGCAAGTCATGACATCACCTTCCTGGTGTCATGGTCCTCTTCAAGAAGGAAAGACAAACAGTAGTCAATCTCCTGCATAGGCAGTTTGTTGTTGTTCAGTCATTTCAGTCACATCTGACTCTTTGTGACCCCACTGGGGTTCTCTTGGCAAAGATGCTGGAAGGGTTTGCCATTTCCTTCATTTTAAAGATGAGGAAACTGAAGCAAACAGGGTGAAGTGACTTGCCCAAGGCCACACAGCTAGTAAATGTCTGAGGCTGGATTTAAACTCAGGTCTTTCTGACTCTAGACCTCATACTCTATCCACTTTGCCACTTGATTTATTACTTCTTCCTGTTTCAGAGTACTCTTTGGGGTGTGTGTGTGTGTGTGTGTGTGTGTGTGTGTGTATAGGTGAGGAGGGGAGCTAGGATTTCCACAGGTTGAGGCTAACATTCATATCTAAAGGGAAGGGGATTTTCCCCCCTTAATTTCTTGGAAGATGTTTGTCTCATACATAGCCCCTGTGAGAGGATCACTTTTCAGGTGTATTATAGTGGGGATTTAGGTATTGGTTGGACGAGATGACCTTTTGAGTCCTCTTCCAGCTTTGTGCTCTTGCGTCTCATGACAGCTCAATATCTATCACCCTACAAATACTGCTGAAGCTCCTCAGTAATTTTTCAGGTCACTAACAGTCTCTGTGTTATCTGTGCCATTTATCCTTGTCAGCTTGGCATTTCAAGAGAAGGGCAGGTTTGATGTCATCTGCACATTTGCAGATTTTAGTACATACTCCATTTTCCTGGTCATTTATAAAACTGTGCTAAAGAAGATTAATCCCTAGGGTACTCCACTGTATATTTTATCTAGAGGAAGTCTCAACAGCCATATAATATTCTACCACCACACCCCCAATTAATGCAATAAACACAATTAGTAACTGGCCTCAGGAGTGGGGGGTGGGTTCAAGTCCCTGTTCTGTGCTTACTAGTTGTGTGATCAGTTTCCTCATGTGTTAAAATATACCCATCTCATAACTCAAATGAGATAATAAAGGTAAAGTGCTTTGTAAACTTTAAAAAGTAACAGAAATGTCAGTTACTATGATTATTTTAACAGCTCCAGAACTAAAATACATAACCACAGGACAGCTACTCTATAGTTAAAAATAATTTATGACACACTGACGGTTTGACCACAATGGTAGAGTGATGCTAAATTTAATTAGACCTTACTGGATTACCCAGCAGACCTAGGCTCAGACAAAATATTGTTTTTCTTGTTCTTTACCCACTCTCCAGCCACCTGTACTTGGGCAATTTGTTATGAAACATACCACTTGTCTGATATGTTAATTCCTGTAAAAGTTAAAAATAGATAGTCAATTAGGTCCTCCTTCTGACTTCTGGTTTCCTTGGCTTTCTTCAAGTCCCAGATAAAATCCCATCTTCTGCATCAAAACTTTCCTGATTCCCCTTCATTCTAGTGACTTCTTTCTGTTATCCCAATTTTATCCTCTATGTGGTATGATTATAAATTTACATATTATACTATGTATGATATATTATATTATATATTTATATGTTGTCTACCGCTTTAAATTGTGAGCTCCTTGAGGTCAGGGAGATTCTTTTGCCCTTTTCTGGATATACCTAGTGCTTAGCATGGTGCCTGGTACACAGCAGCACTTACAAAATGTTTATTGGTTGACTGATTAATAAATGCTTACTGACTACCAAGTATCAAATTCTATGATTCTGCAAAATCCAGCCCATCAGAGTGATGCAGTACCAGGTCAAATCACACTATCCATCATTTTTGAAAATAGTTCTATAAAGAAAAGAATCAGTACCAAACATAATCATTTAGACCTCTTCCAACTTTAAATTTATGACCCTAAGTGAAACCAATTAAGAAAAGGCATCATTTGACAGTGGAAACATGGATAGATTTGGAGTCAGAGGATATGGGTTTAAAGTCTTATTCTGCTATTTATTATTTGTTCAACCTTAGGCAAGTCACTTAATTCCTCTGGACCTCAATTTATTCATTTAGAAAACAAAGAGGCTGGATTAGATGACTTCTAAGTTATCTTACAACCCTACATTTAGGAACCTATAAGAATTGTTACGAAGGGGGAAAGCAAATCACAAAAGGTTAGCCTGGGAGCATATGACAGGTCACTGCTTTTCCTGATGGTGATGGTAGGGATTTGGGGTCTGATCTGTAAGTATCTGAGTGTTTTTTTAAACCACTGGAAGATAGAATGACCTCACTAAACCCCTACCTAGTCAATTAGGGCAGCTATCTGAATCCACCAGACTCTGCCTATATCATTCATAGCTCCTACCACCCAAATCCCAAGACTTGAAGCCCACATCCCTTACCTGGAAATCACCAGTGGGTTTTCGGAGACTCATGTGGACAGGCTCTGACTGATGCACTGGGGTCCCTGATGAGTGGTAGCCGTTCACTGTGAGGGACAGAGACATTAGCCTCTAATTGCACAGCATAACAAGAGGGCATACCCTCCCCATATCCCAATCCCTGGGGAAAGGTGCCAGGATCTTTAGAAAATGGTCAGGACTATTGCCTAGGACCTCCACAGTGCTAAGCTCCACTTTCAGTTGAAGAGAGAACAGATCCTGGAAGTGGTCCCTCCATCCTGAACCATCCTAGTACACCCAACTAGAGCTCTAAAAATGGTTTGCTGGTTCCCACTTTAACCTGAGGGAGGGAAAATGGTAGGTGTTGCTCACAAGTGAGAACATAGAACACCAGAAGGCTTTGGACACTTATGGCTTTAGAGGTGACTTGTTCAATGACAACCAAAAGCCACACTTCCTCAATGTTTACTAAATGATTCCTGTAGGGTCAAGGATTCTCCCCGCCCCCCAACTGTTTTACTCTTTAGGAACAGCTATGCCTTCATTCCCTGAGCTTCCCAGGAACCCTGCTCCAAAGCCTCAGCCTATTCCTAAACCTGGTTCTTTCAAACTATAGGCTAGGTCCTGATGACTTCTATACAACCAGAATTATAGAATCCCAGAGTTGAAAGGGACCCCAAAGCCGTCTATTGAAATTGATATCTTCACTGACAAATAGCTATTTAGCCCCTGCTTAAGGACATCCAACAAGGGAAAACTCACTACTTACTCCCAAAGCATCCCATACTACATTTGGACAGATTTAATTGTCAGGTTATTTTCCCCTAACATCAAGACAGCCTATCTCTTTGCAGCTTTCACCCAGTACTTCTTGTCCTGCCCTATGTCAAGTGGGACAAGTCTAATCTGTCTTCCATATGACCACTTTCAAAAATACTTAGGTAGCTGTTATGTATCTCCTGCTTTCTGTTCTCCAGCTTAAACATCCACATCTCCTTAGACCAATCTTCAGTCACAGCAAAGAGCTTTATGACCCAGGCCACACTCCTTTCCCTGCTCTCCAGCTTATCAATGCCCTCACTAAAATCTGGCACTCAAAATTGAACATAATATTCTTATAGTCTGAAAACTATGACTACCACCTATCCTAGAAATGCTCAATTAACACCCCCACCCCAGATCTTTTTCAAATTGTCTATTTTTCCTCTGTCATACATTTCTGAAACTGATTTCTTTTGAAACCAAATTTATAAGACTTTGTTCTTGTTCAGTTGTTTTCAGTTGTGTCCAACTCATTGTGATCCCCTTTAGGGTTTTCTTAGCAAAGATACTAGAGTGGTTTGCCATTTCCTTCTCCGGCTCATTTTACAGATGAGGAAACTGAGGCAGAGTTAAGTGACTTGGCCAGGGCCCCCCAGCTAGTAGGTTTTTGAGACCAGATGAGTCTTCTTGACTTCAGTCCTGGTGCCGTATCCACTGTGCTACTTAGCTGCATATTTTACTAGAGATTCATAGTTTCCTATATAATTCTGTTTTTTCTAGAATTTCTAGAAATGTTTGAGTTTTTTTATTTGTTAAATTCAGAATTTTAAAAGTAAAAAGTATTCTATTAAATATAATTTTATAATATTTAACCTAATGTTTTTTGGATCATGTTTTCCATCATATTAGCTATTCCTTGTAGCTTTGTGTTATTTACGAACCTGATATGTGTGCTAGCTATCCATTTATCCAAGTCATTGGTAAAGATGATAAACAGTAAATAAAAGAAGGTGGTGACATGGTAAATGTTTAATAAATGACTCTTGAGGGACCAAATATGCACATGAAAACTGAAAATCTGCACTATTAACATTTTTTCAATTCTAGACAATCAACAAAACTACAAATCAGGACCTCATTTGTAGCACTTGCCAATTTCTGAAGAGCAAATGCTCATCCTGAAAATTTCACAATCAGTTCCAGTTTTTGCTGGCTCCAGCACAACCCTGGTAACGGGCTGGGCACAGATTTTTGGGGCTTTCCATTAGTAATGCCTTTCCATGGAGCTTTTGAGGCAGTGATGACTCTTCTTTTGATCCAACAATTCAACCAATTCTGAATCTAACCTCTTCCCTGTCAAGATATCCACAAAAAAATAGACTTAGTCAATTACTTTGCTAAAATCTTGATTAACCATGTCAGTAGCATTCCCCACTTTGGCCCTCCATCTAATCATCTAGCAACCCTTTTAAAAAAAGAAAATGAGGATAGTCTCATATGAACTATTAATTATTAAGCCATCCTACTCTTTCCTTTCCTAGATATATAGTAGGTAGGTACTTCTTTAATGATATCCTTTGAACCAGGTGTTCTTAAGCTATTTTGTATTAGGACCGCTCTTTAAGCATTCTTGTGAAGCCTAGCAACATCTTCTCAGAGGAATGTTTTTGACTATATAGCATGAAATATATGAGATTACAAAGGAAACCAATTATATTGAAATATATAATGTTAAATTTTTTTAAATGTCGATGGTCTTCAGATTAAAAACCTTCAATCTCTTTAATTCATCAAGGATTTTCCCAGAAATTATGTCAAGTTCATTGGCCTTTAGTTTATAGGATGCTGTCTTCCTTGAAAATCCATTTGGCACTTTTCCAACTTCCAATGCTCTTTCAATGGCTACTGAAAATAGTCCAGCAAACAAATCATCCCATTTCTTTTAGTACATAAAGTTATAACCCATTTGGGCATAGTGATCTAAACTCATTAAGGATAACTAGGTTCTCTTTTCCTAGGTTCCTACTAATCCATTTTTACTCTGTCCTTTCTAGTTCAAAGATCTGATGACACAAAGATAGATGTAACCCTCTACTCTAGAAGAGTTTACAATTATTAGGGGCCAGGGGTATTTAGAATATTACTCAGACAGGACTGTGGAGAATAAGTTGGAAAGGCCATAGAATGGAGGCAGGAATAAGAGAGTGCTTGATTAAGTATTGCTTCTCATTGACATGGAGAAGGGCTATATATGAGAGTTACTGTGAAGGTAAAAATGAATTGGAAAGTAAATTGTTAACTTATTTGTTTGTTTGTTTAGTTATTAACTTTTCCTGCAGTATTTAGCATGCTGCACATGGTGAAATTGCTCGACTCGGCCCAGGTTAGATAGTATATTTAATTTGGTTTTGTTCTGGGAGCTACACCTTAGGAAAAACATTAGTAAACTAGAGAGCACCCAGAAGGGACTATAAGGTCTTAGAGCCAGAAGGCCATTTAGTCCAATCTCTCATTTTCCAGATGAGACCCAGAGGTCATATAATTCGTAAGCAAAGCTGGGTCCGCTGACTCCAAACCCATATCATTTTCACTGTACAGGCACCACTGTACACAGGCTGCCAGGATGATTAAGATTATGTCATAAGCAGATCAGTCAAAGGAACTGAGAGAATGTTTAGCCTACAGAAAACTTGGCAGAAGGAAAGAAAGCACAATAGTGTTTTTTTTTTAATTATGTGAAGGTTTGTCATATTGAAGAGGGTTTAAACTTTTCATTTGGCCTCAGAGGGCATCGCCAGAAGAAATGGGAAGAAACTGCAAAGCATATTCAGGCTTGTTGTCAGACAAATTTCCTAACAATTAGAGGTATCCAAAAGGGAAATGGGCCTCTTGGGAGATAAATAGAACCCTCAACTTAGGTCACCAAGCAAAGCTTGAAGGGCCACTTTGCTGGGCATATTTTTGAAGGGATTCACCTTTATGTACTACATGGACTAGTTGCTTCTGAGTCCTCTCTTCCAAGTCTGAGATTCTGCTGTATGCTAGTGAACTATCTTTAGCTCCAGGAGCTCAGCACCTCACTTCCTGTAAAGGAATATTTGATTCCTTAATCTATTTTCTTATTACACCTTGTTGTAGGCCTAGTCTCTTGACATCACCTAGATAATTATTATATTTCATAGCATCACAGGCCATCTGGTTCAACTCCTTCACTTTAAGAAGAGGAAACTGAAGCTTAGGGAAGTTGTGACTTGTTGAAGATTACAGAAATGGTAAGCAGCAGTGGTAAGATTTCAACCCAAGTCCTCCGATTCCATCTTGGCCTTTATTGAGTAGGTAGTTACTTGTCTTTTTTTTGGGGGGAGGGGAGCAATCAGGGTTAAATGACTTGCCTAGGGCCACACAGCTAGTGTCTCAAGTGTATGAGGCCAGATTTGAACTCAGGTCCTCCTGACTCCAGGGCTGGTGCTCTATCTACTGTGCCACCTAATTGCTCCTGGTAGTTACAATTGTGTGTGCATAAGGCTCTGGCCTAATGATTAAACTTTGGCTTACAGGGTCTTTCCAAGGTAACATGCTGCCTCCTATCCATATTCGAAGAAATATTACAAAGGGAAAATAATTTGTCACAACGTAATAGCATCCATTGACTTGGCACTTATTCCTGTCTTGCTATATCAAAATCTAATGAGCATATTCATGTAAATTAGCAGTGAAGATTTTTAGCACACCAGATTAAATCAATTTTCACTGACAAATATCCTGAATGAGCATTCTCTGTTCTCTGATGAGGAAATCTGATCCTACTTTCCAGAGACACTGGAAAATGCGGGGGGGGGGGGGGGGGGGGTGGGGGGGGTGGGGAGCAGGGCTCATGCACTAGTTTAAAAAAGCAACTTAATTTAGATTGGGCAGGGAAAGGGTGGTCAGAGAGAAATCCAAAAAGCTCAATTCACTTATTTCTCAGTTAAAGATGGGTCATACAAAGATTTGTTCAATAAATATAGCAATTTTTTTTTAAAAAAAGGCTCTGTCTACATTGTGGCCATTAAGGGGGAGAGAGAAAGAAACCCTTACAGCCTCTTATCACCTTGTACCTATCAAAGAGATTGCTTCTGTCTCCAGCAAATCATTTGCTGGGAACTTAAATTTGTTTAAGTTCCTAGCTTTGAAAAGGGGAAGAAAAGAGCAAAATTTTGAAGGAAAGACTCGAGCAAAGGAAAATAATTATCAACATTGGTATGGCACTCTAAGTTAACAAGGTGTTTTACTCTTCAATCCTCATAACAACCTTATCAGCTACTATTATTTTCCAGGATTAAGATCATAAGTTAGAGCTTCAAAGGCCCTCAGAGATAATCAAGTCCAATCCCTCCATTCTGCAGATGAGCAGGGGCACTCACAAATTAAGTGACTTAGCCAGCAGCACTCAACTACTAAACATCTGAGGCAAGATTTGAACTCGGGTCTTCTTGCCTCCAGGTCCACTACTTTAACCAATATGACACCTCACTGCCTCTTGGATGTGAGGACTTGTACTTTATATTTGAGATGCTTTCTGATAGGAACAGAATCCAAGTAGTTGATTTTAAAGATGAAGTAGGAAGTGTCCAGATGGGCATTTTGTCTAAGTGAAGAGGAGAAATCCAGGACAAAGAAAAGGACAAAGATAGTGAATGCAAAGTCAGAAATAAGTCACCACAAGTGAAGAGGGGTGGAGGAGAATATAAAGAGACAAAAGGGAAGGCCAGTATGCTAGGACACTAGCATCTATATCCCTTTGTCCCTTGATTTCCATGCTCTTAGATTGAACCTTCTCTATAATATTGCTATTGTGGATGCCTCTGTTACAAAACTCTCTAGCCTTGAAATAGGTTGGCTAAATTGGCTCCCCTTTTGCCCATAGACTTCCAGCTTCATGTAACTCCATTTTCAAGTTCCTGCTTTTCTAAAGCAGCCTTCTCTCCCATAACTGGTTAACACTCCTGGGACATGGGGAATACTCCTCACCTGGTATCTCTACCCCATCACTCTAACCTTTCTCTCGGACCAGGGCCTAGGCCCTCTTTCCTGCCTTTCCTTCCCCAGACTTTAGAAACCTGGTATCTCTGGAGCCCTAGTTTTCTCATCATTTCACTCTTCTATCCAAAGTTCACCCAATAGTAATTAATAGCTTCATTTAAGGGGGGTGTGGGAAAGAGGATATAAGCCTCTCTCCATTCTGGAGTGGGGCAGTGTTTCATTTTCCAGTCTTGTTTAGTCTAAAATTATTTAGAATAATTTTACCTACGTTTTTTTTTTAAAAAAGAGTAGGACTTTTCCTTATTCTCTACAGTATAACTTCTTATTCTTTGGCCCCTTCTCCATTTCTGCTGGGGATCTTTACTTTCTCTTTTTAATTCCCTTCATTGTACACTTAATTCTTTTTCCTGAGCACCTAAGCCCATTCCAAAAATTGCTGCCACCATCAATATCCCCCCCTCTACCTGACATCAGAAGCATCTGAGAATGTAAACTGGGCTATAATCTTCCTAGCTCTATTCTTCCCTTTTGTAGAGTGATGTATTAAAGGGAGGACCCCAGGGCAGGATGCAACAAGGTGGCAGGATGGAGGGGAAAGGGCACTGCTCTTGGAGTCTGGGTTTGAAAGCAGGCTCTGATACTTAGCAGCCATATGGTGTTAGGTAAGACTGGGCCTATACTTCAAAGAAATCAAAGAAAGGGGAAAAAGATCCAAATCTGCAAAAACATTTACAGCAGCTCTTTTTCATGGGAGCCAAAAATAGGGAACGAAAGGGCTATTCTATTGAGGAAGGACTAAAACTGATTTATGAATGTAATGTAAAATTATTGTTCCATAAGAAATGATGAAATAAATGGACAATTTCAGACAGCTTGGCAGACTTTTGTAAACTAATGCACAGGGAAGTGGGTAGGACTAGGAAAACAATGTCTACACTAACAATATTACAGAGAAAAGCAACTTTGAAAAACTCAAGAACTCTGATCAAACCACGTGTCCAAAGGAAAGAAGAAGAAATACACCACTCACTTCCTGATGAAATTAGAATTAATTGCATCCAAATCCTGCCCTAGATACCAGATACAAAAAAAAACCTGTGCAACTCTGGGCATGTTATTTAACTTTTCTCAACTGTAAAATGGGTGCAGTAGTAACACCTACCTCACAGCTAAGGATTAAATTAGTTAATATGTACAAAGTATTTTGCAAACCTTAAAGTGCTAAATAAATGCTAACTATTATTATTATATAACAGAGATAATTCTACTTGTACTGGCCACCTCACAAGTTGTTGTGAGGAAAAGGCTTTGTAATTCTTAATGAACTATGCAGTAACACTGTGTTACTCTTTCAGCTTGACACACGATTGAATTTGAGGATTTTTAAAGATGAGGTAGAGGTATCCCCATGAACTTCTAATTTGAGAAAACTTGGCCATGACCAGAGATTCTCTACCTTTACACTGTGATCCTGCCTGTCTAGCACCATCTGAGCCTGACCTCATTCCTCTTTTCCCTCTCCTAGGTATATACATCTGTTGCAGTTTTAGGTTTTTCTACAGTGGAGGTCTGCCTGGAAGTGGGCCTCAGCTAGTGCTAGGAGATGGAAGTATCTATACGTCAATCAACAATCAATAATCATTTATTTAACTACGATTATGTTCTAGGAATTGGGTCTATGAAGCCCTCAAAGATCTTTCATCTACATAGATAGCTACATCCCAAATGAATATTCATACAGCATACATGTAAAATCTATATACAGTATATGTACCGGGAGGGGGTGGAGAGGGGTATGGGAAGCAGGAGAAGGGGTGTCTGGTGGCTGTTAGATCAAACTGGCCATTACGTCTATGCAGGAGGTTCTGGCTGCAGAGTAGGAAGAAGGCTTTCCCTTCCTCCCCTCTGAGCTGGGTAAGAGGCATTCCCTAACAATGAAAGAGAATCAGTGCAGACAATAATTAGTCTGGGTCTTTACTGGGGGCTCCTCAATGAGTACAAAATGTCTCCTGAAGCTCAAGATCATAGTATAACCTCACCATCACCCACACACACAAACAACCATCCCATCTCTCCTTTCCTCCCTGCCCCTTCCCCCTTACTTCATTACAATCAGAACTGAGAAGTGACATAGGACCTAATTCCAAAACATCTCTATGGTATAGAAACAAACACTCCTACCTGTTTGGGGCAAAACTGTCCGAGGAGAGTGGAGCTTCCTTTTTTAGTCTCCTCTTGATGCCCAGGGCTTAGAGCTTTTTCCTATGGCCATGCCCTCAGAAATGTAGCCACTTTTTCATCTCCCACACCTCTGTCAGTTACCAATATTTTCCATGGTAACAATGAAAACTACTTTATTGCAAGCATGAAAATTTATCAGAGTACAAACTATATACAAGGAACAAAAAGTACGAAGTTAAGCTTCACTCAGCGCAAAGAGTAGTTTCACTTAAGAGATCTTTGTGTTCCGGATGCCTCTGTTCAGTTACCCAAGTCCAGCCTGTTCCTGGCTCCAGTGTTTCTTCCTTGGCTATCGGAGAAGTTTGTACAGACAGTCCCTAAATTATGAGTGGTGTTTGTTTCCAGTTTGTAGAGGAGTTATATGGGACACCAAAATAATTTCCACATATAAATAATGTTATAAACAAGAATTAACTTATCAGGTTCTCCTAAAGAAGTCATTTTTACCCAAAATATACCTGAAGTATAGTACTAACATACTGTAACACATGGTAAGGAATAGACTAGTTCAGACATCTATAGTACTTGACACTTTATAATCCGATTAGATACATAGTGCAAGTATTATGATCTCTGTTCTATAGATGAGGACAGAGGCTAAGCGACTTAGCAAGTCCAAGGAAATATCAGAACTAGACTTCAGAGTCTGATCCGAATCTTAGTACAGTGATACCGTGACACCATATTGTCAACATCGTATATGTATAGAATACAATATTTCAATTATACCTTAGTTTATGTTGTAGCCAAGACATTTGGGAGCTATGTGATCATTCCTAAACTCGTGCCTTCATCCCTTGGCTGTCAAATGAGGACATTATTGAATTCTGTATATTACAGAGTAGTTATGAAGACAGCTCCTCCTGATCCTAAAAGCACCACGTAAATGTGAACTATCATGATTATTACAGCGAAGCACTTCTTACACATTGCTTCATTCTGAGCTGAGGAAGCTGAGGAAGCTAGGAGCTGAGGAACATAACCATTCTGCCAACTAGGCAGTATAGTGGTAGAGGGCTGGGCCTGGAGTCAGGAAGACCCGAATTCAAATGCAGTCTCGGTCACTATACTAGCTATGACCCTGGGCAAGTCATTTAACCTCTGTCTGAGTCAGTTTTCTCAACTGAAAAATGAGGATAATAATGGCACCACCTCCGTGGGTTGTTGGAAGGATCAAATATTTGTAAAGTTCTTAGCACAGTGCCTAACACATAGTAGGCACTTTAATAAATGCTCCTTTCCTTCCTTCCTTTTCCTACAAACACTTAATCTATAAATTAAGTCACCCAAATATATGATTTTACATTTGTATATTTAGGTGTATCCATTTCTATCCCCAGTGACTAAATCATTCATTTATCCCACAGTTTCTATCCTCTGGTCAGTTGTTTATGGTCTTATGGGATACCGTCTATAAGTTGGGAAGCAGCTAGGTGGAACAGAGGATAAAATACTGGACTTGAAATGAAAAAGATTTGAGTTCAAATCTGGCTCTGTGACTCCAGACAAGTCACTTAATACTCTGTCTGCCTCAGGTTCTACATTTCTAAAATGGTGGAAGTAATAGCACCTACCTCCGTGGGTTGTTGTGAGGAGAAAAATGAGATAATATTTGTAAAACGTTGCATCAACCTTAAAATACTATATAAACTTTAGCTATAACCATCAATACAAGTTGCTTTCCCTGATAGGATGGAAACTCCTTGAAGACAAAGGCTATTTCATTTTTGCCTTTGTATTATTAGTGCCTAGTTAATAAACATTTGAAGATTGATTGAATCTCAATATGTAACCTTTATAGAACTTCCTTGCACTGCTTCTGGTGCTCTTATTACCTGCCAAGAAGCTTTTTGTATATAATGTGATAATGCAGGAAAGCTATGTAAAGTATCAGAGCTGGACAAGCCCTTAGAGATCACCTAGTCTGACTCTCTTATAGACAAAAAAACTGAGTTCTAGAGGGAGTAAATGAATTACCCAAGGTCACATAGCTAGGCTATGACTGACGTGGGATTAGAACCTGGGTTTTCTGACTCTCAGTTATGTACTTTTCTACTCCCTTATGGCATGAGGGTGCGGTAAGCTCTGACACTTATCAACTGGGATGAGGATGGGGGTAGGAGGAGAAGGGTTGGCAGTATTCTGAGAAAGAGATTTTCCCCTACCTGGATGTATGCATGTATATATGATTGTTTTGTAAGTCAGCAATTCATAATTTAGACCTTTATTTTTTTCTTGCTTAATCCATTTTCATTTTATCCTCATCCAAGTAGAGCATTCCCACTGAGTTTCTCTGGACAAAAGAAAATAAAGCTCCTGGACTAGCTTGAGCTATATGCTCCTCCAAGTTTCTCTGATTTCTGAAAGACAAGTCTTTCCTTAACCATTGTGTACTGTTAATTCATTCTTCTTTTTCCTTACTGCAAACACTAGGGGTCACTATGTTAGACTTATGTCTAATGAAACAGATTTTAAAAGACATCGAATACACAGAAATTCTGTACTTGGAAATGTAGTTATGAAACACATGAATGACATACAATTATGCTCCCAGTTAGAGAACAAAAATTCTCTAGCAATGGAGTAGGGGTTGGAATTCCAAGCCATGTGATAGGAAAGGCCACTCTCTCCAAGGTAGCTCCCAGAGCTGTACCACACCCTCATGCCCAGAACAACTGTATGCAAGGAAATGCAAGGACAGGATAAACACAGGTATTTTTGAGAAATAAGATAAGACCATTCAGATATATTATTAATCAAAATGAAAGGATGTGATTATGAAATGGTGCTTGTAACAAGCCTTGGAGGTAAGTCAGGGGTCAGGATATAAGGGCAGCTGGTTCCTTGTGTCTTTTTTCTTAGCACCCCTGACACTTCTAGTAATTAATATGATTTAAAAAAACACCAAAAAAGCAAAAAATGACACACATACAGTCATGTCCATCCAAGCTGCCCCTTTTGTGGTTTCCCTTGAAGGGAGGGAACTGCAGAAGTCTCTGCCCCACAGGAGGTGATGCTGCTGCATGTGTGAGAGAACAGCCACACCTCTCTTTTCTCTTCTCCTCATATTATCTCTTTTCTCCTTCTCCAGAGATCTTCCAAAAACACTTACTTTATCGGAGGAAACATCCTCCAGTCTGAATCTCAAATTAGCTCTGTTTCTTCTTTGGGTGGAAAGGAATACAATTCAGAGTATCTTTGTGGACAGTCCAAACTTTACTGGAGAGCTGGTAACATGAATAAACTTGTGCCTCTCACATGGGTCCTTAAGACTCAAAGCTCTATAACTCTCCTAGATATTCAGAGGCATCTTGTTTACCCAACAAAAATTAACTCTTAGTACTGATAAACCTTGACTCAGCCCCTGCTGGACTTTGAGTGGGGAGAACTAGATTCCTCAGTACTTACATGATGCTAGGCTTATTATTCCTATCTAAGACTTAGTTTCCCCATTTGTAAAATGGGCATAATATTTGTACAACCTACCTCACAGAACTGTGAGAAAAGCTCTTGGTAAACTTCAACGTAGCACAAAAATGGAAACTAAAAAATATCATTATTCTATAGTCAAAATCAGATTTCTTGAAATCTGGGCAAAATTCCAGTTTTACCTTTCTCATGTAGTTAGTATTTATATAATTTTTTTAATGTTCTCATTTAATGTGCTTTCATTTGAAGACCACAACAATTGAGAGAAAGGTACTATTATTATCCCCATTCTACAGTTGAGAAAACTGAGGCAAAGAGAGGGTAGGTGACTTGTCCAGGGTCACATAGCTAGCAAGTGTCTAAAGGAGGATTCAAACTCAGGTCTTCCTGGCTCCAGCTCCAACATTCTCTGTACGGTCCTACCTAGCTGCTTCTCTTTACACTATATCCTGTCTCAAATCAATCTATCAGTATTACTTAAATTTATAATAAATTTTAATGGTGTTTCCTAGAATGGCAGCTCAGAAAGAAAACAATCATTTTAATGGTGTTTCTCCACTCAAACTATACTGTAAATAAGGGAAAATATCTGTATGACATATTGAGCCTTTAAGGTACTCCCTTTTCACAAGGAACAGTTTGTTACTGAGTAATGTCTGCTCAGATAGTCCACTTGAATGGGGCATAGGTTTGCTTAGAATTGCAAGAGAAACAGTTACACTGCATCAGTTATTCTCACTGAGGCAGTTTTTCATTTTGAATGTGACAATGTATACTTCGGCAACTGTTCTATGGTCATGAGACAAAGATAATTCATCTGATTAGAGGAAGATGAGAATTTGGTTCTTAATCATAAGCAGCATTGTTCTCAGAGAGCATATAGATTATGAACCTAGAAAGATAAGGAAATCAGGAGGGGCGGGGCAAAACAGATTTCGGAACATTTAATTTTGAAGTTTAAAGTGATGGAAATTATAGTTTAGAAGAACACAATCAGAGAAGTCCTTCAGCAGGTCAATAGGTTTGGAGGAGACATTATGGTTAGTGAGGTGTTCACCAAGCCTAGTGTGGCTTAACTCAGCTTAAGAGTAAAACCATTCATCAAGAAACTTTTGTGAATTGTTCCTGAGAGAGAGAATTTATGGTTCCAAAGTTGTAAGTTATCCCAAGTCCATGCGTTTTCCTTCCTCATGTTCTCCTTGCCAGATTTTCTATAAGTGAGTGTCTACTCTTCCCCCATGGGTACTGAATGCATTGCTGGAGAATATGATCCCGATTTTTATATGAATTGTAATTTAACCATTACATTACAATTTGATTTAATGAGTATCTTTTATGCTATTTCTTTTGCCTTATTGCTAAGGAAATGCTAAATATGACATCAATATGAGTAGGAGGAGTATATTCTCCCACTGCAAGATTACCCCTAGGAGAGAGTTTGAGTATAAATGCTGGTGGTAGAATTTCTCTGGGAATCCCGACTGGCCACTCTAAGGAGGATGGAGTGAATGAGACAGCCCTGAGAATGAGTACCTTTTATATATTTTTTAAATATTTCATTCATTTAAATATTTCATTAGCAAATGAGCATTTCCATAAACAGAAAAAAGACTATATGTGAAACTATGACTCTCTATTATTTAGAAGTTACTTTTAAACTACTTAATAAATTCAACATGTAACTTTCAAAACAGTCCAGTGATTCTTTCTGTTCTTTTCCCCATTGGGGGGATGGGGAATACTATCCTTATTCTCCCTCTCATGTTCTCCCTCACCCAAAATTGAAAAAGAAAAAAGAAAAACCAAATTTTTGTAATAAAATTGCATAGTCAAAGCAAAAATAAATTTCTCCATTGGCCACACCTAAAAATGTATGTCTCATTATGTATCTTGACTCCATCACCTCTCTGTCCAAAGATGTGAAATATTCATCACCATCAGTACTCTGAAATCAGAGTTGGTATTTAACAGTCAAGTTTTTCAAAATTGTTTTTACACCGATGTTGTTACCATTTAAAATGTTTTCTTGGTTCTGCTCAGTTCGCTGTTAGTTATCAAAATCCTCCCAGGTTCTTTAGAAACCTTGCCTTTCCTCATTTCTTACAGTGTAATGATATTCGATTACATTAATATACCATAATTGGGTCAGTCATTCCTCACCTGATGAAACCCTCTTATTTTATAGTCTTTTTCTACTATCAAAAAAGCAGTATGACTTGGAAAATTGTTTTTAAAATGTTGTTGATAGCTTGGATTTATTCCTTTGATTAATTTGAGAGTGAGTAGGCATCCATAGTCCTTGTGTGAGGCACTCCTGTGTAGATAGAGCCACTTTACACACTGGTTGCAACTGAATTATCTACTGCGGTTTTTCTTCTGGCAGTTGGACAGGGAACTGAAAAGAGGAAAGTTCAGTTGGAGGAAGTAAGATGTGAGAGGTTTCTTTTTTAAAGATTCAGTTTTTTTTTCACTAATTTTAAGAAGTAAGGAATACTGGTAGCAAAAGTTTTATAGGCTTGTAATAATTTGTTATACCTGTCTGTAAAAGAAATGATCCTGGTGAGCATCTAGTGGTATGGCAGAAAGAATACTAGACTGAGAGTCAGGAGTCTTGAGTTCTAGTCTTTACTAGTAATAAGCCCTATGGCTTTGAGAAAGCCATTTTCCCTCTCTGGGCATTAATTTCTTTATCTGTAAAGTGACGCAATAAGGCAAAATGCTCTTTCTCAGGCCTCTTTCAGCTCTGAATTCTAATGATCCAATAAAAAAAATCAGTCCTGTTCAAATTTAGCTTTGCCACACTCTCTAGCATGAAGCTGGAAGACAAAATTAAAACAGGATGCCCTTGTTTTCCTTCTGTTCCTTTGCTTCTGTGAAGCTTTCCCAAATGTGGTTTGGCCATGCAACTCTGTGGCTTCTTTCTAATTTTCTCTTGACCTGCTTTTCCTCTGTCCTTTCCCAGAGCTCCATATGTCATCTTCTGAACATTTAATTTTACTTTAAAGAAAGCTTTTTGAAAGACTGTTCCCTAACTGATTATATTCAGGAGTTTAGAGTAAGGGAAACACCACAAAAGAAGGCATTCAGGTGAGGAGAACCCACCTCAAATCATTCCATTTCCCTCCAAAAAGGCAATCAAATTTAAATCCACCATTTTCTTTGTGACATGAATGTGCCTTTAAAAAATGAAGGTAAGTATACTGACTTGTTGTGAAGGAGGGCTTTTATTTAATGCTAAGATTGAGATTGTTAATGGGTAATGATAGACAAGTATAAGAAAGGGGTGCCTCCATGCTTTAGAGAAAGCTGAAAGTTTCCAGGGCTAAAAGACAAAGGTATTGAAATATGAGGTAGAATGCCTTCAAATATAAAATGGACATTTCCCATTTGAGTTTGGTAGATCATCTGAATATGAAGAAGAAAGGGAGAAAATTCCTTGCCTTTCAGAATTTAAAGATTTCATTCATACCTTTGTCCCCAGCCACTTTGGTACCTAAGATTCCTAAAGGACTATGGGAGGTAAAACTGGTTAAATTGGAATTAATGACCGAAAGATGAGGAAGAGAGGCTTATTAAAGGAAGGTACTTTTTCACTAAGAAGCACTGTCTAATAGGAAAGGCAAGGTGATACAGTGGACAGCAGTGTTAGAGCAGTGGATCTAGAATAATGAAGACCTGAGGAGTTCAAATCCAGCCTTAGATATTTATTAGCTGTGTGACTGAGCAAGCCACTTAACCTCTGTCTGCCTCACATTTCAACAGTAAAATTGGGATCATAATAGCACCTATCTCCTAAGGTTATCATGAGGATAATATTTATAAAGTGCTTTGCAAACTTTGAAGCACTATACAAATGATAGCTACTAGTATCTCCCCTTGGAAATGATAAACAACATCAAAGCTAAGGCTTCCATTAAGGGAAGAGGCTTCTGTAGGTCCTGAGCTCATGATTTTTACACTAGCTAAAAGAACTCTATATCATTCCAATTAAAAAAAGCATGGCACTACCACCTAGGCATTCCAGTTGTTGAAGGTGGAAGAGACTACAGTTTCCCATCAAAGAGTCAGCCAGGGAAGCCAGTATTTCATCCCACCAAGTGGAGGTGCAGCATTCTGAACAGAGATCAATAGCAGCACAGCCACCTAGTGGCTTGCTTGACCCAGTCCACCAGCAGACTGGCTCATCTAATCAAGAAGCTGTACCCTAGAAGGAAACAATTTTTGGAAATAAATTGAGTTACATGTCCCTTGGAGAAATCTAGCTATAATGCTCAATGAAGAGACAGCCTAGCTAAACAACTATTCAGTTGTTTACTCAGAATTCTGCTGATTCCTACACTTCTTCCCCATTACTATTTTCCTTAAAGGTAAATGAACATCCAGTATAGATCAAAGGGAAAAAAGTGAGGAATAATACTAGTTCACATTTATATAACACTTTAAGTTTTGTAAAGCACTTTATAAACATTATCTTATTTTATCCTTACTGAAATCCTGGGAGGTAGGTGCTATTATTATCTCCACAGAGGAGGAAACTGAGGCAGACAATGCTAAGTGGCTTGTCCAGGGTCACATAGCTAGTAAGCTAGTAAGAGGCAGGATATGAATTCAAGTTTTCCTGACTCCAGGTCCGAGGCATCTACCTAGCTGCTTGCTAGGTGAATTGTGTGGATCTTGTGACAACTATCTGTTAACATGATGACATTATAGAAGTCTGTTGTCTTCTTAAAGCATGCATCCAGGATATGACAAAGAACCTCCCAAGACTTGTCAAATAGGATTACTACTATCCAATTCTGGTTATCCACATAGACACAAGTTCTTGTCATAAATAATCCAGAAAGTACTGCTAAAGATTATGAAGTTCTAGGCAAAAAATAACTATAGACCTTAGGGCACTAGTGGTGTTTTCATAACTGATGTTAATTAGAAGAGAAAGGTAATAGTGTGGGAAACAAGCCTTGGGTTCAGAAGATGGTATCTGAGAAAAGGATTTGGATTTCTGAATCACGGCTTAAAATATAGGAATGATGGGCTCTTGCCTAAATATTAGTTTCTATCACCAAAGGGTCAAAAAGTACTAGTCTTGAGTCTTAAAAATCTAATCAAAAGCATTTTAAAACAAGGCAGAAAGAAACTTGCATAAATTATTTGCATACATACAAATATCTACATAAAACACTCTAGATAGCATAGAATGTAGTAATAATATAGAAAAAATTATAGCAGAAGAGATGCCCAAGAGATAGAAAGTCTTAGAGATATGGTAGAGTACATTTGGGTGAAGATTAAGAGAAAGAAATAAAAGTCATATAGTCATCAAAGTACACTACAGACCACCTGGACAAAAATAGGAAATATGTGAAAAAGAGACAAGCCTGTCATGAAGACATGAAACAATGATAGGGAGTTTTAGTTTCCAAATGTCTGCTGGAGCTCTCTCTTGCAAAAGCAGAGCATCTAATGATATTTTTAATGTGTCTAAATGATGATTTTTATCCTTCAAAAGGTGGAGAAACAACTGAGGAAAACTTTGTTTTGGAACTGATCTTCAGCAACAAGAAGAAGAATAACTGTATACTCAGGTAGAAATGACAGGAAACTTGGGAGAGAGTGGCCACTCCATTTTGGCATTTGTGATCAAGGAGAAGAAAACTAAATGTTCTGAAATACATTCTAGATATGGGGAGGGAAGGAAGGTAAGATAGATAGGACACTATGGACAAAATTCTGTAGGATAAGCCAGGCCAGGAGGAATGGGAAACTTTCAAAAATGAAATTCTGAAGACACAGAGAAAAATATAATAATGGTAGAAAAGAGGGAATTTGGTCATTCAGATTAGATTTTTAAAAGACATTTACAAAAAAATGGAAGCTAAGATAGGAAATGAAAGATGAATATAATAGCTAGACACAATGTCGTAAGAAAAGGGTCAGTAGTGTTAAATCTAAGATTGGCAAGAGAAGATAAGGACAACCAAAAAGGTTTTAAGTTTTTTTTTTTAAGTAAATCTATATTGGGGAAAAGTGGGAGACAGAGAGGAAGCAGAGCTCCTTGACTCTTATTTTACTTCTGGTTTTCCTGTCAAGGAGAATGATCTTCAGACTTAGGAGAAGTGAATAAAAGAAGGTATAGAAACATAAGATAAGTAGGGAGAAAGTAAGAGAATATCCAGCTACTGTGATGAGTTTGAGTCATGAGGCTCTGATGAACTTGATCCAGCAGCACTGAAAAAACTGACAGATTTGTCTTTCCTGGTCCCTCAGCTGCTAATACCATTCCTTTCAATGTTACTTTGTACCTGCCTTGAAGGTGTTCTATATATACATAAATGTCATGCTGTCTCTCCTGCTAGAATATAAGTTCCTCAAGGACAGGGACAATTTTTTAAGTACAGACTTAATAAATGACTGTTGGTTGACTGGTTGAATGATTTACATCCATTGGTCACGAAAGAACTGGTAAATATAACTGCCGAGCCACTGTCAGTGATACATGAAAGATCTCAGAAAACAGAAGGTAAATATCGCAGTTTTCAAAAAAAAAAAAGAAGAGAACAGATTCTGGAAATTAGAGCTATTGAACTTGACTTCAATTGCTGGAAAATTTTGGAACAGATCATTACAGAGATGGTTGGAGAACAAGTAGGAAGGGAAGTGATGACTACAAAGAGCCAGATGTCAGATTAACTTCATTTCCTTTTGTGAAAGAATTATAAACTAATAGATGAGAGGAATGCTGTGGATAGAGTTAATCTAGATTTTAGCAAAGTTTTTTATTGTGTCTGATACTGTTATTGTGGAAAAGAGAGATACAAATTAGACGATAATACAATAAGATGTATTCGTAACTGATTGGCTATACTTAAAGAAGAGGTGATAATAGTTCAATTTCAATATAGTAAGAGGTCTCCAGTGGCTTATCCTAAAGCTTCGTATTAGACATTGTACTGTTCAATTTTTTTATTAATAATTTGGATAAAAAGATAGTATTCTCATCAAATTTGCTGAAGACACAAAACAGGGGGGATAGTAAATCCAATGGATGTGTCCTGACACACTAAAGCATTGGGCTGAATCTACTAAGATTTAATTCAATCTGGATAACTATAAAATCTTGGACTTGGATATGAAAATTATAATTCCCAGTTATAAGAGACAGAAGGCATGGTTAGATTGTAGTTGTTTTGAAAAAGACTTGGTGGGGCGGTGTCGTAGTGGACTGCAAACTCAATGCACGGTAACAGAGCTCAAAAAAAGCTAACGAGATCTTGAGATTCATTAAGACGTGCATACCTTTTGGTGATAGTAAGGTGAGAGTCACACTCTTGACAGACCTCATTTGGAATATTTTCCTGAACACAATGGCTTAAGAAGGACATTGATAAGCTGGAGACTATCCAGGAAAACCAAGACGGTGAAAGGGCATAAGTCCAGATCAATTTTTAGCTGGGAGAAAAGTCAGGAAGTCATGATAACTGTCTTCAAGTTTTTGAAGAGCTGTCAGGTAGAAGAGATTATACATGTTATGTCTGGATTCAGAGAGCAGAACCAGGAGCACTGAGTGACAGCTGCAAAGAGGACAATTTAGGCATGGCCTCAGGAAAACAAGCAAACAAACTTTCTAACAATTAGAGCTGTCCAGAAGCAGAGTGGTAAGTGGTAAGTTCCTTCTAATTTGAATATTCAAGCAGAGATTAGAAAAATACTTGTCAGGTTTGGTATAGTGGGGATTCCCTGGTATGTGGTTTGGACTAGATCACCACTGAAGTCCCTGCCAACTCTCAAACTGTGGTATTCCAATTCTGTGATATATTCAATTCTTACTGAACAGGAGGGGTAAGTAATATCCTATTAAAAAAGAGAGAACAGAATCTGCATTCATGGAGTTTTTTTCAATTTCTGGCAAAATTCTAAAGCATATTATTTAAGGAATGGCTAGTGAACACATAGAAAATGGAAATCACAAAGATCCCAAAGAACTTAGCATGACTTCATTGAGAACAGGTTTTGCCAAACTGACCTAATTGTTTTTTTGAGCATTCTTAAAATGTAAGAGCAAGTGAATGTTACAGAAACAGATTAACTAGATTTAGCAGAAGGATTTGACAGAAGCTGATGCTATTTTTTATAGAAAAGGAAAGATGTGATCAAGAAAATAATTTAGGTAATAGGATTCAGAACTACCTGAAGTATTGGACCAAGAAGGTACTCATTAATGAGTTGCAGTCAACTTTGTGGAGTTCTCTTGTGCCCCAGACATCCGTGCTTGGTGTAGTACTTTTGTCCTTTTGTCAGTGACATGAGGTCTTAATTATTAAATTTATAGATGGCACAACCTGAGGAAGAGTAACTAGTATTTTGGATGACAGAGTCAGTCAGTGGAAAGAGTACTAACTTTGGAGTTGAATGACTTGGTTTCAAATCTTGGCTCTATAATACATTATTTGTATAAACTTAGGCAGGTTGCTTAACCTCTCCAGGCTTCAGTTTCCTTATCTGTCAAATGAGGAGACTGGACTAGACAAGTCTAGGGATCTTTCCAGATTTATTCTATTCTATGATCCCAAGATTTCAGTCTTGATACTGGGTCAAATCTAGTGAAATTATATCAGTGGGCAGAACTCAAAGGAATGTACGAAAATTGCCAAGAAGGAGACTAAGACATCACATCAGAAAAATTCCTCAACAATTTAGGAGACAGTGGGTTCTCTTTCACTGGAGGGAGGTTTTCAAGGAAGGCTTGGAGGAAACAGCCTAGTGGACAGAACCTTAGAGCAAGGATAAGATTGGTTCAGTTCTCATCTCCATTACATTTAGGGGCTCTGTGCCCCTAAACAAATATAAGACCAGGAGTTGTGGATCTGCATTGAGTAGAGGACATTTCCTCACCAAGATCACCCGAAGTTTCCTCCAAATCTGCAGATCAAAGCCTGCCCATGTCTGGACAGCCTCTGTGTCTGTTTCTTGATTGTGCCCACCCAACATGTTGCGGGCCTTGTCTGATTTCCTCTAATAGCACAAGGATGTCAGTGGAGTGCATGGGCGATACACATCATACCACATCACCATCTCACCTTCTTTTTTGATCATACATTGATCATACTGGAGCTTAGTCTTGTGCTTGACACTATAGTAGGTGATTAATAAATGTTTATTGACTGATTGCCATTTCCCTTTACTTTTACTTTTCTTTAAAGTTCCTTATTTGGAATATACAGTTTCCTATAATATGAAATCTTGAAATTGAAATAATAGGAATGAAATTAATATGAATGAAACATGAAAATATGAACAATAGAAATAAAAATGTAAATGTTTTACACTGGGGATCAAATAGTCAACAAGTGCAAGAAGGTGAAGACAGCTAGACAGCAGCTCATCTCAAAGAAGGCATGCCGGTTTTAGTGAGCTGCAGACTGAATGCATCAGTTGGGTGATAAGGTAGACAAAAATCCTTGTGGTCATAAACTGCAGCAAGAGAACCACGGCATTTGGGAATAGGGAGCTTAGAGTAGCCCTGTAGTCTTCCCTGGCCATGCTACATCTGGAGCAATGATTCTTGTTTTGGTTTTCACATTTTACAAAAGGACATTAGAAGGCTGGATAGAGAGTGTCCAAAAGAGGGTAACCATGGTGGGGAAGGGCCTTGAGATCATTCCATAAAGATCAAACTATATTTAGCCAGAAATAAGGAAAACCGGGTATATGGGTATGGGAGTAGGTGAGAAATTAAATAACACCGGATTGTATTCACCGCAAATCTGTTATTTAATCTTAACTAATCCCTCACTACAACAAGTCAAACAAAACTTTTGCACCTCTCTAGCTGATTTTCTCTTTTATTTCTTACAATGAATACTCCAATATCTCAAACTCCTGAACCATCCCTCCTCTTACCCTTATAGCACAGGACCTGACTTCTTGCATAACTGAGAAACTAGAAGACATATTTCATGAGCTTCTTCTTCTCTCTTACTGTCCACCTCAATACCACTTGATATCATTCCCTTTCCCTTCCACCTACTCCAGTTTCTGGTGGCCTTTCTCTCCATCAAATCCAACCCATCTACCTGCACCACTGATTCTATCTCCTCCAGTAGATTTTCCCTATGATCCCTCTTTCTAATCTTTAATTTCTCCCTATCTACTGGCTTATTTCCTGCTGCTCACAAGCTTCCCCAATTTTAAAAATCAACCAGACAAAAACTCTTCCTTTTATCCCTCCATCCACTTAAACTACTGTCCTAAAAGTCTTCTTTTCACAGCAAAACTCATAGAAAAACATATTCAGTTGCCTCTATTTTTCTCTTCATTGCCTTTTCAACTCCTTGAAACCTGGCTTTCAGTTTTGTCACTCAAATAAAGCTTCCCCTTCCAAAGTTACCAATGATCTCTTAATTGCCAAATCTGATGGCAATCAATGGAGGCAGTGTGGTGTAGTGCATATGGTGTTAGACTTGGAATCAGGAAGGTCTGACTACAAAGGCTGCCTCAGATTTTCATTAACTGTGTGAGCCTAGCCCAGTCACTTAAACTCAGTTACAATTTCTTTATCTGTAAAAAAAATTGTGCTGGACTCTGTGAACTTTCCATGTGTCCATTCCAGATCTAAATGTAAGATTTTAATTCTCATTCTACATAACATCTCTGCAGCATGACACTACTGACTGCCATTTTCTCCCTGCATATTCACTCCTCTCTGGGCTTTCATGACACTTTTCTGTCTTGGTTTTACTCCCACCATTCTGCCCACTCCATCTCCTATGCTTAACCATTATCCATAGCCTTCCCCTATGCCTTCCCCTATCTTTGGGTGTACCCCCAAAGCTATGTCCTTGGACCCTCTTCTTTTCTATTTCTATCCCATGTGACCTCATCAGCTTCCATGGTTCTATACAGTAACTTCAAATTTCTCTCCTGAGCTTTAGGCCTGTTATCACCCATCACCTATTAAACATCCCCAACTAGATGTTCCACAGATATCACAAACTTCCTATTTCAAAATAGAACTCACTGCTTTTGCTTCCTAAACCTACCTCTCTTCCAAACTTCCCTAGTTGTAGTAAGGATACAAAGTTCTTCTAGGCACCCAGATTTGCAACCTTACAGTCATCCTCAAATCCTCCCTCTTATTAGCCTCACATATTCAATCAATTGCCAAATATAGTAGATTTTGCCTGGATAATATTTCTTACATCTAACTGAATCTTTCCACTTACATGATCACAACCCTAATTTAATCCCTCATCACCCCTCACACAGACTAGTGCAAGAGACTCCTATTCGGTAATTTGGTCCCAAGTCTTTCCCTTCGATAATTCATCCTCTACAACAAAGAACCAAAGTGACATTCATATACTCTCTGGTCCAGATAAATTAGACTGCTTATTGTTCTTGACATACAACATTTTATGAGGACATTAGATAGGAGTCTAAGTACTTTTGCACAGGCTGCTCTGCTCCAACCCCTTGATTCCTTCTCGTGTTTGGAATGTACTCTGTCCTCACTTCTACCTCTTAGAATCTCTAGTTTCCTTCAAAACTCTACACTGTTGAGCACCCTCTTCTTTGATACTCTCTTCTCACTACTCTTTCCTGATTCCTGTCCTATCTGACCTTTTCTTCTCAGTCTCCTTTACTAGATCTTCATTTCACATCATGCTGGCTAACCATGGGTGTCACACAAGGCATAATGGGAACTCTTCTCATCTTCCTTCTATACTATTTCATCAGCTCCCATGGATTCTATTATCATCTTTATGCTAATTCTCATCTAGCCCTAACTTCTCTGCTGACCTCCAAACTTTCATCTCTAATTGACTATTAGATATCACAAAATGGATGTCCCATAGACATCTTGAACTCAGTGTGTTCCAAACTGAACTCATTATCTTTCTTTTAAAATCCTCCCTTTTTCCTAACTTCCCTATGATTATTGAGAATGCTGCCATCTTCCCAGTTACCCAAGCTCAAAACCTATGTGTTATCCTTGATTCCTGACTCTCTCTTACTCTCCATAGCCAATCTGTTGCCAAGACTTGCTGATTTTACCTTTGTAACATCTCTTAGAATGTGTTCCCTTCTCTCCTCTGACACTGTCATGACCCTGGTATAGACCACTGTCACCTCAGGCCTTGACTATTGCAATAGCTTGCTGGTTGGCTCCCCAGCCACAAGTCTCTCCCCTCTCCGGTTAATCCTCCACTCAGTTATCAAATTGATCTTCCTAAAGTGCAGGTCTGACCATGTCATCCCATCCCATCCCCATTCAATAAACTGCGGTGATTCCCTACTACCCTCAGGATCAAATACAAAATTGTTGTGTTTAACCTTCACAAACCTTCATAATCTGCCCTTCTCCTCTATTTCTAGTTTTCTTATACCTTATACCTCTTCTCCCAATATATTCTGTGATCCAGTGGCACTGTCCTCTTTGCTGTTTCTTACACAATAAACTCCGGCTCCCACCTCCAGGCTTTTCACTGAGTGTCCCTCATCCTTCAAATGTTCTCCCTCCTCATCTCTGCCTCCCAGCTTTCCTGGCTTCCTTCAAGATAAAATCTGACCATCTACAGAAAGCCTTTCTTGACTGCCTTAATTCTAATATCTTCCCTCTGTTGATTATTTCATATTTATACTATAAATAGCTTGTTTAAATACAGTTCTGTATGGCAGCTTGGAGGCAAAGTGGATAGAGCACCACCCCTGGAATCAGGAGGACCTGAGTTCAAATCTAGCTGTGTGACCCTGGGCAAGTCATTTAACTGTTTGCCTCAGTTCCCCAGCTATAAAATGAGCTGGAGAAGGAAATGGCAAGCCATTCCAGTATCTTTGCCAAGAAAATCCAAATGGGGTCACAGAGAGTTGGATGCAACTGAAACAACTCAACAGCAGTTATTTGAACATTGTCTCCCCCACTTTTCTGTGAGCTTGTTGGGAGCAAAGAGTGTGTTTTGCCTGTCTTTTTACCTGACTCAAATGCCACTTCCTAGATGAGGTTTTTCCAGATCATTTCAGTTACTAACGCTTCACTTTAAAATCATATATGTGTGTGTGTGTGTGTGTGTGTATACATATATATGTATTTGGCAAATATAAAATATAAAAAAATATACACACTTATGTGTGCACATGTTTTCTCCCCAAGTAGTATGTCAGCTCTGTGAGGGCAGTGACTATTCCATTTTTTTCTTCATATCTTCAGTACCTACTACAGTACCTGGCACATAGAAAATGATTGTTGATTGATTATGTGTGCTTTGCTTGGACCAAAAAAGCAGAAGTAGAAAGAATGCACAGATATTGAAAACAGGGAGATTTTGATGTGATGAAAAGAAACATTTTCAGAGATATCTGAAAGTGAAATGGATTAGTGTAATGTTAAGTGGGATGAGACTTTTTTTTTTACTCTTTTCTCTTTTGGAATGCTAAGGCAATGAAGTGCCTTTAATAAGTCTTGCCTTTGTTTGAATCAGGCAGGTAAAGTGGAACTTTTTGTTGGTTTTTGTTTTGGAGTGCTTCTCAGCACTAAGGCAATCAAGTGCCTTTGATTGAGTCCTTTGTTTGAAGAGTCTTTGTTTCAATCAAGAGTCTTTGATGATCTGCTTAAGAAAAAAGAAAGCCCCAGGCCCCACACCCTTTTGTTAAGTAGATGCTAAGCCTTTTCCCATACTCTTTTGCTAAATAGCCACTAAGCCCCAGGGCCCTGAGATATATATATATAAATATATATACACACACACTGAGGTTGGTGTTTTATTTTGGGGGTTTCACTCATTGGAAGAGTGATCACGTGGTTTGGCCAGAGGAGACTCTGGGGTAGCCGTTAAGAGCACCCCTACCCGCACCCCTGCTTTGAAAACCCAGATATTGGTGCTTCTCTCTCTGGTAACTGTGTATTGTGATTTGGTCACACAGATCTGTCTGTTGGTTTCTGTTATTCTTTCTGCTTGTAATTCCTGTTTGTAATTTGTTTGTATTTTCTCTGAAAGTTCAGGTTGCTGGCTTTTCCCCCTGAACTAAGTGAATGATATATGTGTGTTTAATTAAAGTAAGATTGTTAACCCCTTAAAGTTGCTTTCTGTAGAAAAGCAGATCAAAGAATCTGTGCTAGCAGCCTTCTTCTGTGCTGGTGCTGTTGGTCTTACACCCCCACAGCTGCTGCTAGTTGCATTATTGATACAATTAGTTCTGGAGACAGTTTCTTCTAGTTAAAGATCTACAAGAAAGGTTTGGTTAACAAGTTTGGGGGCTCTAGGCAGAGTGGCTTCCTTTTTAAATATACATTGGATTAAAGGGGTCTCTAAGGGAATTTCCAGTTCTGAAATTCTGTAATTGTGATACTCCATTACTCAAAGTCATTGTAACAGAAGAATGTTGCTGTTAAAGAGATGGTATCAGGGTGAGTTCTGTAGTCATCATTTCCCAGATTGCTCTCGTCGTCCTATTCAATTCTGGGTTAGTTCATTATGGATATGCACTGTTTTTTTAGATATGGGAACTGATGGATTAATTCTACATGCTGCCCATTCAACTCTATATTACAATATCATTCTTCATCTGCTTCATTTTTCCTATGTGATAGTGATCTTACTTAGGATGTTCTGCAGTGTTCCAAGGCTTGATAACATCATTGCTTCATCTGCAAAAAGGAGCATCTGGAGGACCTCACCATCTGCAGGGCAGCTATGTTTTATTTGTTCTCTGTGATGGACGTCCTCCATAACAGTGGCAAACACATTTGATGAGCTTTTGTCTCCATGCTTTATCCTTTATTTCATGTTATTTCTTGTTGCTATATTTACCAAGATATCTTTCATAATCTTAACATGTGCATGGGGGAGGGAGGAAGGAGAGACAGGCTTTAAGGCTCTAGTATAAAATGCTTGTTAATCATACTAAGACCTGGTATTCTCTGTTCCCTTCAGGCAATTGGATGACTTTAATGATGTGCTTTTCTCAAGACTATGGGTTGTGAAAGTATACTTGTTCCATTTTTATACTGACATTAAAGATTTGGTCTTTTGGATAACAATCCTTCAATCCCCTCAGCATTGTGTCCTGTTCAGTTGGACCTCCTCTGTGAGTACTTGTCTGGTCTAGAGCTGTTCTTCCCTTCTTTCTTTTATTTTTTTTTTTTGAGTGTCATTTCTACTTCCTTATGCAGCAATAGAAGGCATCAAAAATGGTGGCCCTCCTGGTATTGAAGGTAAAAGCAGTTTCTTGTAAAATAACACTGAGATTTATTGATTATGATTTATTGATTATGATATTTATTACTCTCCCAGTTTATCATTAAATGTTTTGGGGGGAAATATGGTTAATTCAGTCTCTTGCTATGCTTTTAGTAAATCTTTTTTCATCACTTCATCCCTTAATGTACTCTTTGATAATAGCGACAATGGCTTCCTTTCCGTTCCTGGCCCAGGATACTCCACTGAAGAGTTTTCATTGGCTGTTCCCCATGCCTAGAATGTTCCACTCCTCATTTCTGCCTCCTAGATTCACTGGCTTCCTTTAAGTCTCAGCTAAAGCTCTACTTGTTGTAAGAAACCTTTCCCAGTCCTCCTTAACTCCCAGTTTGCCCTTTTTATATCTTATGTATACATCATTATTTGCATGGTGTCTCTCCTATTAGACTGTGAGCTCCTGGAAGGCAGACACTGTTTCTTGCCTTTCTTTACATGGTTAGACTTTTGCAGGAAACACTATTAGTTCATAATTTTGCTGGGCCATAAGAAACGACGTATGTGATGAATACAGAGAAGTATGGAAAAAATCTATATGAATTGATTTAGAATGAATCACAGCCAAGAAAACAATATACACAAAAACTACAATGATATAAATGGAAATAAAGAACTACACACACACAGACATACACACACACAAATAAAAAGTGAATACTATAAAAATATAAAGATCAAAAGCAGGATTAAAATGAAGAAAGAAAACACCCTGAATCTACCCTTTTGTGGAGGTGCAGGGTGCACAGTTGTTACATTTTGCACATGTTTTAGGACATCTTCAATATGAAATTTTCACACTGAAAATTTTCAGTTATGCTTAATTTATTTCCTCTTCTTTTTTTCTTTCTTTTTGTCTTTAAAAAATATTTTGTTACATGAGATGGCTCTCTGGGAGAGGAAGGGATACTAGGGAAAATTATGATGGTATAAAAAGCTGAAGAAATAAATAAAAACTTGTTTAAAAATTTAAAAGGCATAAATAAAATTACTTTGTTATTGTTTTAAGAAAAGGTATTCATGAGATTTAGGCATGAGGCTTCTAGGTAGTATACAAGACTTTGGATTCTTTAATTTCTTGATTCTGAGTAAAATTTTCACCATTCTTCCCAATGCCTCTCCACCAGTTATTAAAGTTGACTTAAATTGAAATGACATACAGGTAGGGTTTTTTTTGTAGAATTTTTCTACCTCTTTATCTTTTTGAATAGATATTGGCAATATAAACATTATCTTTAGAATGATCTTTTTTGCTTATGCTCATCATAAATCATGACCAAATGTCTATCAAAATATTTCTTGTTTGTTTTGATGCATGACACCAATCCTGCCAAGGCTTTTATTTATGGCTCCAAGGAGAACTTCTGTCTCAAAAAAGTTTTGTGCTTGTTTTTTTAACCAAGCTGTTAATTCTTTTTTTCATATTTTTTCTCCATAGCTCTCATTTATTTGTTGGGCTTTTTTTGCAGGGGGGAATGCAGGGCAATTGGGATTAAGTGACTTGCCCAAGGTCATTTAGCTAGTAAGTGTGTCAAGTGTCTGAGGTCAGATTTGAACTCAGATCTTCCTGACTCCAGGGCCAGTGCTCTACTCAATGTGCCACCTAGCTGTCCCTCTCATTGGTTTTAAAAATCATTTTTACCTCCTTTAAGTCTTTCTTTAACTTTTTCTGATATTCTTTTTGGGTTTGTGTCCAATCTGAATTCTACTCTGAAACCTTGCTTTTCTTTTTTTAAGTCATTGTCTTTATTACCAGAGTAATTCTTCATGTCTAGGTCCTTTTTTTTTGCTCATTCTTCTAGTTTATTTCTTGAATTTGGAATCTATTTTAATGTTGGACTTTATTCACCTTGGGGGATATGTGGTCTTAGATTTTGTTCTTCAATGTCCTTTTGTTACTTTCACAGCTCAGTGTGTGTGGCGGGGGTGGGGGAGGTTTGAAAGTTTTTAGTGCTTCCAAAGTGGTATGACCTGGGGAAGAGGCTGTTCACTGACCTCCTGGTCTGAACTCTGCAAGTTGGGTCTGTTGGGTATAGTTGAATTATAGTTGACTGCTGCTGGACTCAGTGTTAGCCCACAGGGAGGCTTTGCATATTCAGAGCAACTGAGCTCTTTTTTGGTCTTGGTCTCCTGCCCTGATTATTCCATTGCAGACTTACGTACTGGGCTCAAGATTAGAACTGAGTCACTTCTCTGCTCCTGAGCTCAGAGCCATACTGCTATGTTTTTGGAATTTGTTGCTATTGTTGTTCTCTATATTCAACTAAGGTCTCACTTACTTGTGTTCACTCCTTACTGCCTTGGGTCTACGACCTAGAAGTGAGTAATGGGTGACAGAGCTACCAGATAGCACCCATTTTTTTTTATCCCAGTGCTAGTTCAATGCTGGGTTCTCTTTCTGTCCTGCTGTTCTGTCTCCCTTTCCATCCCTGGGCACTAGAATGCTTCTAATCCCTGCCATCACTCCAGTCTCAACGTCAGTAGACTTTTCTATCTGTCTTCTTAAACTGCTCTGGGCTGGAAAAATGACTCACTGTGACTTTTTCTTGGCTTTTCCTTTCAAAATTCATTCTGGTGTTTTCTAGGTTATTGTAGAGGAGTTATGCTGGGAAGCTAATGCTTCCTGTCACTCAACTATCTTGATTCCATCTCTAAGGAAAACTTTTGCATCATCTTTCCATTAGTTGTAAGTTCCTAATACCTTTTGGTTTCTTTTTTAGTGAGAATATCAATATTGACATGATTCAGTACATCCAGTTGTATTCAGTAATCATAATATCTGAAAGAAATGACTTTGTTCTTTTCCTAGTTAGTGTCTTGCCAACATTGAACAAGCCAGGAACAATGACTATACCTCACAGTCCTCTCAATGACTTCCTCCAAATTGCCACAGCTGTTTTTTATCCCAAGGGAAGTAGACAATCAACATACCTAAGCACAACCCAACTCACACACAGACAAATAATAAATTACAAAGAGAAGGCATATTCTGTGTGTCTTAAACCACAGAGCACATTATATCATAGGCTCTGGATCAAATCTCATGCATACTTATGTCAGAAAGTAGGCAGCACTCTCTGGGAAATCACAAATGACTTATGTTTGCAACTCCCCTCTTGTCAGTCTTGTGCCTCTCCCTCAACCTCCATCATTTTTTTCCTCCTTTACGAGCTCCTTTAGACAATTTGACATTCACCAGGCCTCTTAGGGCATTTCTCATTAGTCTGGTTTCACCAGAATCTTAAAACTATGAGAGTTGCCTTCTCCACTATATCCTAAAACTAAAATCCTCCAGGGTTTATTAGGACATGAGACTATGCTCAGTCTTTATTCCCTATTTGTGGCCATTACTTTAAGTCAGCCATATCTAAGAATTTTGGTAAGCCTTTGTATCAATTTCAGAGACTAGAACTGACTATTTGGAGCTTTCTAATGAGGGACTGAAGTTGACACCTAACTGTGACCTGCTTCTTGTTGCTAGGTGATGGCAACCACACAGTACCTGTTGCAGGCTGAAAGTTCCTCTGAGAGCCAGGGCTTGATGGGGTCCGAGGAGAACTGTTGGGCCGCTCCCATGTAGTCTCTAGTCAAAGAGAACAGCATTGTGAGTGTCAAAGGACAGAACAAGAGACAGCAAGCGCAAGAAAGATGAAGCCAAAAGGGAGACATCTTTGGAGGTTTAATAGGGAAGGGTCTTTTTTTTTCTTTGCCCAGAAAACTAAGGGGCCTCACAGGATTCTCCCCATTTCTCCCTCCCCCATGTTCATAGCCAGGGTCTCAAGGAAGGGAAAGACCTGCCTACTTGTGGGCCAGAAGCCTAGGATTCATCTGCAGTATTGTGGCAGAGAAGGAGGTATCTACTATAGGCTTGGGATTTCCAAAATGAGCCCTGTTTAAAAAATTTATGAAAGTCCCAGAAAGCTTATTCCAAAGGCAAGCTGCCCTCTCTCATCCCTTAATCAAAGATGACCAGTGAACACCAACTAAAATTTTGTTTGAAGTGTTTTGCTGGCTGTGTGGCCCTTGAAATATTACCTTGCATCCTCTTTATCCAAAATACATCAGCTGCCATTAGGATGGAAAGAAGCTATCCTACTCTCTGAGGTACTTTTACTGCTTGGAATGTTTGATGTATTTCTACACCAGAAGTCCCCAAAACTTTTGGGAAAAGATGTTACTTTTCATATTTCCTAAGCTTTGTGATCACTTAGCCTGAGGCTTAGGAAAGTAAAATTATAAACATCCTAATAGGTCACAGAAGGCAAGTCTCAGCTTTATTCCTGCTCCACTTCAAAATCTTTAGCAAATAAATTTATCCTCTCCCCCATTTTAGAGATGAGAAAACTGAGGCCCATATGGGGAAAGTGACAAGCCCAGGGCTATAATGGGTAGTAGAGTAGGCAGAGCTAGCCTTTGAACCTATTTTCTGATTCCAAATTCTTTTTTCCCACTACTGTTTCACCTGGTGACCTCATCAGAGTCTGTGGATTCAATGATCAACTCTTTGCTGATGATTCTCAAATCTACTATATCCAGCCCTAATTTCTCAGACTTGACTTCCAGACTTGAATCTCCCAAGGCAACTGGATGTCTCATATACATCTTTGACTTAACATGTCCAAAACTCATTATCTTTCTTCCCAAACTCTCTCCTCTTCATTAGAATACTGCCATCGCCCAAGTCTCCTAGGCTTAAAACCTAGGTGCCATCCTTGATTCCTCACTCTCATCCCACAGCCAATCGAGTCCTGTTGATTTTATCTTCATAATATCTCTCACAGCATGCCTGTCTCTGTCCTCTGACAATGCCAACATGCTGGTGCAGGCCCTCATCACCTCATGCCTAGATTATGGCAATAGCCTTATGGTTGGTCTCCCTGCCACAAGTCCCTCCCCACTCCAATCCATCCTCTACTCATGTGTTACAGGGATCTTCCTAAAGTGCAGAGCTAACCAGGTCACCATCCCCACTGCCCCTCAATAAGCTCCAGTTGCTTGTAGGATCAAATATAAAAACTTCTACTTGACATTCAAATCTCTTCATAACTTGTCTTCATTTCCAGTCTTCTTACACCCCACCCCCCAAACCAGTACCCTTCAATACAGTGACCCTGACCTCCCTTGCTTTTCTCATATAAGAAACCTGATTCCAAGTATTTTCACTGGCTGGAATGCTCTTTCTCATTTCCACTTCCTGGCTTCCCTGGTTCCTTTCAAGTTGCACATAAAAATCTTACCTTCCACATGGAAGCCTTTCCTGATCCTTTTTTAATGCTAGTGTTGATTATTTCAGATTTGTTCTGTAAATCAGTCAATAAACATTGTATGTAACTTGTTTATACATGGTTGTTTGTATGTTGCCGTTCCCATTAGACTGTTAGCTCTTTGAGAGTAGGGACTGCCTTTACCTTTCTTTGTATTCCTAGAGCTTAGCACAGTATCTGGAACATAGTAGGCACTTAATGAATGACTGACCATGGTTGAGACGGTAACATACTTGGAGATCTACAATGTTAAAAGCTGCTTCTATCTAAGCACCACGCATCTCTGCTCAAACCTCAACTTAGGATGTAATGAGGAAAACTAAAAAAAAAAAACAAAAACAAAACTAGATGGTTCAGTGGATAGAGTATTGGATCTGGAGTCCTAAAGACCTGAGTACAGATCCTGCCTCAGATACTTCCCAGCCATGTTACACTATCACATAAGTAACTTAACCTCTTGCAAGCTCAGTTTCCTCATCTATTAAAATGGGGTTTACCCTCAAGGGGTTGTTTTGATTAAATGAAATAACATAATATTAAGAACTTTGCCAAAGTACTATAAATGCTAATATCATTAAAATGGAAATCAAGACCTGTGTCACCAGTAACTCTTACCCCACTTCACAACTTCTGGGATGAAGGATCTATCTAGTGCCATTGGAAGATTTTAAGTACCCCATTTTCTCTTCTGGTCACAGCTATGCCACAGTAATATAAAACAAATCTGTAACATAAATTGAGGACCAGAATTTAGTAGTCTGATAATCTCCCTAAATGCAGCTATAACTCTGAAGTTAGGAAAGCCATCCACCTGGGTTATATCATTTGCAGCAAAAAGGCCAGTCAGATATCTTCCAGTTGACCATACCACCCACACAATAGGAATTGAGGCCAATGTTAAGGCAGAAATGCCTTTTGGCCTTGGTAACATCACAGTGGGTGACATCCATTGAAAATACTAGCTTCAGCAGTATTTAGGGCAGCATTTGAGTCTTTGGTCACCCTAGATATGGGTGAAAGTCTCAAGTCATGAAGAGACACTTTCCTGGCCTGGAATGTTCCAGATGAACAGGTTAAAATTAAAGCGAAAGGATTGAGGCAGACTTGCCAAATAGCAGCCCCTCCCATTCCCCTCCCCTCACCCCCACACCCAGTTTACATGGAAACACATTTTTCTGGAATGACAACTTCAACTCAATCTTTGGCTGCACCCACTGAAAGCAAGGGAGCCAAGCACACCCTAAAAAGGAGAGCTTTGCACAGCCATGAGATCGGAGGGGACTATTACTCTGGCCACCACCACAGCAGCCCAGAAACTCAATTTTTTCCTCTTAATGTCTCCATAGCCTCCCCAGGTCTTTTCCAGGACTAGGAAGGAAGGGAAGCAACACATCTGGGTTATATTCTTAGCGGCAAGAAATCCCTTAAGTAGCAATTCTATTTGCAGGTTGAAGGTTAATGACCCAGTTAAGGAGCTATCCAAAGTAGTTTATCTGAATTTCAAAGAAAGGGACAAATCAGTGAAACCTTACTCCAGAGCCGATATCCCAGGAGAATTGCCCGACAAGAGAAGAGCAGTTTATCTTGAAATATTCATCTGAGAATGAAGATAGTTTCCCCTTTTCTTTTCATTTGTCCTTTTCAGTTCAGCTATATACCCCCTTCAGCCTGCCCAGTGTCTGGGTCAGTTGGTCTGTCTCTCCACCCACTCTGCTGTTGTCTCTCCCTCTGTATTTCTCATACCTCTGGAGTGTTTCCAGGCTGGTATTTCAGGCTCTTCTTGGCATGGTCCAGCCCTATCAGTAGCACAACCCCTGCCTTTCTTGATTCTGTTACAGAAGTCATGGGCTCACCCAACAGGTTGTCCTACCACCTTCTGGGCCAAACCCCTATGGATAGAGTTGCTCCATGTAATGCGAGTGTAGGCCAGGCCCAGTCAAATTGCTAGAATACAAATGTCTTCTCTCATATGCCTTTGGGAGTAGTTGTGAAATACAGCTGCTAACTGATCTTCATATATGATTGTTTCAGTTTTTTACATTTTATATTTAGTTTTCTAATTATTTTGGGTCCACCACCAGGCGATAAATGTCTAAACAGCCAAGATAATATCTTTTCTCAGATAGAATATTGAAGGAACCTAGGTGGCTCAATGAAGAGGGTGCTGGGCCTGGAGTCAGGTAGATCTGAGTTCAAATTTGGCCTCAGACACTTACTAGCTATGTGAACCTGGGCAAGTCACTTAACTTCTGTTTGCCTAGGAAGCAGCAAACTGGCTCAATGAAGAGGGTGCTGGGCCTGGAGTCAGGTAGATATGAGTTCAAATCTTGTCTCAGATACTTACTAGCTGTGTGATCCTGGGCAAGCTAGAAGTATAGCAACAACGGAGGAAGGATTGCTGTCCAATTTAGCAAGGACCTCGCAAAGTATTTTGTAGGGATATCAATAAGTCTGTGTCATGGTGTTGGTGTAGTTACCCAATACATGATATATTTGTCGTAAAATTTTCTGGTTCTCCATTAGAAGAGGCAGGATATTGTGCTGCAAAAATCTCAGAAGTCTGATTCAGAAAATCTTGATTTGATGCTGTCTTGCGCGCTCACTAGCTGTGTGTGGCTTCTTTGGCCAAGCCAATCTCTTTTAAGTCTCCATTGATCAGACTATAAAGTAAAGCTAATAACATCAGCCTTACCAATCCGGCAGAGGCAGCTAGGTACCACCTAGATAGAAAGTGCTGGGTCTGGAGTCAGGAAGACTCATCTTTCCAAGTTCAAATTTGGCCTCAGACATTTGCTAGCTATGCGACCCTGGACAAGTCACTTAACCTTGTTTGCCTCAGTTTCCTCATCTGTATAATGAGCTGGAGAAGGAAATGACAAAGCACTTGAGCATCTTTGCCAAGAAAAGTGCAAATGGAGCTTTACAACAGAACAACAACAAGAATGCCAATCTGATGAGGTCTCCATGAGGCCCGAAGGGGTTTGCATGAGAAAGTGTTTGCAAGTGTTTGTAAATTATAAAGCATTCTATATAAATGCGAACTATTATTCTCCACTAAAACCTCACTCAGGCGCCTCATCACAGCACAGAGGTGCCTCTTGGTTATACCCATTATGTACAGATTTGGGAAGGTCCTATCTCTATAGAGGCTTTGAGGATGAGCCTGGCCAGAGTTTTCCCCTTGAGGACCAAATGAGTCAAATCCAGAGAGGATCAGTTTAGGTAAATTCAGAGAGGACCAGCCTAGGGAAACCCAGAAGACTCATAGTTAGAAGTCTGGCCACTGGGTAATGGAGGCAGAACTTGAACCCAGGTCTTTCTGACTCTGGGACCAGAACTCTAACCACAACTACAATCATTATGATTGCTTCTGCTGTTGCTGTTACTACTACTACTACTACCACCACCACCACTACTACTACAACTACTACTACTGCAGCTTCAGGTTTCACCCCATCAACTTGTGCTCTGCAAGGTTCTGCCCCCCACCTCCAAAATTTATATCTTTCATAGATAAGTTAAATATTGAATAAATGAATGAAATAAAATATTAGTTGAATCTCTTCATCTTTATAATTCTCTCTGGACACAGTACTATAGTGGGACCTAATCTGGATTTGGATTAGGATTCTCTGAATACAAATATAAACAAACCACAATGCTGTATCCAAGGACAGTAGTGGAAATAAAAGGGATATCCTTCCCTGGAAAGGCTTATTGGGCTGCCATGCTATTCTTGGCCCTCCTCATATTTAAATGGGACACTTTTATATATGAAGAAATAATTCCTGGGGTAAAGGTCTTGCCTAGACTAACACGAGTAGTAAGTACATAAGACTTAAGCCAGGTCCAATGACACCAAATCCAGTACTTTTGAATTCTAAAACACTGCCTACCCCAGGAAACCAGGAAGTTATTTTATCCTAAAATAACTGTCAATACCATAAAATGGCAAAATAAATTATTATTCTAAATAATACCTCTTTCTTTACCTTTAGCTGGTTCCTGAAACCTGCTAGCCTTAAAGAAAGTCACTAGTAATTAATTCCATTCTCAAAACAGCTTTAACAGCATAGAAATAAATATCATTATCACAAAGCCTGATAAAATTTAATTAATTACTTTGAACTTGATAAAGCAAGCAGAAAAAAATTAATGAGCATTTTCAGAAAATAAGTAATGAAGAATATCTTATGACATCTCTAGCTCTGATGCAAATTAACTTGGTGGGCTCTAAGTGATGTGAACTTGAACCTGAACCTTCCAGAGTATCTACTTTTTTTGCTTTTCTCCCTTTCTAAAGATGCAAAAAAGTAATGATAACTTATATAATTTACCACATGATATTTTAGATACCATATCCCATCTCTTCTGTTTGCTACCTGTGCGACTTAGGGAAAGTGACTCAAGTTTGACAAGCCTCGATTTCTTTGTCTGTAAAAGAGGGCAGAAAATGGGGAGCTGCAATGGATGACTTTTAAAGGGCCCTTTCAGTTCTAAATGTGTGATCCTGGGATTTCATCTAATCTACAAAATTTTGCAAGACGGGGAAGAGAAGCATGTAGAGATGAAAAAAATAATGACTGATTTGCTAATGGAAGAACCTGGACCTACAGATGCAGATACAAACATAAAGATAATGATAGTTTTTTAGTTGATTTTCTAGGATTCTCTAAATATATCATCATATCACCTGCAAAGAGTGATAGCTTTGTTTCCTCATGGCCTATTTCTAATTCCTTCCATTTCTTTTTCTCCTCTTATTGCTAAAGCTAATATTTTTACACAGTAACAGCAGCATTGTATGATGACCAACTTTGATAGAATTAGCTCCTCTCAGCAATGCAATGATCTAAGACTATTCCAAAAGTCTCATGATGGAAAACGCTATCCATATTTAGAGAAAGGTAGAAACTATGGAGTCTGAATGCAGATCGAAGCATTCTATTTTCTCTCTCTTTTTTTTCTTTCTTGTGGTTTTCCCCTTTTGTTCTGTTTCTTCTTTCACAACACGACTAATGTGGAAATATGTTTAATATGATTGTACATGTACAGCCTACATCAAATTGCTGGTCATCTTGGGGAGGGAAGGAGGGAGAAAAAAAATTTGGAATTCAAAATCTTGTAAATGTGAACGTTGAAAACTATCTTTTCATGTAATTGGAAAAAAATAAAATACTTATTAAGTGGAAAAAAAGATAATGAAAGTAGCTCACATTTATTTATTGCTTTGAATTATGCAAACACTCTTTTAAAAAAAAAAACAAGCTATGCTATTTATTGGTAAGGCAAGTAATATTACCACCACTTCATAGATGAGGAAACAAGAATCTTAGGTAACTAAAATGACCTGCTCTGGGAAACTGTGAGGCTGCAGATAAACAAACAGAATCCCTTAGTTTAGTGATGTGGATTTCAAGAGGGGAAAATATGTGGGAAAACTCGGGTTTCTTGAGTGTAAGTCCTGTCTCTGCCATATACTAACTGTGTGACCATGGGCAAGATATACTGTCTCAGTGTCATAAGAAAGTATCTTATAGAAGAGAAAGAAACCTCTCTCCATCAATCTGAAGACTTTGAACCATTGACTTAACATCCCTGGGCCTCAATTTCCTCCTCCGTAAAATGAAGGGGGTTGAATTAGCTAGCCCCTGAAGTCTTGTCCAGCCCTAAACTTATGATCCTATGATTAGAACAAATAATAATGATGATAAAAGTAGCCAGATAAGGACCTAGGCTACATGAAGTCCAATGGTCTGTTACACAACAACTATTTATTTGATAAATGAAAATGTTATAAAATATCTTTGCTATTTTTTTCAGGAAATGGTTGTTTTTTCCAAACCCCCTTTTTTACTTTTTAGAATTATGGGTCATCATATTGGGTTAGTGGTTAAAAAATATGCACAAAAAGCACAACATTACTACAAATGTGAGTATCATTATTATTCACAACAATCACCATCATAATAAAATTCATTAAGCTACAGGCCAGTTGAGTATTTCTGAGCAATGGGGGCTTCAATTAGTTAATAATAAGTTAATAAGCATCATTTTGCTCTGTGTATAAAAAGTTAATAAGTTAATAAGCATCCTTTTGCTCTGTGTATAAAAAGGCTGAAGGTGTTTACCAGAGAGCTGCCCCCCCATTTGCTTGGGATTATTTGTGTAAGCAGGGCTTTGCTAACTTCCAGGTAACTGTGACCTAAAATGGAGGCACTGTGAGTTTCTCTACCATGTGGGTTGAAGAAGCCTTTTTTATCAGCTGCACAGGGGAAAAAGGGATGCCATATGGGATAGTATCTATTTTTTTTCTTCCAAGGTATCCAGAGAATATGAAGATCTTATTCATTCATAGCCTGAACACCATGAACACCATGCATAGGGGAACTTCCCCACTCTCTGTTTTAACCTGTGGTCTTGAGAACTGGGTTTGGGGGTTTTGTTTTGGTCTGTTTTGTATATCTGTTTCAGTTCTAGGCACAGAGAGTGAAAAACCTACAGGAACAGGAATTAAGCCGTGGCAGTCTTGGAGGCTGGCAGATATATGGCCAATCAACCTGAGCACAGGAACCTGGGAGAAGCCGGGGTTCTAGAGATTCAGGCCCAAGGGAGGCTTTAGACTTGGAACTTGATTGGATTCTGCTATACAAGAACTGCGCTAAACTTCAAACTTAATCCCTTTCCTTTCCCCAAAATATGAGTAGTTGCGGGGAGGAGAAGGAGGGTGGATTGTGCTTCTAGGTACCAGGAGAATGTTTGTACATTTATTCTTGCTATACCTTTGAATTTATTTTAGCTTTGTAAAAGTTAATCTGACTGTTCAGTGGTCAAATGGAACTGGGGGTCAGAGGACCACTAAAATTGGAGAACACCATTGGTGGGTGCTGGATCTAATGGCAGAGAGATGGGACAACTCTTCCCCACTCCCAGTACCTCCAGCAAACACCCTTAAGGATAATGGAAAATTCTGAAATTGGGTGAAATGTAGTACATCTCACTTTCAAGCAATGGGGGCCAGAGTAGACACTGTTGATAAACATTGCATGTGTACTATGTGGTAGGCACTATGCTAAGGACTGAGCATACAAAGAGAGGCAAAAGGCAGTCCCTGCTCTCAAAGAACTCATAGTCTTTGGAAGAAGACTGTGGGAAAATGGGGGAAATGACATGCAAATAATTATGTACAGTAAGTAAGAGCTATGGACAACATTAGTTTGGAGATAACCATCACAGGAAAGCACCATCATTAAGAGGGATCAGCAAAGGCTTCCTGTCGAAGTTGAGACTTCAGCTGAGTCTTGAAGAAAGCCAGGAAAGCCAGAAGATAGAGATGAGGAAAGAGAATTTTAGAATTCAAGGGGGATAGACCATGAAAATGCCAAGAATCTTGAGACAAAATGTATTTGTGGGAAGAACAACAATGAGGTGAGTGTCACTGGATGAAAGAGTAGAGGAGGGGATGTGATATGTCTCCTTTTGAATGTGAAAAAGATGGTTTTATTATTATTCCAAAATAAGTGATTTCCTTATGTATTAGTATTGACCACCCTATAAGTAATTATAATGGATTTATCTATGTTTTCAGTTTTTCTTTTAAGTTCTGCCTAACTATTTAGAAGGTCAGTATTCAAAATGCTAACAATTTCCTGCCAGGAAAGATGAAGTTAGATGAAAAGCAGACAACTAAAAACCTCGATGGAAAAAAAAATTATGAGCATAGCTGATCAAATTTACCCCCATTTCTAATGAAAAAAGCAATATTATAGTATTATAAAGGCAGAGGAGAACAGAAAGGTGAGAGCTAAACAAACAGGAGCTTTAGTAAAACAACTGCTGGATTGGAGGTAGTAGACAGAAGAGATGGGATGAAAAGCTAAGGGGATTTAGCAGTGAATTTATAAAGTTAATATGAGGATACAGAAGCAGACAGGCATGCTAAGTTTGGTATTGACTATGGTGAATTCGAGGTGACAGCAGGACATCCAAGTGAAAATATCTAGCAGTCAGGAATGTTTGCTCGAGGATGGAGAACAGGTGAGAGGTCAAGGCTGCAGATAGGAATTTGGAAGTCATAATAAATCATAGTAATAATCACATTTGATTACCTTTATAAGTAATCAGTTGACTGAGAAGTATTTTCACACTTTCCCCTTTAATCTTCACAACTCTCTGATGTAGGTAGGGTAGGCATTTCTATTATTCCCATTGTATAGAGGAGAGAGAAATTTGTTTAATCAGCTAAAAGATGCCAGAGCTGAGAATCAACCATGGGCGATGTACCAAACACGGATCAAACATACCAAAGCTGATGTTTTTGTTACTATATTATTTGCAATGTAGTGATAATTGCATCCACAAAAATTTAGTGAGTTCTTTGAGGCAGAAGATGTTCAGAGGAACAGTCATAATGGTAGAAAGAAAAGTAACCAATCAATCAGCAAGCATCTATTAAGCACCTACTACTATTGCAATACAAATTATTGTGCAAGGGGCTACGGATGTGAAGAACAACAACAAAAAAGTCCTCCCTTTAAGAAGCTTGCATTCTATAGTGGAAGGCAGTGTATATGTGTGTAAGTAGATGTACATATTCTCATATATATACATATTTAAAAGTCTACACAATGAATATGAAATCAATACAAAGGAATTTGGTGGTGATGATAGGGTACGTGAGAGATACTGCTTGAGCTGGGCTTGGAAGGAAGCTAAGGAGTATCATTCCATGAATGAGGGACAACCTGGGCTAGGGCATAGGAAATGCAGATAAAATACCATATATGAGGAACAATAAGTGGGTCAGTCTAGCTGGATTGCAAAGTATGGAAAGGGTAGGTTAGGGAAAGATTGTAAAGCCAAACAGGAGTTTGTATTTGATCATAAGGGCAATGGAAATTATTGGGGTTTATTTAATTCTCACAACTCTAGAAGGTAAGTGTTATTATTATTACCCCCATTTTACAGTTAGGGAAACTGAGGCAGACAGCAGTTAAGTGACTTGCCCAAGGTCATACAATTAGTAAGTGTCTGATGCCACATTTGAACTCAGAACTTCCTGAGCCCTATCTACTGCATCTCCTAGCTACCTCTGGCCATGTGACTACAGGACACTGAATTTGAAATAACTACTAGGTAGCTGGAGGCTCAATATTGGAGATCAGGAAAAAGACTAAGGCTAAATATATAGATCTCAAAGTCATCTGCATAGTGATGATAACTAATGATAGAGAAGCTGATTAAGTCACTAAGTAGAAAACTGAGAAGAGATGATTAGTAGATGTGAAATGGATGGTGATGCAGTAAAGGAGACCTAGAAGTAATGGTTAGAGTTAGACCAAGGAAGGACAGCCATGTACACACATAAAATCAAAAGCAAATGTAACAAAATTATGAAGATCAAGCATGACTAGAATGAAGAGATATAAGGACACCTCCAACTCACCCCTTGGTGGAAGTGGTAGTTCCATAGGCATTGCACATTGCATATGTTTTCATTGTATTGACCAAGTGTACTGATTTTTCCCCTCTTCTTTGTCTCTCTTTTTTCTTTTTTTACTTGAAAGAATATGATTTATTTTATGGGATGGCTCTCTGGGATGGGGAGGAATGCTGGAGAAAACTATGATGATATAAATAAATAATATATCAACAAAAACTTATTTTTTAAAAAAGGAAAGGCCATCAGATTTGGTAATTAAGAAGAGATCACCAGGAATTTTGAAAAGAGCGATGAAGTTGGAGCCCTGATTGCAAAAGGCTGAGAAAAGAGTAGAAGTTGAAACATAAAATGCAGAAACATAAAAGTGCTTGTCTGAAAAAATGAGAAGAGATAAAGGATGACAGCTTGAGATGATTATAGAATATAGTGAATTTTTTTTAAGGATGGAGAGACTTGGGAGTGGGGGCAGCAGAGAAGGATGCAGTAGATAAGGAGAGATTGAAGATTGAAGGAATGATACGGACAACCTGCTGGAGAATGGGAAGGGGGATAAGATTAAAGATACATGTACAGGGGTTGGCCATGGTGAAGAAAATGATCATCTCTTCATCAGAGATTGAAGTAAAGAAGAGAATGGGGTCTTGTGTTAAAGGGCTTTGAAATGTAGAGGAGAGAAAGGGAACTGAGCAAATATTCTCTACTTTTGGATACTTTATTATTCTAGAAGTCAAAGGAGAAGGAAATTTTAAGGATGGGACAATCAACAGTGTCCAATATAGCAGAGACACTAAAGTAAAAGATACATGAGAAAAGGTCATTGGATTTGGCAACAAGGGGACCACTGGCGATTAGAAC